>NC_037682.1:101000770-101309521 GCF_003255815.1 Theropithecus gelada | reverse complement strand
TTTTTTTTTTTTTTTTTTTTTTTTTTTGAGGCGGAGTCTCGCTCTGTCACCCAGGCTGGAGTGCAGTGGCCAGATCTCAGCTCACTGCAAGCTCCGCCTCCTGGGTTTACGCCATTCTCCTGCCTGAGCCTCCCGAGTAGCTGGGACTACAGGCGCCCGCCACCTCGCCTGGCTAGTTTTTTGTATTTTTAGTAGAGACGGGGTTTCACCGTGTTAGCCAGGATGGTCTCGATCTCCTGACCTCGTGATCCGCCCGTCTCGGCCTCCCAAAGTGCTGGAATTACAGGCTTGAGCCACCGCGCCCGGCCTGTTTGTATGTTTTCTTCCCGTGCAAAGCCAGGAGCAGATGGAGAGGAATTGGCTGTGAAGTAGTGGCACCTAGTCACCCTCTGTCGTCCACGCCTTAGGGCAGGCTTTGGATTAGAACCTTTATATATCCACCTAGTGAGAGGCAGTGGTTGCTCAATAAACATTTGTTGAATGTGGACATCTGAAAATCATGCTATGTTTTCCTGCCTTTATTCCCTGTCAAAGCTTACCAATAAATACCTCGATGGGAACAAGTGTATTAGACTCTTTTTCAAGGACTGTTTGGAACAAGATGAGAATGAATGCCCCAAGCACCCTGCAGTGGAGTGCTTACTGGCACTTGGAGCCCTGAGTATAAAGTTTGCCAACTTTAAACCTTTTCCTGGACTGGCTCATCATTGGGTCAGTTGTCTCATATTTGAACAAAAGAAAACAAATGTGATATTTAAAACTAGAGATATGTCTATATTGGAAGAAAAAGGACAAGAATAACTACCATGATGAAAACCACCCTTGTGTAAGAAAATGTTAAGGAAATGTCTCAGACCAATCTGGATGAGAGAGGTCAAGACCCAGGAGAAGCAAAATTGCTCTGGTAATAAAGCGACAATCTTTTCTATCAGCCATGCAGAGAAACAAGAGTGTAAGAGTGTATTCTAGCAACATGTCAATGGACTTGGGTCTAAGGAAAGAAGCAAGAGAGCCCCCCTGAGTGAGGCGATGGACAATGGATTTAGCAACAGTAGAGTTCAGATTTACTCCTAGTTTTCTTTCATAATTACCTTCTGTTACATCAATTATGAGCTGATCTTGGATCATTTTGTCATGCACAACTCTTAGGCTCTTTTTCGTGAATAACACTGGCCTCGAAAGAAGTTTAAAGTAAGTAAAGGTTAGCTACTGCCACATAACCTTGCTATAATAAAGGTAAACTTACTAGTAGTGAAAACAAGTGTCTGACCAGATCCGGCCACACATGGACATTAACTGAACAAACATGCATTAGTAAACAAGCCCAATATGGTGGAGTAAGCCTGTTCTTTAAGGTTAATGAAGTCCTGGCTGTCTCTCACTGCAGGTGTTTTGTACATCATTTCACATGAAGGGTCACTTGAGATATTCAGGACAAAATTCCAGAGGCAGGACCCAGTTACTTTACACTTGGCATCAGCCAACCAGAAATCCTATTCACTGGCTGGATGAGGGGTCCAAGCTACCAGGCTTGCTACAGTCTTATGTTCTCTTCAAGCAAGTGTGAAATATTTCTAAAATGTGTAAGCCAATCTACATATATTGAATTCCTGTAATTTCATTAACACAAAAATCCATTTCTAACGTTTATCAGGATAATTGACAAGCTACTATTTTCACCAATAATTAAGCCATTTTTGTCCTTGGTTGTGTTAATTAGCCAAGCCTTAAGTGTTGAGACCTGGATAACAGATACAAGTGCAGTTGTCTTAGCTGCCTCTGGAGGGTGGCCTTCTTGATACACTACTAGCTGGAGACTCTTAGAGTGTTCATTTTCAATTAAATCAACTACTTGCTTCTAGTGTTGAAGATTAAACAGCCTATGGCATAAATTATATCTGGTCTGTAGATCCCAAAGTATTTTAAGGTAAACTATAGACACATAATAATTTCTAAACTTTTATCGAAAAAGTGTTACAGGCAATAGTTACACATCTTTGGAGCAGGAACAGAAGAAAAGAAAGAGTAGTAATAAAAAGGAAATGATCAAGAATTGTACCTGGATTCAGAGTCCAGAGTGCTGACTCTGTTCATCAGTTGTTACAAACATACCACTCTGATATGGGATGTTGATGGTAGGGGAGGCTATGCGTGTGTCTGGGAGGGGATCTACGAGAACTCTGTATTTTCTGCTCAATTTTGCTGTGAACCTAAAATGCTCTAAATAGTCTATTTTTTAAATTGAAAAAACTATATTTGAAGCAGGATTTTAGGGTAAGAGGATTCCAGCAACCATCCAGAGAATAGAAATGTATTACCCCATCCCATTAACTAGCTGTCTTATTTACCTCAGCTCTCAATGTCCTCAGGTTCCTCATCTGTAAAATACAGATAGTAGTACATACTTTATAATATTGCTATGACGATTGGTGTGTTAATATTTCTACAGCACTTGGAATGGTGCCCGGCTATATACATTTTGCTAAATAAATCACTAAGGAAAATATAACTTGGTTGGCAGCCTTATGATATTGATCCTTGCTTTAGAAAAGTAAGGTTTTTGTTTTGCTTTGTCATTACTAAAATCAGATGAAAGGGAATTTGTTAGTGAACTAGATACCAAATATACTTGGCTTTCATGGATCAACATGTTAAAAATTTAGTGTCTATCACTGATATAGCTTATTTGATGTTAAACTCAGTAATGTCAAATTCAGGTAACTTTGTACCCTAGGAAAGAAGACAGGAAGATGATGGCTATGAATATTATTTTCTTCCAATGTCTGGGGACTTGGAGATAAGATATATAGGCTTTAATGAGTGCTGAATCTGCCTTCTTGAACAGAAACCTAAAATTTCTTTTTTGTGTGTTTTCCAAAGTTTTTATGATAAGCATGTATCACTTAAAAACAATATATGTTTTATTTAGAGGTTAATTTTTAAATTACCCAATTCCCAGTGTTTATTATTCTCTTGGAGGGATAACGGTAACCCATTGGTTTTCTAGATTACCATTTGTTTAAATAGAATAAAACATTAAACAATTATTATTTCAAAGCTTGGTTAAAATCTGTTTACGATCACCTTTAAAAAACTATATCTGTTAAAACAGTTGTGTGTCTGACCCAAGTGTGCAGAAGTAGCAAAAGCTACCGTTCTGCTCTGGGAAGTGGATAGGCTATTTCTACGGAAACAATTGTTTCAGATTATTAATAAAATAAGTTTGAGCGCAGAGGGCAAAGAGCTAAAGGTTGGAAGAGAGTAAGCATATCTTTCCTCTCTAGGAAGAGAGAAAATGGAAGATTAGAGGAAGAGGCATTTTCTTAAAATGAAATTTTATTCTCACTGTTAGGTTTTGCTTTGTTTTGCTTGCTTCAGATACCATGGGCATGTATCTATCACTCAAGTCATTCATGCAAGACTTGGATGGCTCAAAAGGCTCAACTTATAAAAGTTGCTGCTTTTCCTATCTCACTCAAAAGATCTGCAAATTCAATAAGGAATAAATGTATGCAAAGGCTATCAGTGTTCTCTAGGATAATTCTAGGAAATTATTCATCCATTTTTTCCTTCATTTGTTCACTATTTATTGATCCCTGTTATGCAAAAGTCACTAAGCAAGGCCTAGAAATAAAATGTGTGGTGCCTGTTCTAAAGGAGGTCACTGACAAGTGGGGCATACAGAAAATTAAACAGAAGTTATACTCCAGGGCTAATGGGTTTGTGCATAGGGGCATCAAAGCCCTGCACTAGCATAGAGTATTTTATGAAAATGCCATGGAAGCAGGGAGTTTGTTCACCACCACATATACAGAAATTGGCTGACATCTGGAATATTAGTAGACATTCAATAGTTAAATGAATGAACAAATGAACAAATAAATGAAACTAGTTAATCTCAAAGTGTGAAAGACGCCAGCTCACTGTGTACATCCTAATTGTGTTACTGTAGGATGCTGCCTGTTTGCAGAGCCCCTCCTCCAAAACAGTAGAAAACACACATAGGACTGCCAGCCATCTGGTGCAGTCATCATTCACTCACCATTCAGTGTCTGGTCAACATCTAGTGAGCTGCTGCAAAGGGAGTACGAGGGATGCTGATGACATAAAGACAGTAAGAAGGAACCCCAGCCCTCAGGATGTTTATCATCTCTGAAAAAGAAAAGAGACACTGACAGCTATAATATAGAGTTGTATATTATTAATCTGTTGAATAAAATTAAGAGGTTTAAAGAATGACAGCAATTGTCTCTCTCTCTCTTTTTTTTTTTTTTTTTTTGAGACCAAGTCTCACTGTTGTCCAGGCTGGAGTGCAGTGGTGAGATTTCAGCTCATTGCTATCTCTGCCTCCTGGGTTCAAGCAATTCTTCTGCCTCAGCCAGTTAAGTAACTGGGATTACAGGGATGCACCACCACACCTAGCTAACTTCTGTATTTTCAGTTGAGATGGGGTTTCATCAGGCTGGTTTCAAACTCCTGACCTCAAGTGATCTGCCTGCTTTGGCCTCTCAAAGTGCTGGGATTATAAGCATGAGCCACCTTGCCTGGCTACCAATTGTCTCTTGAGTGCTACGTCTTGCACACTGTACTAGACATGTTATATCTCACAATTCTCACAACACTGATTGGATTGTATCTTCGTTATCTTTATACATGAAGAAACCAAGTCTTAGCAATATGCCCCAGGTCACGTAATTATGTGGCACAACCAAAATTCAATCCCACGTCTTAACTTTTACATTCTATTCATCAATATAAGTCAAGTAAACCCTGAGTTGTTTGCATTGGGTCATCAGACTCCAAAAGACTTATTTCAAAAAATGATACAAAGATCCTTTTTTGAAAAATTCCTACAAACCTTCTTCCCCTTGCAAGATTACAAGGAACTGTGTTCATCCTAATGACATAGTTCATTCCACTTCTGGAGAACACTGGATTACAGCATGACAGTCTCATGGAATCCAAGAATATGGAAAAAGTGAATTGCTTCCATCACATCACCCTTCCAGCACGGAGAGCCCTCTGTGCTGAGTCCTCCAACACTCCATCTTCCAAGAATTTCACTCCTTCTGGAAACTCCCCTCCGCCCCCATGTACATGGTCACAGGGACCCACCCTGTGAAATCTGACATGACTCTGCCCCAGTGGTCATGGTGGTTGATCCAGGCCTGAGCAATTGACCCAAACTGTGCCCATCACAGGCATGGTTAGGGTTTAAGGGCAGCTGCCTTGCCCAAACAGGACAATCACTATTGTTCCTGTGTGAAACTGGAACTGGCAAAAACAAGTCAGACTCTCTTTGAGGAAGTAGACTATAAAAAGTAAATCCAAGAGTATTTGCTGCTACTTGGACCACACAATTACAAGTCTCCACAGCCATGATCTCAGCAAAACAGACACCAAAGAAACAGAAGACAGAGTTAAGGACAGGGTCCAGGCAGCCCTGGTAACTCCCTTGTTGCCTTTCGCAGCTCTGTGTTGCCTCATGGAATAAGAGAATCTTACTCAACAAAACAAAGCAATGGGGTCCTAGGCTTCTACTTCAAGTTATTCCTGAGGCCCAACTGCATTTCTCTCTTTGTATTTCTTTGAGACACTCCAAAATCTTTAAACTATCTCTTCTGCCTGTTCTAGTTACAGTTGGTTTGGGTTTTGTCATGGTTATTTGCCCCGCCTGAGACGTGGATGCTCTGGAGCATGGATGGATAACAGCCACTCTGCCTCTGGGGCCTTTCTCCCCACTTGGGAGGAAAGTTACAGTGGTTTTGAGAGGAGAAACACTTTCCCTTTCCTTGGTAGCAGCTATGACACCTGGCCAGTGAACTACTGAGTGCCCACTCTGTGCTGGGCATAGTGATAAACACCTGATAAGTATTTCCTTTAACCCTCACAAGTGCCCTTAAGCTGAGGAATTATTACAAAATTCATTTTGTTCCTAGGAAAAACTAATTTGCTTTAGATGAACAAAAGTAGCAAATGATTAAGAATGACTAAGCTTCGATTTGAAAATAGGTCAGTGTGATACCAGACTCTGCAGCTGTTCTCCTTTAGTATGCGACAAGGCTGCTTAGAGCACTCCTTTCCCAAGCCATCTCACAGCCTCCCTTTTCTCCAGTCCCAACTTGCAGTTTTCCCTGGAGACCAAGGGATGTTGCCAACAATAATGGTCTTCAATGCGCTGTTGCAAAAATTATAACTGAGACAATTGATGCAGAACTTTTGCTTTTCAGTTTAGCTAAAACTGGGTTCTTGTCACATGACTAGAAAAGATTAGGCATATGGACACATTGAAGGGTGAGGAGAACAGAATTTATTGGGCAAAAAGGAAAAAAGAACAAAACACTCAGCAAGAGGGAGTGCTGCCAGCAGCTCCCACCTCACAGATTGAATTCCAGGGCTGAAGAACCCAGGCTCCTTCCCCATGCACAAGGTGCAAACTTCCCTTGGCTCCACCCAGTTCCCTCATTGTGCATGTGGGCATTACTCAAAGAATCAGTCAGGAAAGGGCAGGTAACAAAGGCAGTTCTCCCTCTGGGTTGCAGATTTCATCTGGGACCAGCAGTCTGGTCTCTTAGCCTTCAGGCTGTTTTAGGCTTGAAGATGGGGTTTCAAAGGGGACCCTTGGCTGTCTCCTGTCTCTGTCACAACTATGACAGTCAAAGAGATCTGACTTAACCAGCTCCATCTTGTTTCTAACCTCCCAGCTGTCCTTGTTCATTCCTGGATGTAGGCTGAACTAGCTTTGGGAGAAACACCCTTTATAGTTTAGCTTTGAAACAAAGATGACAACAGCACTCTCCCAAACAAACCCTCCCCAAATGGCTCCTGGGGATAGCACCACTATTGTAAAACTTAAGATCAGTGCTTGAGATATTTTGCAGATCCTGCACTAGATGTGTCAGCTGGCACCACCCAGATGATAAACTGGCTGATCTGGTCTTTCAGTGCAGAAGACAGCTTCAACTCTCTAAGATTTCATCTCCTACACAACCAATTAGCACTCCCTGCTTGCTGACCCCCTACTCACCAAATTATCCTTAAAAACTCCTATCTCCAAAGTTTCAGGGAGACTGATTTGAGTAATATAACTCTAGTATCCCACACAGTTGCCTTGGCATGAATTACTCTTTCTCTATTGCAATTCCCCTGTCTTGACAAATTGGCTCTGTCTAAGCAGCAGGCAAGGGGAACTTGTTGGGTGGTTACAGTTTGATCCCATTCACAGTGTGTCTCTTTCTTCTCTCCTTCCCTATTGCTTCCTTGTTCAAGGGGAGTGTCTGATTTTTACCTATCCACAGGGCTGCTCCTCTGTGATTCAGTCAAACGCTTGCCAAACAGGCCCATTTCCTGGGCCAGGTTGTTCTTCACTAACTTAACTCTGTACTGCTTCCTGAAAGAAAGAGGAAAAAATCGATTCACTTAGACAAAGTAGTCGGGACAAGTACCCATTTTAAATGGATTTTCACTAGAGTCTAAAACATTCCTCCCTGAAACACAGAGGGGTATGATCTCTCCGAGGCAGGAGCAACAGTTCCTTAACTTCTGCAGCTTCTGAATGTGAAGTTGCTACCTGGATTTAAATCTCACATGGCCAGATGCTGTGAGGTAGAAACTATAGTTGATTCATAGTATGATAGGGTACAACGGTATCATTTGGTCTTTCTCTTGGCTCTGTGGATCTGCATATAAAAGTGAGCCTATCTGAAACCACCCATCATTGTTACTGGATGCCTTCTCAGCCTTGCAGAATGAACCCTTCTGGAATCTGCTGGCCCATCACACAGAGTAGGTCTTCTCAGTTGCTCTGCTTCAGCCAGCTGGGTCCTTTCCCTCTCCCAGTGGCACAGGTACTGATTTACCTTTCACTTCCTGAAAACATGCCGATGCATCTCATTAGCCAAAAACATTCTCTGTTTTGTTAAAATGTCCATTCCAAGCAGGAAAATATTATGAAGAGCAAGTCATATAAACTCTTAAACTCTGTCCCACACCTCCATCTGGGCTTTGTCATAGAATTACACAAACATGATGCAGTTAATGCTCAATTACACAGGAATTGGGAAGCCAGACCTCAATTTTCTCTGTTCTTTTACTTCCCGCATCTTTCCCACCTGTCATTGAACAAACAGCTTTGCCATCATCTCTGCTGGATGGTGGAAAGTAGAAATAAAATTTAAACCTATCAATTGCATTGCTATCAAGGCAGCTCTGATAAGAGGTTCAGGCAGAAGATCAAATGACTAAACTGAAGAGCAGGGATTTCAGTTGTTGCTCTTTTTCTTATTTCTGCCTCTATATTTTTATGAAGAATGGCAAAGGTATTTTATTTCATTGTGTGTTTCCTCTCAAGATGGAACTTTCAGAAATCCAGTTTATTTGTGTTGCTTCAGACTTAGGAGATATGTTACTTTGAAAAGGATGGAGCTAGTTATTAAACAAGGCCAGCTGAGGTAATCTTGCAGATCTCAGCCTTGCCTGTGCTGAAGGTGAAAATCTGGCTGCTTTGGGCCATTAATAAGCTTCCTAGGGCAGTGGCACCTCACCTCCGTGGGCTGCTCTGGAGAGTTTCTCAAACCTCAGGGAGGGGATTGCCTGAAGTCAAGAAGGGAAAAAGCCAGAAACAGTAAACAACTCCAAATAAGGAGTTGTTTTCCACTAGATTATCATGGAGCAAAACAGCCCAGGAAAAGATGTCATCCCATTCCGTGTCTGAGACCACCTCCCTTTTAGCAGATTTAAGCCTCCAGCTGGAGGGAAGTGAGGTGAGAGGATCTGGGGTCACAACGGAGCTTCAAGATTTTCTGGCCACACTGAATGATTGAACAAAGTCTCTCTACTTGAAGTTTAGACATGCATGGTGTCTATATGTTAATATTCAAGAAACTGCTTTGTTTCACATTTTGGTGTGGCATCATTGTCTGGGGTAATACCCAAGGTTCCTTGCCACATGGCAAGGAAATTAAGGGCACGGACACACACAAGGGGTGAGTTTAAGAGCAGAGGTTTAATAGGCAAAAGAAAGAGGAAGGAGAACAGCTCTTTCTCCTGTGTGAAAGACAGAGAGGAGCTCCCAAGTGGGAAGTCCAGTCACAGTTGTAGTGCGCTGGATTTTATACAGGTTTGAGGAGGTGGTGTCTGATTTACATAGTGTCCATAGATTGTTTGGTCCAGGTGTGACATTTACATAGCATGCGGGGAAGCTGGCCTCCCGACCCGAATCTTATTATACAAATTGGGTCTTTGCCTGGCCAGCACCATGTTGCCTACTCCTTACTGTACCCATGGCTGGCAAAGAGAAGGGAAGATGGAGCTGCCATTTTGAACATGCCTAGTTCCATGTAGCCTTTTCCTACTGGCACAGCTGCTGGCATTCACCTGTGCAAGCTTCTAGCTCACTTATCTGTGTCTCCAGCTCAATTTTACAGGCTAGTCTTTGTTAGAAAAGAAAATGATTTGGGGGCTGCTTTTTATTAAAAGGAAAACCTTACCAGTGACCCCTATGCCCTCACTATCTGCCTAAATAATTTCTTTTTAACTCCTGTATCAATTTTATTTATAGACTGAAGCAAAGATGCAAGAAGGGAAAATATAAAAATCAAGTATTTAAAACAAAGGATATAGAAGGACTGAAGATCTAAGTGTGTTAGGTACTAAAGGATTAAACAGTTTATTCAACTGTATCTTCAATTTTTAATTGCTCTAGATACAATGGGAAGTTTTTTTTTGTTGTTGTGGAACAAATAATCCAATGGCTTAGGAGTATTGTCAGTAAAGATGACAGAATTAGGTGTTGCCACACCTTTAAGCTTATAAATCAACTAAACCAATTTAAAAGAAATTCTCAGTGTAAACATTAGTCCTGCAGATAATTTGTTTGTAAACTCCTAATAACTACTTTATCCTTCTCTAAAACTTACACTTTAAATTTGTAATATAAACATGGACATATATTTTAAAACTATATACATTTTGATAGTTTGCTTTGAATGACATTTGGGTTGGTTGCTAGAGACTTATTTGTTCCCTTCCCAAACAAAGCTTCAGGCTCATCAGGGGTTTGGGAGACTGAATCACCCAAAAATAATAACCATGGCCAACAGCTGCAGCCTTCCCATTTTCATGGTATAGAATCTCCTTGGGCTGAATTAATTTTTCTAGCTTTGTCGTTGTACATAGAGTCATTACTGTCAGCATTTTCTCCAAATACAAGAGCCGAAGTCATTGCATTAAAAATAAAAGTGTGTAATTTCTTCAAATACAAGAGCCAAAGTCATTTCATTAAAAACTGATAAATTATTGTCATTTGCTCTTTTATATGGTGGCCATTTCATGTAATAGAATGAGCATGGGATTTGTGAATAAAGGACTTGGGTTTAAGTGTGGACCCTGGGCTAATCACTTGACATCTGAATCTCAGTTTGCTTATTTTGAAAATGGGTTAATAATAATCATAACAGTATTCTAATAACCAAAAGAAATAGGAATTTTTAACAGCCAAAGGGGGGAAACACATGCCACAGAGTAAAGGAAGGAGATGAATAATCTCTTTGCAAGAGAAAGTCTTATGTTTTTTCCTATATGTTACATTTGGGACAATAATTGGATAGTAATTATAAGGGTCAGGTACTGTTCAAGGTACTCAACATGAATTATTTCATGTTAATCCTGCTATCATTGTTCCCAATTTGCAGACAGAAAAAATGAAGCATAGGGAACATAAATTACTTGGTCATGCTTATTCAGTCAGGAAATGACAGAGACAAGATTTAAAACCAGGTAATTTAGCTCTAGAGTCTTGTTCTTAACTATTATATTTCCCGTTATGTAAATAAGACTTAAATTTTCTGTAAGATATAGATAGCAGTTTCTACTTGTTGAGCAAAGTTGCCTAAGCTATAGACAAATGAGATTAATAAAAGTGATTAAGGAATACCCCACATAGAGCTGGACAAATGCTGACATGCCTTATTTCATTTTGTGAATTCCTTTTCATGTATATCATTAAGATTCACCGAGTAAATGAAAGTATTGTACAAATACTTTAGTATTTGGGACCTGGGACTTAAGATTCCTTTTTCAGAAACATTGAGCTTAACCAGCACTAACCTGGATTTCAAGTTGCTTTGCAACAATAAATAAGAAAAAAGAAAAGGAAGTTATGGTAATTGTATATATATTTTTAAAATCTGATTTTATTACACTAAGTAATGCATAAGTTATCCCCATTTGGACACTGGATATAATAACACTTCAGTTCAACAGGTGGAAGAGAAGGGTAGCAGCTACAGATTGTTACCCATCACAATTTTTCATACATTTAATAAGGGATTTGAAACTACAAAATATTTACACTTATAATTTAACACCATTTATGTTTCTGCATTAAAGGACATTGTATTTGGTGCTTGACACATAACAGAAGCTTAAAGAATATTTGTCGAATATTTGTTGAGTAAATGAATTCAAGAATATCTACTAGAATATCAAGGCAATTATGATACATACCAGATATGAGCACTTCTGAATTGAATTATCTCGTTCTGTGTCTGTCATGAACTACTATCTGAGAACATTAAGGAAACATCCTTTTTGAGGAAACTGCTGCAAAATGTGCCCCATAACACAAGAGACTATGCTAAGAAAAGAAGAAAAAAATAGGATCTAAAGATCAGAAGATCAAACTCAAGATAAAGACAAAGGAATACCCAGGTTAATGATGAAGGAAGACCTCAAGAAAGCTGCTGTGAAACGCAGAGACCACATTTCACACTGAAGTAGGACAGAAAGCTATAAGAAAATGTCTCTAAGAAGATGACATTGATAAGATGCCTAATGTATCTGCATATATTGAGAGAGTTTGTTGACGAACTGATGACATATAGGTACATATAAAACTACACAAACAGTTAAATATAATTTTTAACTCCAGGAAAACAAAACACAGAAAGTGAAAGTTATTTTAGTATACTACAAGGCTCGGCTGTGAGGAATGTTTTCTTTGTCATATTAAGATAAGTACTGAATGCTGGTTCTATCATAATTATGATATAATCATTTCAGAAAAATGGAGCACAAGAAGTGGTAGTGAAAGAGAACAAAATCCTTTCCATAGGACCATAATTGTTAATACCAAAACCTCCCCCTAGACAAAGAAGTGGGACAATAACCATGTTAAGTAGAGATATGGAGGTAAATACTAAAATTAACAATCAAACAAATTTAAAGTGGTTTTCTCTGAGGAGCAGAAAACAGGCAAGGATTTTGATAGAGGACAGCTGTTTTGTTTGGTTTAATTTTGTTTTAAATAATCCTTATGGAAATCTTAATTCTTTAATTCTTAAATCTTAATTCTTTAAAGTATGTGCATGAATAACTTGGATTAAATAATTAAGTTAGGATTAGAAAAAATGAGGATTAGCACAGAATCGATAAGACTCTAGCAAATAGTAATATGTCCTAGTCTTGTGCAGTTTATTTAGAGTCTGAATCATATATAGGCAGAATGCTAGCTCTATATGCGTTTTAGATACAGAGATAGAGAAACATATACCATATTAAGATGATTTCACTAACTTACTGGCTCATTAAGCAATATATAAAACTGGTCCCTAGCTTAAGTTGCTGAGTACGATTAGGTTCAGAGATTAACTAGATGGAGAAATATGGGCTCAAAATATTCTAGGAATCTCAAGATTGGTCAATAAACCCCAAGAATCTGTATAGGTAGGATGTCTACGAAGGGCTCAAGGGGTATACATATGAGCAGGGTGAGATGGGTGTGGAGGCTGAGTAGGTCCTAATGCCATCACCCAGGATTTTCAAGTTACTGTCAAGGAAATTTTGTTGTAGAAATTGTGTTGCAACTAGGTCAAAACTAGTTAGAATTATCTCCAATGCATAGCCAAAAAACATCTGATATGAAATATCTCATTTCTTGATATAAGCAGTTTGGTTTGGGGTTTGAAGGTAGTTTTGTGATCTAGCAAAGAGTGAGGCAATTGTATCAATTTTAATAAACCTAACCTGTATTACTTTAAATGTTGCTAATACTCTTTAACCTGGGAATGATCACATGAGTGGGTGCCAGCCTAGGAGTCAGATAAATATCTTTCTTGGGAGACATCTCATTCCTTAATGCCAATCTCTGAGTTTCTGTCTTATGCGACTTCAATCAGTATCTCAGGGTTAGCCATAATTTTTAAACTACACACATTCCTGTATTGTATGAAAGTTTTTTCCTAGCTGCTAGCCCTTGTCAGTATCTTTGTTTCACATTTTGAAAGTGATGCACAAGACAAACTCACGTAGGAACCAGGCTGTTCTATTCATTGACATTTGTTATTAACTTTATATCAGATGTCTTTCAATTATATTAAAAACACTCGTGACAGGACTATTTTTTTTTTTCCAAAATCACAGAGCAAAAGTAAGTTCAATTGTTTCTAGATCTTTTCCTATACTATCATGCAACTTGCCAAAAAGACAAGACATAGGACATGGAAATAATTTTTTGGATGTTAATGGTAAACTGAATGACTCTGCTGAGGAGGAGTAGGGAAGACAATGGTATATCCTAAGAATTCCTTCTCTTGCCCAGAAAGAATATCCAACCAGATAGTTCTCATGGTATGAAGGTGAAGCTTTTCTTTAACTGAATTCCACGTGGAAAAAATACTCAAAGGCCCTCCCTCCAGTGACCACCTTCCCTACAGCAGTTTCTCCTAAGCTGCCACGAGTTACATTAAGTTACACCAACCACACAACTTCTCTACTCACAAGGTCAGATCTTCTGCCAACAGAAGTCGGATTCAACTCTCGATTATAATTTAGTTCGCAGGAGGAAAGAGAATTCATGAGGGAATTATAATTTAGGATTTGTAGGTATCCTATAGTTTACCTGGTTCTGAGGAACTATTCTCTTGTACCAAGAAAATAATTTGGCTGTAGGTTCTCAGAGCGATTGAAGATGTCCTTCAGTTCTCTTTCTTTCCCCATCCTCTCCATATGACCCGAGATACTTAAGATCAAGCTCACTTGGATGCTTGAAATGTCAGCGTGTTCTCTACTCACTTGGCTCCGAATTTTTCACAATTCAGTAAACAAAAAAACCTTTCTATTACGCCTCTTTAGAAAGCTGGAATAGTAGGCGGGGCTCCTTCACAGTCTTAACTTCTGAGGAAATAAGGTGGAAGAAGTTGCAACTAGTTTAGAACAAGATTAAGGAAGGTGGTACGTATCTATACTGTTTTGTTTTGTCTGCCCCTTGCATCCATTCCTTATAGGAGCTGATCCTCCCTTCCTCCCTATCATTCTGTGGAGCCATTGATCAAGGGATCTTTCTTCTTCTACCATAATAACGGTAGACATGTGACCTAGCCCAGCCAGCCAGAATATTCCATCCAAGTTGGGGCAGAATTTCTTAAGAGTGGGTGCATATTCCAGCCCCATTTGGCATCTGTTGGGGGGATTAATACAGACGTTGGAAAAAAGTAGGTCTCTTGTGGAAGCCTGGAGCTACTGAAATCCACTTTTGCTGCCACTCAGGGACAACCTGGCAGAGAAGAAAACTGATGAGAGAAAGACAGAGCCAGAGAAGTAGAAACAAATTCTCATGTGAGCACTTGGATCTGATTGTGCTTTTTGTTAAACAGCTAATATATTACCTTTTTTATAGTCACTGTCACTGCACATTTCCTCTCTTGTAGATGTATTATAGTCTAGATTGCCTTGTAACTCCCCAAATGGAGCACATATCTTAAAAGAATTATAAGAGGCAAGTACATTGAAAATAAATATTATACGAAAATATCTGGTAAAACTTATTGTACTTCTAAGTGGGGTCTCAAAGGAAAAAGTCAGAAAGACTAATTTTTACAAGTCTTCAAGATAAAACCAAACAGATCATTTTGAAATAAAAGCCACAGGGAACTGTAGTCAGCGGGGGGCACATAGGATACATGAACAAATCTCTTCAATCTCTACTTTCAGTAATTCTATAATAATTGTCTGATGCTATTGTTAATTAGACTCAATTATGGGATTAGTTTGAATTATATTATGAAGCATTGATTTACAGACTATAGCCACTGAAAAGCCTAAGTGCCGAATGTAGTAAATGTTTCTAATCTTCTGTTACAATATAGCAGCAGGGAGCAGAGAGGAATATCGATCTACTTATAATAAATTTATTTCCAAATTAATTTTTATTTCCAGTTAATAAATGTAATGTGGCTAGGGAATAATTTTTTTTGGAAGTAGTAATCCATTTTTCAGGGAGGAACACAGAAATGTACTGATTCGTTTGACTTCAAGGGACATCTGAACTAGAAGGTTTCTGAAAAGGCAGACTTAAGAGAGAGAATTGGGGAAGATGTAAGTCTCCATTTCCTTTATGAATCTGGTATTACTGTAATCTTTGAGAAACTTCCAAGTTGGCATATGTAACAATGGGCTAGGAGGCATATATATGGCATAATCTGGAAAGCTCATCCAAGGCTAATTCCTAGGATGCATGATGGTCATGGTCCAAGTTTGAAAAGTCAAGGGAGGGCCCAGCGTGGTGGCTCACACCTGTAATCCCAGCACTTTGGGAGGCTGAGGTGGGTGGATTACTTGAGGTTAGGAGTTCGAGACCAGCCTGGCCAACATGGTGAAACCCCGTCTCTATTAAAAATACAAAAATTAGTCAGGAATGGTGGTGCACACCTGTAATTCCAGCTACTCAGGAGGCTGAGGCAGGGGAATTGCTTGAACCCGGAACGCAGAGCTTACAGTGAGTTGAGATTACACCACTGTACTCCAGCTTGGGTGACCAAGTGAGATGCTGTCTCAAAAAAGAAGAAGAAAAGTCAAGAGAAGTATTACATATTTCAATCCTATGCCCAAAGTAGTAATATTGATAATACTAACCTTTGTCAAGTGGGTAATATGTGCCAGGCTCTGGGCTAAGCAGTTTATTCCTTTCAACAATATCATTATCTGACACATTTTACAGATAAGGAGACAGATAATTTATATGACCCATCTCCTGGGGCATCTATTTTACATTTGATTGTAGAGGGAAATGTTGTTAATTTGCCTAGGTCATTTAAAACATGTTTATATTCATGGTGGTTTGCATTAATGCAGTAACTACAGTGTATTTCCTGCCCTTGACTTTGCTTGGGTTTGGCCATGTGACTTGTCTTGGCTGATGAAGTGTTAGTGGACAGGACATGAGCAAAGGCCTGAAAACTACTTACATGATTGGGCTTACTTCCCTGAATCTCCATTATAGTTCTGCTTCTTCACTGATCCCAAGAGGAGCGTGAGAGACACGTGGATTCCGGTTAAGCCTCCCCAGTAAGGACCCGACTACATGGGTCAACTCCTAGCGACTTCAGATATGTGAGAGCTGAACTCAAGTCACTCATCTGAGCCCAGATGACCGCAGATGCATGAACTAAATAAATGCTTATTGCTGATGCCACTGAGAATTTGTGGTTGGTAGCTATACAGCACTAGTTGAGTGATATAATATTCAAACAACAAAGACGTTTTTAATTAAACTCAAACCTTGCTTGACTTTCTAAGACAAGATAAAGTAAAGGGATTCTTTAGTTTTGGTGGGTGAATTATTACTACACAGGAAGATTCGTTTTATTCCACTGCAGACCTTTTAAAAAATCTTGTCTTCATTTTGTTCTTACTTTATTCATTATCCTCTTTCTCTTTTTTATTTTGAGACAGGTCTTGCTCTGCTGCCCCAGACTGGGGTGTAGTGGCACAATCACAGCTCATGCAGCCTCGACCTCCCAGGCTCAAGTGATCCTCTTACCTCAGCCTCCCAAGTAGCTGAAACTACAGGCACATACCACTACACCTGGCTAATTTTTAAATTTTTCGTAGAGATGGGGCCTCACTATGTTGCCCAGACTGGTATCAAACTCCTGGGCTTAAGCAATCTTCCTACCTCAGCCTCCCAAAGTGCTGGGATTACAGACATGAGCCATCGTGCCTGGCCCAATACTCTTTCTTTTTTGTCTTTCTTGACCAAACTTTTAAAAAAAGATCTATATTTCTTTACCTCCCATTCACTCCTCAATCCATCTCATTCTTACTTTCAAGCTCTAACAAACCATTTATCACTGCCATTTAGGGGTATTTGGTAGAAAAATCTGAGACGGATTGGTGCAGGGTTTGAATGAAAGGGGTAACCATGAATCACACTGAGGTTTCTAGTTTGTAAGAGTGAATGGACGCTGATGTTCCAACAGAGATAAAGAATATGTGATGAGAAGTGAGTTTGAATTCCCTATTTAATATCTAAATAGTATTGTCCAGCAGATACCTGGATATATTTTAAATCTAAATTTCAAGGGAAAGATCTAGAAAAGGATGTGTAGTTTTGGGAATAGTATACAAATATGTTGACTTTGAGGTTAATATGAAGAATCTTATAGGTATGATCTATATAAATGTATATTTGACTGTGATTATCCTGTATATAAAACTCACCATTTATGACATATGACCCAACACTTTAGCAAGGCATAAAAATCCCTCCTTGATCTGACTCTTGCTGTCCCCATCATCTCTTGCTGTTCTCTTATTTGGACTTTGGCAATCACAAAACACATGGAGTTTCTCAGACACACCAGCTGGTTCTCCCTCCAAGTCTTTGTTCATGCTGCCCTTCCCTGGAATAGCTTCTCACCTATCCTTTACCTGATCTTCCATCTACCCCCATCCCTGCCACTCTACTACTGAAATCAGTGGTCATTCCTTCTAGAAAGCTCTTTTGTAATAATTTCTGCCTTTTCAGACAACATAGGGATACCTCCCAGGTGCATTTTTTCCATGTCTCTGTCAAGAGATTTTCTGTTTTATAATTGCTTGCCTATAAGCATGTCTACCTTCTCAGACCCCAGATTCCTTGAGGGCATGGACTGAAGCAGTGTCTTGTGAGTATTTGGTTGCTCAATATTTTAACTTTGAGTGGATAAGTAAGTGAATAAATAAAACCTGGTCGGGGTAGAGTTATAGGATTTAAAGTCACGTACTAGATAGTAATTGAAGTTGTTGCAATGAACAAGGCAACTCCAAAATGCCGTTTTGGAGAAGGGAGCAGAGGAAGAGGACCGACAAAAGAAACTGAGGAGGAGAAGGAGAATGTTGAGAAAAAGAGCCTTCTCTTTCCTTTCCAAGAGAGGAGGCAGAAGGGGCAGTGGCTACAGCATAGTCAAGAAGAAAGGCTCTAGTTTTGACAGGTAGTAATAATTATTTCAGTGAGAGCAGTTTTTGTGGTTTGACAGAGCTTTAAAGGCAGAGTGAGGGAGACTGAGAAGTGAATGGGAGATAAAGAAATGTAGACATAGAGGAGTGTAGACTGATCTTTTAAAAGTTTGACCATGAAAGACAAGATAGTAACTAAAGTAAGGATAGAATGAAGACAGGATTTTTTAAGGAAGGAGAAGTAGGATTGAAATAATAGACACTGTAAAAAGGGAAAGTACTGTAGTGAGAATTGATAATCCATGGCTCAAAGTCTCAAAAGAGTTAGAAAAGAATGGTGTTGAACCGAAGATTTCTGGTATCTAGTACAGCGGCTTCTCAAGATATATTGTCATTCTGGCACAGGGAGAAAAAAATTAAAAATGCAAAATGAGATTGTTGTATTTGAGTCCATTATGGAAATAGGCATCTCCGTTAGCAAATACAAAGCCCAGAGCTGGCATTCAAGATTGCATGGGTAAGCCTAAGTAGGGGTTAGACTACAAAATTTGGCATCAGATAGACTTGGATTCAATTCCTGGCTCTACCATTTATTAAACTCTGAGGCCTTCTGTAAGTTACTTGAATCATTAAGTTTTCTCATGAAAAAAGTGGGGGTGGTTATACTTACCTCATGGTGTAGCTGGAAGTAATGCATGAGTAACATGTGTAAATTGATCAGCCAGAGACTGACATGTAGTAATAATTTAATGAATGTGAGCTATTATCATTATCCTTATTATTTCTGGGATAAGCATAAAGATCTATATTCATGCAATCCCATAATCAACTTTTCACACCTGCTGAGATGTTTAACATACACCCTGTAACCCTTGCTAGGACAGGGACGTGTTTTCTGGCACACACACTTTAACAAGACAGATTTTAATATTTTTGCTTTCCCATCCTGAGTGTGTATAGGACATTACATGATCATTCCTGAGAGTTGTTTTCATGGAAAGGGAGAAATCAGAAGACTATTTTTACAAGGTGATATGGTTTGGCTGCGTCCCCACCCAGATCTCATCTTGAATTGTAACCCCCACAATTCCCGTGTGTCGTTGGAGGAATGCGGTGGGAGGTGATTGAATTACGGGTACAGGTCTTTCCTGCACTGTTCTTGTGATAGTGAGCGAGTCTCACGGATCTGATGGTTTTAAAAAGGGGAGTTTTCCCGCACAGTCTCTTTTCTCCTGTTTGCCACCATGTGAGACATGCCTTTCATCTTCCACTATGATTGGAGGCCTCCCCAGACACTTGGAAACGTAAGTCCAATAAACCTCTTTCTTTTGTAAATTGCCCAGTTTTGGGTATGTCTTTATCAGCAGTGTGAAAATGGACTAATACACAAGGCCATTTCTTTTCTTCTTTTTTGCTAGCAAAGCAGCAAGGAAGGAGTAATTGCCTGCTACTCTTCAAACCTATGTCCCCTTTAGGCAATTTCTCTAAGAAATAAACTTAGGCTCTTTATCTGCCCTGTATCATACCTTTTAACTAAGGTTTGTAAAATAATATTTCCAAAGACCTTGGAAGACATGATCGTCCCTCATGCCTAGTACATCTATTGAATACAGAGAAACCTGATTTCCTTCCCAAAGTTGACTCAGCAAGAACACTTAGTACTCAGTTAAGGCCCAGGAAGGAAAGTACTTGCTTGCCCTTGGGAAGCAAGCTGCTCCTGCCTATACTATTAGGAAATAATTCCTAGCTGGAAAGAGAGTATAAAAAAACCCCAGGGGCCCATCATCCTCCATCTTAAGAAAAGAAGTTGGAATGGAATCAACACTAATGCTACAAATAAAAGCTGTTATTCAATGAAAGAAAAATTGGAGGTTTGAATAACTAGTATTATATCCACTGCTTGTTCCCAAAAGCTTATTCATACTGGACAGAGACTGATTACAGCAACATGCTGTATTTGTGTAATCCAACAGAAGAAAATTATTGACAAAGGAGAGAGAACAGATCTCAGAAAACGAGCGCCGGTGACATGTTACAACTTTTCTTTCTTTTTCTTGGTTTAGCACATATGTAAGCTGCCACTCTATAATAATTGACAAAACAGTACAGGAATTTTGCTGCTCATCATCACTGGCCATCAGAGAAATGCAAATCAAACCACAATGACATACCATCTCACTCCAGTTAGAATGGCGATCATTAAAAAGTCAGGAAACAACAGGTGCTGGAGAGGATGTGGAGAAATAGGAACACTTTTACACTGTTGGTGGGATTGTAAACTAGTTCAACCATTATGGAAAACAGTATGGCGATTCCTCAAGGATCTAGAACTAGATGTACCATATGACCCAGCCATCCCATTACTGGGTATATACCCAAAGGATTATAAATCATGCTGCTATAAAGACACATGCACACGTATGTTTATTGTGGCACTATTGACAATAGCAAAGACTTGGAATCAACCCAAATGTCCATCAGTGACAGACTGGATTAAGAAAATGTGGCAAATATACACCATGGAATACTATGCAGCCATGAAAAAGGATGAGTTTGTGTCCTTTGTAGGGATATGGATGCAGCTGGAAACCATCATTCTTAGCAAACTATCACAACAACAGAAAACCAAACACCGCATGTTCTCACTCATAGGTGGGAACTGAACAATGAGATCACTTGGACTCAGGAAGGGGAACATCACACACCGGGGCCTGTCACGGGGAGGGCAGGGTAGGGATTGCATTGGGAGTCATACCTGATGTAAATGACGAGTTGATGGGTGCTGACGAGTTGATGGGTGCAGCACAGCAACATGGCACAAGTATACATATGTAACAAACCTGCACGTTATATACATGTACCCTAGAACTTAAAGTATAATAATAATAAAAAATAAAAAGAAAAAAAAGAAAGTTGGATGTCATATGTCATGACTAACATCCATCGGTGATCAGTTGAATTGGGCTTGTCGTAGCATGTCTGTTCTCAGCCTAATGGTTTGTTTATTTAACTGTTCTTGTTAAAGAAAACAACATCAAAAAGATGTTGGTTTTAGAAATTAATCTGGAGAAGAAAAGAGTAAAATACAGATTTTTTTGTCAGTTCATTTCTGTTCTCAATCAATGCCATTTTGAAGCACTAACCATGATAAAGACAATAGACACTAATAAACAAGATAGACACTAGTATAAAAAAGGCTAAATATGCTCAACCTGTTAATTTTCTGTTAGATTTAGAACAACAGCAACAAAATTAGTTTTCTTCCCATCCATTGAACTCTTTCTGAGGCCATTTTTTTTTAACCACTAGCAAAGCAGCCAGAAGGGAGTAATTGCCTCCTTCTTCTCAAATCGTTGTCTCCTTTAGGCAGTTACTTCCAGAAATAAACTAAGGCTCTTTATCTCATTTACCTCTATTGTACCTTTTAACTAAGGTTTGCAAAATATTGTTTCCACAACCTTTGGAAGATATAATCTTCTAACTTATAAAGTAGCCATATAAATAGCCAATACCTGATAATTATACTTCTTGAACAATAACCATCTTGTAAACATTCCACTTCATAAAGTCTTTGGAATCAAGGAGGCCTCTAGAAATTAGCCTTCTCTTAACTGTCCTATAAAACATTGTTTAAAATAATCTCATCCACTAATAGTGAATGCCTTCTTGCCCTTTCTACATCTAAAGCATCAAAACCAATGCTCGTCTCATCATTTATGGTTTCATGCTGATTCCTCTATCTGAACATGCCTATGCACTCAATCTGACATTAACCTGTGTACTTAGTGCTTGTGCTTGGGTAAGAATGTGCCTTGCCACACTCCATATCAACCTAGGCACTCACTGACTGAAAGTTTGCAGAAGTAAGAATGAAAAGGACCATCCTTCTTTTGTGGGCCCCTTACATAGCAGACACTTTGCTAACCAGGTAGCATATGTTATCTAATCATCATTTAATTCTTATAAACCTTTTAGGTAGGTGTTATCTTTAATTTTTTAAATGGAGAAATTGAGGCTTAAAAGGGCAAAGCAACTTGATGTAAGTCATAAATAGACAATTGATAGGGCAGAGATTAGAATCAAGGTCTCTATACTGGGAAATCTTACTCTTTTTACTATATTAGACTGTCTTCAGATAGCGGGAGCTAGGTTCATTAACTCAGTGTCTAATATAATACGAAATTCTTAATAAATATTATCTTTGTTACTATAATACAGTAATAGAAGCTAATATATAACCATTTATTTGTGCCAGACTTACAGAAGTTAAAAAGATATCAAGATCACACAGTTATGCCACATATCAGTGGTGGAACAGGGATTTGAACCTTTGACTGTCTTAACTCAGAAACCCATATATTCCATTTCTATGCCATAGTGCTCCCCTAAAGCCCTAGCTATATAAATTAATGTCCTCAGAAGAAAGACTTATGAGAGGACCAGCATGCTTCACAAATGCACTTTATTTTTTTCTAAATACTGAATTTTTTTGCCTCTAAGAGCTATATATCTCATAATGATATAGAATCCGAACTTTCAGTGAACCCCGTTATAGCTTTGGCTGGTTTGCCCTGCGCGTAAAGGTATCAGCCCTTGTTCACATTGTGCCATTTGTTCACGATTACACATCCCATTTGGGTTGATTTCTGAGCACTAAGCATCCTGTGGAGGCTCTATCAGAACTACCAACTGACCTTATAAATGCAGGGACTTCTATTTGTTGTGTAACTTTCTCTGTCCACAGAAATATTTCCTGGCATTCTCCGTTAGCCACTTTCTCCTCAGTCTCTGCTTGTACATTTTCTTCTTCTTTGTAGGACCTTGCAAATAAGATCTTCTCTCTGTTTATCTTTTATGTTGGTCAGCTCATCATGGTCATACTCAGGCTATGATTAATGATGTGGCCTTTAACAGTGGAAGACTCATTCCGGGGAACTAAAAGTAGAAGTTAAAATCATTTGCCACTCTTAGTAAAGGAAGAAAAGAAGTAGCTTAGAAAGGCATGTATGAAGTGAGCTAACCTTTTAAAACTCTCTGTATATTTTGAATTAGGAAGATAAATACATCCACGGGCAATCATACAATAAACTTGAGTTATGAAATCTGACCTCTCCTACCTGACCATGAACACAGATGCACAGAAGAAGCACATGTACATGTGAATTTCTTTTTTTTGCTTCTACAACTGAATTTGGCAGAATTGCTAACAGGGAGAAAAATATCCAAAGAAGTTACCTTAGGAAGGCAAAGAGGTAAAGAGCCTGTATGATCCACACAGTGAATAATTATATCTCAAATAATCCGATGTGTAGTGTGTTGCCTAATTCTAGGAAATGACCAGTTGAGATAATAGTCATGAAATATCCCTGGAAGGTATCAATCTGACAATGTCTCAGAAATCTGTTTCTTTTCCAAAGGCTGCCAATTCTTAGCATGTGGGAGATGGGAGAAGAATATCAAGTTTTAAGTTTCCTAATAGGTCATGGAAATCAAACCCAATGGACAAGACGCCACTCTAATCTGGGTTATGACACTAGTTGTTTAAAGAGGGCTTTCTAATTATTGGTACAGCTACTTGTTCCAAGATTGTTTTGTGTTTACATGTGACTGATATGGAGAAGTTTTCCTGAGCACTACAGTTAATCCTTTTCCTTTCTTTCCCTGGGTATATAGCTGCTATAACGAAAGTATGTTATGTTCCCTATTAGAATTAAAGAATAAGAGGGCACTGAGTATAGTTCTAGAAACTTTAAATGACCCAAGGATATGTTTCCGATTCTGAGACAGAAAGATTCGGAATTAAGGTCTGAATTAATAGCATGCCCTAGAAAATTACTCCTTGTAAAAATGGTCAGGACTTCCATAGAACAGAGGTTAAGACAGCAGTCCAGCCTTTGAGAGCTCTAATGTATAATGACTGAAAGGAGTATTGAGGTTGAGAATCAACCTTGTCTATACACTACAATCTGCTAGGGAGTCTTTAAAAGTACTCGTGCTTAGGCTCTACCCCAGACCAATTACACTATTAATATAATTCTTGAAGTGGTTTTAAAAGCTGTCTAATGTGTAGCCAAAGTTGACTGCTACCAGATGGAGGTCTGCAATATATGAACAAGTAGAATGCAATGATTCTTAACTCTATTTGAGATTCTCATGAAAGTCATAAGTTATTCAAGTCACCAGACTAATCAACACAGATAGATATATGATAGATAAGTCACATAACCGGTTAGTCACAGAATTGGAATTATTAGATCTTCCATTTATTAATTCAGTGTTTTTTTTTTTTTCAACGTACTATCATTTGTTTCTTACATCAATTTTGTTAGGGAAAATATGCAATAGCATTTCTTCTCAACTCTGCCAGAAGAGCCTCTAATTTCTAGACAGCTAGATAGAGTAAACTAGGATTCATGAATACTGTGAAAGAGCACTCATAGACTCATGGGGGCAATACACTTCAGAATAATAGCTACTGATTAGGAGTCTAGCAAAGCTAGAGACTTAGATGGCATAGTGAATTAATCAGCAAATGTCTTTATTGTTTGTCTTCTTCGTTAAAGGCCTTGGCATAGAACCCCTTGGAGTAGGAAGATCAAAACATAGTTAGCAGGTCCTTTAAATGTTCACAATCTACTACAGGCAATTGGACTTGTACACAAATACTTCATTACAAAAAAAGAGAAAAATGCCCAGATGGTTCACACAGATGAGATCTTTTGTAGTAGCTCAGAAGAGCAAGAAATTCTTTCCAACTGGGGAAATAAAGGAGAATTACACCAAGAAGATGGGATCGTCATCTCAAAAGGGCGATGTCAAATGCACCGGAGTTGTTGTAAACCCTTATCACTGTGAAGACTCCTCCAGGCACCTTTGCTGGCCCAGGTAAGGAAAAAGGCCAGGCACGATGAACATTGTGTGCCTTCTAAAAAAATCTAGTTTTTATTTTCACACTACTGTCACATTTATCTCACCCCCAGATAAACAAAAATGCAAAATTATATCTAAGCATTAGTATAAATAAGATAACCAGTGCTGATGGAAAGTTTTTATTTCTTGACCCTGAATCTGCACCTCTTCAAGCAGAGCATGAATTTGAGAACTCATCATAGTATGCCACATCCAATATCAAATAGATTCATTACCCCCTGTCTGCTACAGTCTAACACTGCAGGTATGAAGGCTTCATGATACTTCTAAATGTGGTTAATGTTTTTCACAAGCGTTTCTTTTAAAAAATGAAATAGTACCACCATTTTGTACTCTTAAATGCATTTGCTTTTCATTGGAGGGAAATGAGTTTTCTTTTCTTTTTTTCTTTTTTTGAGATGGAGTCTCGCTCTGTTGCCCAAGCTGGAGTGTGATGGCACCATCTTGGCTCACTGCAACCTCTGCCTCCTGGATTCAAGCGATTCTCTTGCCTCAGCCTCCTGAGTAGCTGGGATTACAGGCGCATGCCACCACACCCGGCTAATTTTTGTATTTTTGGTAGAGACGAGGTTTAACCATGTTAGTCAGGCTGGTCTCGAACTCCTGACCTCGTGATCCACCCGCCTTGGCCTCCCAAAGAGCTGGGATTACAGACATGAGCCATGGCATCAGGCCAAGTTTTTGTTTTAATTTCTTTTCAGTTCATTTAATGAAAGTCTACCTCATTTGTCTTTGAACACTTTTTTAAGAGCTGAAGTTTTGCTAAGTCACTCAATGTGAGTTGGAAATTTGGACAACTTTTTTCAAGCTATGAATAAACTTGCATCTTCTGATAATTCTTGAAATGTGTATTTTCTCCTTCACCCTTAAGTTAATATAATACTTTGTATTTTTTAAAGTACTTTTTTGTATATTATTTCACATGCTTTTTGTAATAATTCTGCGAGGCAGGTAAATCAGGTCACATTATCTGCATTTTACAAACAGAAAACTGAGTTTCAGAGGGATTAACTGGCCTACACAAAGTCACACAACCCGTTAGTCACAGAATTAGAATTACTAGATCTTCCATTTATTAATTCAGTGTTTTTTTTTTTTTTTTTTTCAATGTACTATCTTTTCTTTCCTTACATCAATTTTGTTAGGGGAAATATGCAATAGCATTTCTTCTCAACTCTGCCAGAAGAGCCTCTAATTTGGTTTGCATATGTTTTAGGAGATCAAAGCTAGATTCTTAATGTTAATGCCTAGTATGCCACAGGCATTGGGGGATGGTTACCAACATTATTTTAAATCTTTATAATAACATCGTATTTTACAGAAGAGAAGATAAGGTTTACAGATGTTAATTTACTTGCCAAAATCACATAACTGGTAAGTTTCTGCTTTCCTTGGTTTTCCCTTAGGCTACATGGCTGTATTGGTAAACCCACCTAGTCTAGCATAGTCCCTGGACCACACATGACCAGAGATCTTATCAAATTGCATCTAAATGTTTTCCAACAACATTATCATTGCTCTCACTGTCAAGACAAACATTTATCTAATGTTTATACCTAGTAAACACCATGGTAGACACTCAAAACACACTAAGTATATGTATATATTTGCCCTTCAGAAGTTTGCCACCCAATAAAGGGATATGTTACATATATAACAGCATAATAATCAAGTGATAAAACAACAGAGGTTTGCTGTCCTCAAGCATGAAATGAATGTTTTAGAGTCTAGGCTATAAATTCCATCATTCAGAATAGGAAGAGAATCAATGTGGGCCAAGATAATAGAATTTCTCAGAAATAAGACTTAACAAAAAGCAATTCAGATAAGTGGAGAGGAAAGAATTCTGCATAGGAGCAATTCTAAAAAGAGTTATGAAGTCAGAAATGTTCATGAAATATGTGTCAGTCTGTTCTTGCATTGCTTTAAAAAATACCTGAGATTGAGTAATTTATAAAGAAAAGAGTTTTAATGGACTCATAGATCTTCAGGCTGTACAAGCATGGCTGAAGCATCTGCTCCTAGTGAGGGCCTCAGAAAGCTTCCAAGCATGGTGGAGAGCAAAGTGGGAGCAAGCATGTCACATGGCAAGATAGAGAGTAAGAAAGAGAGAATGGGGAGGTCCCAGACTCTTTAAAACAACCAGATCTCTAGTGAATTGAGTGAGAACTCACTCACCACGAAGGGAATGGTGCTAAACTATTCATGAGGTCTCTGCCTTCGTGATCCAGTCACCTCCCACCAGGCCACACCTCCCACACTGGGAATCACCTTTCAACATGAAATTTGGGAGGGGACAAGCATCCAAATAATAGCAGCATATTAGGGGGGGCAATTCTGTTGTCTTATTTGTGATAATTTGCTATGAAACTTGAAGTAAAGTATGTTCAGTTGATCCTAGGATAACTTTGTTTGTTTGATTTATCAGTTAGGGTTAGATTTGGCTGCAAGTAACAGAAATCCCAATTTATAGTGGCTTAAGCAAAGGAGGGATTGTTTTTTCTTAGATAACAAAATATATAACCATTAGAAGGTAGTTGCTGGTGCTATTTCAGCTGCTCAATAATGCTATCATTTTGCATATTGCTTTCATTTTTTATGCAACATCATCATGGTCACATGAAGGCTGTTGCTATTCAAGATATCAGTCCTTATTTGATGCAGGGAAAATGTGGTGGGAGAAATCACATCAGCAACATCTGTCCTTTTTTTTTTTTTTCTGGGAAAGGCAAAGCTTTCCCTGAAACCACATCCAGATAGGTCTCATTGATCAGAATCAGGTTATATAGGCCTCTCTAGCTACAAGAGAGGCTGTGAAAATTAAATTAGATTGTCATGCTTGATTTAGATCCTGTAAGCACATTCATGTGCCAACTAAAATTAGAATTTTGATAGTAAGGAAAAAGAGGGAATGAATATTAAGTAGACAAATAACAGTTCTGTGGCAGTTATAGTCTCTTCAGTTGCCAATAAAAGAAATGCACTCAGATTCCCTCAGTTAATGGGGGTTTATTGCAAGAAATCATGGAGAAATAGAAGATCTGAGTAATAGTCTAAGCAGAGCCTCACCAGATCTGAGGGGCTGGGATGTTTCCTAGAGGTAGCATAGCATCTTCTTGGCATGGCAGCAGCTCTAGTGACTGGGTAACTTTATTCCTCCCAGCAGTAGGTGGACTGTGGCTTACTGTTCATGAACTTCATTCATCTATATATTTCCCATGACTTCTCTATTACTGCAATACTTTGTCTTGAACTCCAATCTGATTAGAGCTGTCAGGTAAATACAGTGTGCTCAGTTAAATTTTAATTGCAGGTAAATGGGAAATAACTTTTTCTATAGATATGACCCATACAGATTAGTAACATACACTAGAAAATGATTCATTATTTATCTGAAATTCTAATTTAAATGGGAGTCCTATTTTTTATTTGCTAAATCTGTCAATCCTAAAACTTACTGATTAGGCTGGCCATCAGTGAAGAGTGTACCTGCTGATAGACCTCTAATACCAAACCATCAGAAAGACGGCTGGCCAGCCCACAGATAGCAGCCTCTGACTTAGAAATCCATTCCTGACCCAATGAACTGAGATCATTGTGACAAGGTCACAAGGGCAATGTATGGAAGCATATACTTAAGGAATTCCCTGTATCACCACTCCATTTAACGGGGTAGGTGGAAATAGCATTCCCCGAGTTCTGGGACTGGTTTAACAAAAATATTTATATCCTGTGCTGTTGTCTTCACATAGTGGGTGCAGGTTTACCTCTATCTCTTTCATATACCTCTGTCCCAAAGATTCCATAGCATCTTCTTTTCTAGGTGCAAAATCAGTTTATATTCCACAGGCATTTTGATGTCCACAATGAGTAGGTATGCACAGAATAAGTTTCTTTTGCATAATGCTCATAATTCCCTATCATTTCTTCTCATTTATTGGAATTTTGTCTTTTGTTAAGTTTTGTCTCCTTTTAGGAGATTCTTTGAATGTTTACTATCTTCCATGTCTGAAGAATAGGTGGTAGGTGCTGAATTGGACAAGTAGAAGATTAAGGCATGATCATTACACTCAAACAATCCTAAAATCTAACCTGACTGCTTTCAGTTTTACAATGTAATATTTGCATCTAATCTTGCCTTTCTCCCTGATTCCTTTTGTTGATCTAGAAGTATGGATTTCTAGACTCTTGATTCTTTGTTTTCAAGAATATCTAATATAAGAAGGCAGCATATTTAAGAATTCCTTTTCTTACTTGCCTTTTTGACAAAAGCATTCCTTTATTCATGTTCTTTTTTGCTGCTCACTTCCCTGTATCCACTTTCTCTGGGCTCTAGGACTGCTGATACCAGTAATACTTCTAAACCAAAAGCAAAGGTTATGCACCGCTCCTAGCTCATACAGGATTATAATTTATAGCATAAAAGAATAATGGTGAGAGATACAATAGAGGTCATCTCATTTAATCTTCTACCCACTGCGGAAGTCCTCTCTTCAGCCTCCTAGATGCAAGATTAAGTCTCTGTGTCAGCACCATATGATATAACCTGTTCCACTTTTAAAATTCATCTAATTATAATAAATCATTTCCAGTGGTGGGCTGACATCCACTTCTTTCTAACAGCCATCAGAATAGCCTTCCCTGTGTAAGCCTTTCATATCTTTAAGATGCTCACTAAGTTCCTTGATCATCTACACTTCCACCCTTTCTTTGGCTTTTCTTTGTCATAATGTCCAAATTCCTAGCCATCCTGGTTACCTTTCTTCATGATGACCTTCAGTTTATTCATTCCCATTGTACAATATGAAGTTTCAAACAAATATTCTGCCATGGGGATGTCCCTATCCATCTCTTACATTTGGTTTTAATGAGGAAATTAATCAGTCTCATTTTCCCTATCTGGGAGCATGATATAGAGGAGAGAAAATGGCTCTGGAACTAGTCTAATCTGTGTTTGTTTTTAAACTCTGCTATGTTTTACAATCTTAAACCATGCATAAGTGTTTTTGCCACTTATAACTTCAGTTTCCTTTTCTGTCAAATGGAAGTAATCCCTATGTCCTATGGGGATAAAAGTATGTAAAGTGCCTTGAAAAACACTAAGTCAGGGGCTTTGTCAAGAATTTTTTTTTTCCTTCATTGTTACTCAGAGGAACACAGAATAAAATGGCACATTCATGGAATATCAAGAAAAAAAAATTCCTAGCTTTTCCTTTATCCTGATCTACATGGAAATATTCAAGAGCAATGCCTCTCTACTTATCCATCTGATTTTCAGACCCTTAAAAGGCAGGTTTGGGGGTCTAATGATCTCCTCTAATTTGCCATTCTGACTTGCTATTTATGGCCACTAATGCAAAGTGCCCCACTTGGCTTTGAATGCAGATATTCTCCAGTCCTTCAGAAAATAATGCAGTTTCTCTTCTTCATAGCTCAGTTCTCAACTTCCTCAAAAAGAATTAGTCTCAATGAGCATTAACTACAAGGAAGGAGGATAATCATCATTTACCCTGTCACTTAAATAAACAGTGTATGATACTGCCACACAAATTGATCATTACAGGTAGTGGAAGCAGCATCCCAGTAACTAGATAATAATGAGAAGACAGTATTAGCTTTTCAAATGACTGTGAGAGCTCACCCAGGTTATTTTTTTTAAAGGAGATGAGATGTCAATATTCTAGCTCTTGTTTTACACATTTATGTTGAACCCAATTCATTTTTTAGCTAAATCCATTTCTTACTGCTTTTTTTTTCAGTGGATCAGTCTCATTTTTTCCACAGATAACATAGCTTTAAACAGTTGTACATTATGCAAAAGAAAACCATTATTCTCTGCATGCCCTACCCATGGTGGAGTATGGTAAAAATCATCCCAGAGACTGTGTTAAATAAACAGCATCTGAAATGTTTCTAGAGTCCCTAGTGATGAAATTTGCAAGCTCTATTTTGTTATCAGTGAAATTTATTTATTTGCTCTACATCATCTCTCCCTTGGGAAACAATGTAGAGCTCCCATTTCAATTCAGAACAGATCCTGCTTTTACTATGCCAAAGTGGAAAGAGTTTGAGGGCTGTGGCGGCCACATGGTGGCTCTGGGATCTGTGCCAAAGCTATGCCTGTCATGAGCCTCTGACAAAATCCATGTCCATTTGGGATTCAGGAAGCAGGAGCAAGAAGACGCATTTGCTCTCAGGCTGTTCCTAAGTGACATCAGAACAGTTAGACATCAGAACAGGTCCAGTAAAAAATGTAGCCCTGATGTTTTCTTGGCAACAGGTCATCCAAGCCCCAGTCACATTTGAGCTGGGCTTGGAAGATACTCAAAACTTGCATATGAACTATTAGGCACAGAAGGCTATTTTCTGGCTAAATATATTGTCTTAGTGACTTGAATGACTCAGTAATGATCGATTTAAAATTTTATGCAGACTGCAAAACACTGCATGCATATTTTGTCTTGCTTCTTCTATCTTCTAGTTGTAAAGCAGTATGGATTATGGACAGAATTATGTCTGAATCTTGACTACTTTTGCAAGCAAACTTCTTAATCTGAGCATCGTTTTCTTAATATGTAGCATAGGCATAATTATGCCTTTGTCATAGGTTTTTGTATATATTGGTGTGTATCTGTAAGATATATATGGGTGTGTGTATATATATATATATATCTTATAAAAGCCTATGAGAAGGGTATATACTCATCACATGCTATATCTATACCATCTACATCTATCTATGCACACACACATATAACAAAGGCCTAACAATTTATTTAGCCCATTTTAGATACTCAGCAAATTTTAATTCCCTTCCCATTCCTTCTCTCATATATCTATAAATTAATTCATGAGTGAAGTATAGTGAGATTATGTCAAACATACAGTTGATTTTCCAAAACTTAACTATGTGTGCTCAGAAAAAAAAAATTGAGAGACCGAGAAAGAGCAACACACACACATGCATACAGGAGAGGAGAGAGAGAGAGAATTATTTGTCAGTTTTCATTTCCCTTCTCATAGTGCAGGACACCACTATGCCTCACTTAAAAGCACTTGATTTCACTAGCAGCAAGGGAATGGCCATGTTCTGACAATAAGATGTCTATAAAAGTCTCTAAGGAGGGCAGCCTTCATAGTCTCCTTGGCAGACTTTTCTTTAAGCTTACTTGCCCTTCCCTGTTTTCCATCTAAGATGTGAACATGAGGCCTAAGTAGTCATCTTGAGACCACAGGCCTATAAGAATGTGGACAAAGGCCAATGTGCTAATGACAAGGGTGGTCAGATAAAGAGGTAGAGATGGGTCTTTGGTGGCATGGTTGAGCCCCAAAGCCAGCAGTAGAGTGCCTGTATATGCTCTTCTTATTACATAGATCAAATCAATCCCTATTTGCTTAACCCTTTGGAGTCTTTTTGTTCTGTGTTGCCTTTGTGGTTAGTTGCAGGCAAACACAATCCTAACAGATATAGCAAATGGTTCCATCTGTCAGTCCTTCCAGTGATCATAGGCTCTGGAGTGAGCTGGGAGATACGGCTCTGTGTTTCATAGCACATGCATCACACTGAGCTGCTGTGAATCTAGTTTGTAAGTTTTCATGTTTTTCATACAGCTGGCCCAATACAAACCCAGTGACTTCTTGGGTTGCTCATTTGAAGGACAAGATCTATTCTGATACTGGAGGAAACTCTTCCTTTGTTGAACTTAATGAAAGATAATGTGTCAGACTTCAGCATGTTGCTTTCCCCTGGGACTTTTCATGGGTGCTTTCCTCCACTGGGATTTTGACATCATGTTCTGACCCTAGACCTAACCTTTGGGTAGAAATGACAATAGTGTGTCAAACTGGGGAGCTGAGACGGGATGGCAGTGGCCCAAGAAAGGACAAAGCTAAGGGGTGTGTGTGTATGTGCATGTGCATTTATTTGGAACCATCACTCTTAGAAGTGTAATTCCAAAATACTAAATTAGACTAGATTTTTTTATTATAAGAGAAAATTAAAAAGTTTTTTTATGGAGTCTTGCTCTGTTGTTCAGGCTGGAGTGCAGTGGCACAATCTTGGCTCACTGCAACCTCCACCTCCAAGGTTCAGACAATTCTTCTGCCTCAGCCTCCCAAGCACTTGCGATTACAGACATGCACCACTATATCCGGCTAATTTTTGTATTTTTATTATAGACAGAGTTTTATCATGTTGGCCGGGCTGGTCTCGAACTGCTGACCTCAAGTGATCTTCCCACCTTGGCCTCCCAAAGTGCTGGGTTTACAGGAGTGAGCCACTGTACCTGGACTAGCCATGTTCTTTTATACATCAACACAAGTAGTAAATAGTTTGGGGATGAAGCAGTAATATGAAGATGTATGCTGAAATAAACAAAAATGTTACCAAAAATACCAACTGATGATGCAGAAGGCATTAGTATATAATTCTTAACTATGTTATTTTCTACCTTCTCTGTTAAAAGAAAACCTGATTAGGTTCCATGTATGTGTATATTCTTCATGTTCAAAATGTTGGAAATCAATCACTTCTCTAACCCAGAAATTTGTCGAAATTCTTTTAAAAAATATTTTATTGAGGTTAATGCTCCTGTATAATTGTTACCTCTAGATCAGTGTTTTGCAGACAGCATGTTGTTAACCATTATTGATCACAAAACCAGTTCAGGTTGTTATGATTCTCATTTAAGAATTAAACGAAATACAACATCACATGTAATAAGGGTATTATTTTGTGATGTTTGTTTTGATTTTATACAAGCATGTCGTGTTCACTGGGTCAGAATGTAAAGTGTGTTCCCTCAGGAAAAAGTTTGAAAGCTGCTATTCCAGGGGGATCAGCATGCACCCAGTTGGGAAGCGACCTCTAGAGGTGGTGCTTAGGCTAAGCAAGAGCATCATTAGGAGCTGTCCAACTGCTGACATGAAGACGATGTTGTAGAGAAGCAATATTCCAGAAGGACATTGCTAGAGCATCTAGTAGCTGACCCTACAGAGAGTAGTTGTGATTGCCACTCTGGAAGTTACTACTGATTGGAACAGATGTAGCTAAAATAGTAGACTAAAATCCTTATCTTTGGCCTCATCCCTATTAGTCATCTCAGAATAAGTTATCAGTGAGAGAGGGATCAGACCCTCAATCTTTTCATTATCTGAGAAACTTGTTATTATTATCCAGTTACACATCACAAAGAGAGAATCACTAATTGCACGGGGAATTTGATTCATTTGGAGCCTCAATACTCACCACTTTTAATGTTTCATCATAGCATATTTATCCAAAAATCTAAGCTAAAATTATAAAGTAATTGAAAGGTAGAATAAAATAATTGAGACAAATGGAATCACAACTCTATCTGACAACAAAATGGATTCCTAACATCAGTTCTTGGTATCTAGGTTTCATGGTTTATTCCAAAACTATACTTTTATAATCTTTTTAAAAATAAGCTATAAAATTAAATTATATTATCTATAACGCTAACTTAGAATTAAGTGGACAGGAAAGATAAACCACTTACAGTGATCCTAAGCAATGCCTCAGTACTCAATTTCCATCCAAAAGTAATCCGGAACTGTGCTGCCACATATGAGCCACCCAATAAGGGCTGAATGAGTATAGTGCACTATCAGATGTAGGATAAAACTCTTTTCAACTCCAAATTTATAAATTATAATTGAGAATTGCAGGCAATATGATCACTTCATGATATTGTTTATTTTTTAAAAAATATCATGGCAGTATAGTTTTAGACTAAACCATGACGCTTAAATACTAAGACTTGATATCAGGATTCCATTTTTGTTATTTAATAAGGCTGTATGTAATTCTTGTTCAAATTTACCTCCAATATTTTATTTTACCTTTTTAAATGGTTTTGTAAATTTAATCTGAATATATTATTATTTTTGATAAGTATGCTATGATGTATTATAAAATGTATTTGAATTAGTATGGGAAGTTTCCTTTTTTCCTTTTGAATACTGCCTTTTTATTTTTTAGAGACTTTGGGGAATTCACTAAAAAACCACTTATCTGCTGTTTAGTTTCCTCATCTGAAAAGTAATGGTTGTAAGATTTTTTTTTTTTTTTCTGAGGCTTTTACTTCTGGCTCAAAAATATTCATTAATTTAAGACACAAATCATATTTTCACAGTTAATGATAAGACAAAGCAGAGATTTTACAGCCAACTGTAGATCATAATTTTTTAAAATTTAGGTGAACTATTAATATCTTAAACATACAATTTGATGAGTTTTGATAAAGATGTACAATAGTGTAATCAGCATCTCGATCCAGATAAAGAATATCTTCTCAATTTACAAAATTTTTCCTCCTGGTTGCTTTAGTCAACTCCCACAGCCCACACAACATACCACCATAGTTCTGATTGCTACTACCTATAATTAGTTTTGCATATTCATGGACTTGATATAAATAGAATCATTGAGAATGCAATATTTTGTATATAATTTTTTCACATAAAATAACATTTTGAAATTGGCCTATGTTATTATGTATATTATGAATTTGGCCGGGCACGGTGGCCACGCCTGTAATCCCAGCACTTTGGGAGGCCGAGGCAGGTGGATCACCTGAGGTCAGGAGTTCGAGACCAGCCTGGACAACATGGTGAAACTCCATCCCTACAAAAATTAGCCAGGCATGATGGCAGTTGCCTGTAATCCTAGCTACTCGAGAGGCTGAGGCGGGAGAATTGCTCAAACCCGGGATAAGAATAAGACTCCATCTCAAGGAATATATGTAAAATAAAAAGAAATTTATATGCTTGTTGTTTTAATTTTAGCCATTATAATGTTTTGTGATAGCTCATTGTGATTTTAATTGGAATTTCCCTGATGACTGATGACACTGAACACCATTTAATTGCTTATTTTCCATTAATATATCTTCTTTACTGATGCATTTGTCCAGATCTTTTACTCATTTTATTCAATTGTTTACATTTTATTATTAATATATAGAAGTTCTTTATACATTCAAGTTACAAATTAATATGTATATACTTTTCTTTTAATATAATCCTTGCTTTATATTTTTAAGTGGTGTTCCTTAAGAGCAGAAGGTTTAAAATTTTATAATGTACAATTAATCATTTTTTTCCTTTCAAGGTTATTGCCTTTTGTGTTTTCTCTAAGAAATCTTTGCCCCTAAGCTTTCTTTCAGAACCATGTAGTTTTATGGCTAGCCATATACAGAAGATTAAAAAACTGCACCCCGTTTTTTGTACCATATAAAAAATTCAGATGGATTAAAGACAAAAGTAAAACCCAAAACTGTAAAAGCTCTGGAAGACAACCTAAGCAATACTATTCAGGACATAGGCATCGGCAAAGATTTTATGATGAAGATGCTGAAAAGCAATTGCAATAAAAACAAAATAAACTTATCAACAAAGTGAACAGACAACCTACAGAATGGGAGAAAATTTTTGCAAACTGTGCATCTGACAAAGGTCTATTATCCAGCATTTTTAAGGAACAAATATACAAAAAAAAAAAAAACCATAAAAATGTAGGGAAAGACATGAATAGACACTTTTCATAAGAAGACATACATGTTGCCAATAATTATATGATGAAAAGCTCCACTTCACTGATAGAGAAATGCAAATGAAAACCACAATGAGATACTGTCTTACATCAATCAGAATGGCTATTAAAAATTTTTAAAAAATAGATGCTGGTAAAGTGGCGAAAAGGGAACACATACACTGTTGGTGGGAGTGTAAGTTAGTTCAATAATTGTGTAAAGCAGTATGGCGATTCCTCAAAGAGCTAAAATCAAAGCTGCAATTCGACCCAGCAATCCCATTACTGGGCATATACCCAGAGGAGTATGAATCATTCTGCCATAAAGGCACATACATGGGAATGTTCATTGCAGCTCTATTCACAATAGTAAAGACACGGAATCAACCTAAATGCCCATCAATGACAGATTGGATAAAGACAATGTGGTACACATACACAATGGAATACTGTAAAGAATGATATGTGTTTTGTGGGAACATGGATGGAGCTGGAGGCTATTATCCTTAGTAAACTAATGCAAGAACAGAAAACCAAATACTACATGTTCTCACTTGTAAGTGGAAGCTAAATACTAACACAAAGAAGGAAACGACAGACACTGGGATCTACCTGAGGGGGAGGGAGAGAAGAGGGAGAGGAGCAGAAAAGATAACTATTGGGTACTAGGCTTAATACCTGGGTGATGAAATAATATGTACAACAAGCCCCTGTGACATGTGTTCACCTGTGTAACAAATGGTCACATGTACCCCAAACCTAAAACAAAATTTAAACCCCCCCTAAACAAATATGTTCTGGTAAAATCAAAATTTACATTCACAAAATTAGCATGAATCTAATAAAATAATTTTTTTTTGCATAAGTATGGACTATCTTCTGGATTTTTTTTTTACAAGGGTCAGGAAGAAAGAGAAAAACTAGAAGCTGAAAGAAAATTCATTGCATATAGAGTTTAAAAATAATAGAACTGAAAAAGTTTGTGGTGATTCAGATAAAGGATTTGTTATTATTTATCAAAATGGAATTGACTTCTTTTGCTTAGGTGCTCTTGAAAAAGAAGGCATAGTTCTGCACAGTGCTAAAAGGAGAAATAGAGAGGCTGACTCTTGTCTAGTGATGGGGTGGCTCTAATTCTTTTGATGACCTAAATCCTGACTGTGTAGGATATGCAGGACTTCTCTACGAATATACATTGGGAGAGGAAAAATTCACCTTTATTGAGAAATATAACAATCCTGGCTCTGTTGCATTATTGGTCAAAGGACCAAATAAGAATGCACACACTCAAAGATGCAGTAAGAGATGGCTTGAGGGATGTCAAAAAAAAAAAAAAAGCTATTGATGATGGCTGTGAGTTCCAGGTGCTGGTGTAGCAGCAGTGGCAATGGCAAAAGTCCTGATTAAATACAAGTCCAGGGCCCAACTCAGAGTCCAAGCATTTGCTGATGTTTTGCTCTTTCTTCCCAAGGTTTTTGCTCAGAACTGTAGTTTTGACTTTAAAGAAACGTTAGTTTTAAAAATGGGATTTTTTTTCCTATATGAAAAAGGAAAGAACACTGGCACCTATTCAAATTCTGAAGTTATGAAATGATAATCACAGTATTTTTTAATTGCACTGAACTGAACACATATAAAGCAGGCCTTTTTTATCCAGTGAATGAGATGTTTTCTTTTGCTGCAGTGACATAAAATTATATATTAGATAAGCATATGTTGTAAACCTTGTTATTAAATATTCATTGACAAAAAACAAAACAAAAGTACATTGAGTTTTACTAGACATCAATCTGCTCTTATTCCAGCTCAATTCTTTATTAGATTGAGGGTATCAGACTCTGCCAGAGGAAAGATGAGATCATCCATATTAGAAGATAACATCATACTCAGATTCTATGGTTCTTTTATTGTTAATGTTTGATGTAAAGCAAAAAAAGTAAACATTCAAGAGTCAGAAAAATGCAATTGATAATCAGATACAAATATGCACCAAGGAACATCAGCAAGATGGCAGAATAGGACTCTCCTGCACTCCTCCTGCCATAGAAACATCAATTCAAACAACTATCCATGCCCCAAAATCCTCCAAAGAGCTAAGGAAACAAGGTGACAGATTATAGCACCCAGGTGTAGCAGAGAAATTTTTTAAAAGACACACTGAAGAGCATAGGAAGGACAGTTTTACCTTGCCCACATTGCTTCTCCTCGAACTCCAGACAGCACAACATGGAGAGAGATACTCTTTGCAAGGGGAAAGGAGAGGAAAGTGAGCACCAGAATTTGCTTCAGACCTCCAAAACCCCAGTAAAAATCAACACTGAGCAGGTCCCCATGGCTCCAAACTCTAGGCCAATATCTGCAGACTGAGCTTCCAGGTCTGTCCCAGCGCTAGGCTATATCCTGCAGCCCTAGGCTACAAGACTGCATAGCAGACTTGGCCTCTGCCCCACTGCCAGGCTGACTCCAATGGCACAAGGCCCTAACTATCCACAGCACTAGGCTAGCCCCCCACAGCCACAGGCTTTAGGCCTACTCTAGCACCAGACATAAGGCCAGCACCAGTGAATCCAATCTCCAGGACAGCCCCTGGAAACGTAGGCTCTAGGTCCACCCAGCACCAGATCAGAATCCAGACTCCAAGCTGATACTCAAGACTGAGTCTTTAAGTTCTCCTTGACTCAGACAGCTTCCTGCAGGCCCAGGCTCCAGGCCTCCCTGGTGGATTGGGTTGCTGGGCCTACCCTACCACCAGGCTGACCTCAGTGGCCCCAGGATCTGACTAGCCCCAGTGCCAGGCAGGCCCAAGTGGCTTCTGCCCCTATACCAGTATAACTCTTGCAGAATCTGGCTCCAGGCCTGCCCCAAAGCCAGGCTGGATCACTGGCCTCAGGCTTTGAGCTGCCCCCAGAAACAGACTGGGTCCCAAAGGACCAAGGCTTCAGGTCTAACTCAGTACCTGTGGACCTTGCCTCCAGATAACCCCTGTAGATACAGAATTTAGGTTCACCCATTGCCATGTCAGCCCCTGTGGACGAGGCTTCAAGCCTTCCCAGTGCCAGGCTTGTCCCTCTGTCTTTACCCTCCAAACCAGTCCTTACACCCTCATGTTCCAGCAGACTCATAGTTCAAGTAAGTCCCAGTAGACCCAAACACTGGAGAAGCCCCCCATATCTGGGTCCCAGGATTTTCCCTATGTGCCCCGGTATCAGGTCAGCCCCTGAGACCCTAAGAACCAGGCCACCCTCATGGACTTAGCCTCTTGTTCAGTACCTACACACCCAGCCTCTAGGCTGGGCCCAGTGGATGCAGCCTTCAGAACAATGCCTGTTGTCTCAGGCTCCAGGACAGCCCATCCAGGAACCAGGCCAATGACTTCAATAATGGCTCCAGATGAGCCCCCACAGATTTAGGCTTTATGTTGGCCCAGGGCTCCAGGCCAGGCCCCATAGCTTCAGGCTCCAGAGGACCCAGAGTCAAGGCTCACCCCAGTAGACTTAGAGTTCCAGGCCAGACCATGGACTGAGGCTCATAAGAACACCTCTGAAGACTAAGGTTACAAGGAAGCCCCCATGGAATAAGGCTCTGGGTCTATCCCACTGGAGCCAGGTGCAAAGTCCGCCACACCCCTAGCCATCTCTTATAAACTCAGGCTCAAGGCCTATTTCAGCACTAGGTCCAGTGCTGTGGACCCAGGCTTCAGCCTGGCCTTTGTGTATACAGGCTCCAAGACCTCCCTTATGGAGCCAGGCTTCAGGCCCACCCCTGCATATCAAACCAACACGTCCACCTGTGGATCCAGGATATAGTACTAAACCTGTAGACCTAAGCATCAGGCTCATCCACCTGCCAACACAGGCACTGGTACAGCCTGCCCAAGGATTCAAATAGCAAGTCCACACTTAGACCATGTCAGATGACCTGCCTGGAATCTCTAGACAGGTTGACTTGGAAAGGGGTTTCTTAGACAAAGCCAGCCTGCAAAGTCTAGAATAAGTCTTGACTTCTTCAAATGCACAAACATCAATATAAAGCAATAAGAAACAAGAAAAACCAAAGAGATAAAACAATACCCCAAGGGTAAAATAATCTCCCAGTAGCCTAACTGAAGAAAAAATTGAGATATGCAAACTATTGGACAAAGAATTCAAAATAATTGATTTAAGGAAGCTCAGTGAACTTCAGGAAAATACAGAAAAGCAATTGAGGAAATCAGACAAACAATAAAGTACCAAAATAAGAAATTTAACAGAGATTGAAATAAAAACCAAAAACAAATTCTGGAGCTGGAAGACACAATAAATGAAATGAAAAATGCAATAGAGAGCATCAATGGTAGAATTGATCAAGAAGAAGAAACAATCTGTGAACTTGGAGACAGATTATTTGAAAATATACTGTCAGAGGAGAAAAAAATAATGAAAAACTAAAGCTCATGAGATTTATGGAACGGCATCAAAAGAGCAAATGTATGAGTAATAGAAGTTAGTGAAGGAGAAGAGAAAGGCAGAGGGATAGAAAGCTTATTTACAGAAATATTAGCAGTAAACTTTCCAAATCTGGGAAAATATTTATAGAGGTATAGGGAGGTTAGATGTCTCCAACTGAATTCAATTTAAACTACGCTATACCAAGACATAAAGTGTGTCACAGAAGCAATCGATGTATAAGGGAGTTCTAATAAGGCTAGCAGCAGATTTCTCAGCAGAGACCTTACAGGCCATGAGAGAGTGGGATGACATATTCAAGGTGGTGAAGTAAAACAACTGCCAAAGAATTATACTGTAGCCAGCAAAGTTGTTCTTCAGAAATAAAGGAGAGAGAAAGATTCCTAGACAAAGGAAAACTGATGGAATTCATTGCCACCAGACCTGTCTTACAACAAATGCTAAAGGTAGTTCTTCAAGATGAAAAACAAAAGGATGCTAATTAGTAACAAAAACATATGAAAGTGTAAAACTTACTAGTAATAGTAAGTACACAGTCAAATTTAGAATAATACTGTAATGGTTGTGTGTAAATCACATCTTTAGTAAAAAGGTTAAAAGACGATTATTAAAATGATTACTACAATATTGTTACAAAATATATAATATGCAAAGATGTAAATTGTGGCATTAAAATTTAAAAGGCTAAGGATTTTAAGTAAAAGTATAGTGTGGGATTTTTTAAAAGCAAAATTAAGTTATTAGCTTAACCTATTATATCTAAGATGTTTTGCAAGTCACATGGTAAGCACAAAACATAAACCTACAATAGATGCAAAAGATACAAACTAAGGAATCAAAGCATATCACTAGAAAAATATCATGTAATCACAAAAGAAGAAAGCAAGAGAGGAACAAAGAATCTATAAAACAATTAGAAAATTAATGGCAGCGGTAAGTTCATACGTATCAATAATTCCCTTGAGTTTACACTCAATGGATGAAATTCTCCATTCAAGAGACATAGAGTGCCTGGATGGATAAAAAAAAAGATTCAACCAGAAGCTCCCTAAGAGGCTCATTTCACATGTAAGGACACATATACACTGAAAATGAAGGCGTGGAAAAAGATATTTCATGCAACTTGAAACCAAAAGAGAGCTGGAGAAGTTACGTCAGATAAAACAGACTTAGTCAAGAACTGTAAAACAAGACAAAGAAGACTGTTATATAATAATGTGTCAATTTGTCAAGAGGATATAAGTATTATATATATGCACCCAACATCTGAACATCGAAACATATAAAACAAATATTAATAGACCTGAAAGGAGAGAGAGATTGTAAGACAATAATAATAGAAGATTTCTTCAATTCTCAACTTTCAGCAATGGACAGATCATCCAGATAGAAAGTCGATAAGGAAACATCAAACTTAAACTACACATTAGATCAAATGGTCCTAACAGGCATATATAGAATAGCCCATAAAATAGCAGCATAATATACATTCTTAAGTCTACACAGAATATTCTCTAGGATAGATTATAAGTTAGGCCACAAGACTTAACAAATTTAAGAAGATTGAAATCTTATCAAGTATCTTTTCTGACTACAAAATGTGAAACTAGAAATCAATAACAGGAGAAATTTCAGGAAATTCATGAATACATGGAAATTAAACAACCTGATCCTGAACAACTAATGGGTCAATGCAGAAAGTAAAAATATCATGAGACAAAAGTAAAAACACAGCATACCAAAATTTATGGGATGCAGTAAAATCAGTTCTAACAGGGAAATTTATAGCAGTAAACACGTACCTCAAAAAAGAACAAAATGCAAATAAACAACATTACATCTCAAGGAAGTAGAAATACAAGAACAAACTAAGCCCAAGTTAGCAGAAAGAATGACATAATAAAGATAAAACCAGAAGTAAATCAAATAGAAATGAGACAAAGCAATAAAAAATCAATGAAACTAAGGGTTGATTTTTTTGAAAAGGTAAACAAAATTGACAAACCTTTGGGTATACTAAGGAAAAAGAGAGAACACTCAAATGAAATTAGAAATGAAGTAGGAGACATTACAACTGTTAGAATAGAAATACAAAGGATTATAAAAGACTACTATGAACAAATTTATGCCAACAAATTCGATAACCTAGAAAAAATGAATAAATTTTTGGATGCAATCTACCAAGATTAAATCATGAAGAAATAAAAAATCTCCACAGATCAATAACAAGTAAGGAGATTGAATCTGCAATTAAAAGTCTCCTATCAAAGAAGAACTCAGTACCTGATGGCTTCACTCCTGAAAATCTACCAAATATTTTTTAAAAACCTAACACCAATCCTTTTCAAACTCTTCCAAAAAATAGAAGAAGCAAGAATACTTCCAAGCTCATTTTAAGAGGCTAACATTACCTAATACCAAAGACGGACAAGAACACTACAAGAACACAAAATTACAGGCCAATATCCCTGATGACATAGATGCAAAAATCCTCAATGGAACACTAGTAAACCAAATTCAACAGCACATTAAAAGAATCATTCACCATGAGCAAGTGGGATTTATGCCAGGGATGCAAGGATGATTCAACATGTGTAAATCTATAAATGTGATGTATGTTATTAACAGAATGAAGGACAAAAATTATATGATCACATCAATTGATGCAGAAAATTCATTTGTCAAAGTTCATCCCTTCCTGATAAAAATTCTCAACAAATTAGGTACAGAATGAATACAGTAAAAGCCATACATGACAAACCTGCAGCTAACACTATACTAAATGGTGAATAGTTGAAAATATTTCTTCTAAAATCAGGGATAAGACAAGGATGTCCATTCTTAACACTTCTGTTTAACATAGTACTGAAAGTCTTAGCCAGAACAATTATTCAAGAGAAAGAAAAGAAGGCATCCAAATTGGAAAGAAATAAACTTCTTAGAATAAAAGGTTTTGGGTTTTTACCAAAAAGACTCCACTAAAACTTCTTAGAATAAAAGGTTTCACTAAAGTTGCAGGATATAAATCAACATACAAAAATAAGTGCATTTCTGTATGTTAGAAACAAACTATCAAGAAAAAAGATATCAAGAAAAAATCTCATTTACAATAGCTACAAAACACTTTGAAATAAATTTAACCAAAGAGATGAAAGACCTGTATACTGAAAACTGTGAAATATTGAAGAAATAAATAGAAGACACAAATAAATGGAAATATATCTCACGTTTATGGATTGAAAAAAAATTAATTTTAAAATGTTCATACTCCCTAAAGCAATCCAATGACATTTTTTGTTTTTTTTTCTTTTGTTTTTTTTTTTTGAGATGGTGTCTCACTCTGTCACTCAGGCTAGAGTGCAGAGGTGTAATCTTTGCTGACTGCAACCTCCATCTCCCTGGTTCAAGCAATTCTCCTACCTCAGCCCCCTGAGTAGCTGGGATTACAGGCGTGTGCTACCACATCCAGCCTTTTTTTTTTTTTTTTTTTATTTTTAGTAGAGATGGGGTTTTGCCATGTTGGCCAGTCTGGTCTCAAACTGCTGGCTTCAGGTGTTCCTGCCTTGGCCTTCCAAAGTGCTGGGATTACAAGTGGGAGAGCCACCATGCCCAGCCTCAATGACATTTTTCAATGAAAGAAAAAAAAAATTTAAAATTCATATGGAACCACAAAAAGGACCCTGAATAGCCCAATACAGATTGATCAAAAAAGCACGAAAGTAGACATTAAACAACCTGATTGAAAATCTACTACAAAGCTGTAATAATCAAAACAGTGTGGTAGTGGCATAGAAATAGACATCTAGATCAATGGAACAGAACAGAGATCCCAGAAATCCACGCATTTACAGTATTGATTTTTACAAAGATGTCAAGAATGTACAATGGTGAAAGAACAGTCTCATTGATAAATGATGTTGGAACAACTGGATATTTATATGTGTAAGAATGAAATTAGACCTGTATCTCATGTCATATAAGAACTCAAACTAAATTAAAGACTTCATTGTACAACCTAAAACTAAAACTGCCAGAAAAGACATAAGTGCAAAGTTCCAGGACATTGGTCTGGGCAATTAATTTTTGGATATGAAGCCCAAAACACATGCAGGAAAAATAAAAATAGACAAATTATATCAAACTAAAAAGTTTCTGTACAGCAATGAAACAATCAACTGAGCAAAGTGACAACCTACAGAATGGAGAAAATATTTGCAAATCATACATCTGATAAAGAGTTAATATTCAAAATATACAGTAGACTCAAACAACTCAATAGTGAGAAAACAATCTGATTAATAAACAAGCAAAGGACCAGAAAAGATATTTCTCAAAAGAAGACAGACAAAAGGTCAACAAGCATATGAGAAAGTGTTTAACATAACTAACCATCAGAGAAATGTAAATTAAAACCATGATGACATATCACCTAACACCTGCTAGAACTGCTATTATCAAAAAGAAAGAATAATTGTTGGAGTGGATGTGGGAAAAAGGAAATCCTTGCATACCATTCTCAGGAATGTAAATTAGTACAGTCATTATGGGAAATCACATGGAAATTCCTCAAAAAAAGTGACAATGTAATTACCATATGATTCAACAATCTCACCTCTGAGTGTATCTCAGAAGGTAATGAAATTGGTATGTCTGCACTCTCACATTTGTTGCAGCATTATTTACAATAGCTAAGATACGGAATCAATGTAAGTGTCCATCAATGGAAGAGTGAATAAAGAAAGTGCGATGGAAATACGATTCCACCTTAAAAAATGTAATCCTGCCATTTGCAACAACGTGGATGGAACTGGAGACATTATGTTAAATAAAATAAGCACAGAAAGACGAATATTGCATGATCTTACTTATACGTGGAATATAAAAAAATCTCAGAAGTAAAGATTAAAACTTCAGTTAGGAAGAATAAGTTCAAGAGTTTTGTTCAATGTGGTGACTATAGATAACGATAATGTATTCTTGAAAATTGCTAAGAGAGATTTTAAGTATTCTTATTGCAGAGAAGTAAGTATGTGAAGTAATGTGTATGTTCATCAGTTCAATTTAGCCATTCCACAATGTATATTCTAAAACAAATTGTACATAATAAGTATATATAATTTTTGTCAAATGTTAAAATAGCCATCAAAAGAATATATGTGTGTATATAATATATATGTCATATTTGAAAAATACTGCCAAGAAAATAGAGAAAAAGATAAAGGAAATACATATGTGGATAACTAAACACAATTGGATTCTTGACAAAAGAATTTGACATTCTATGATTTAAAATTACGAAATAAAAAGTAATTGGCTAGGTTAAAATCCAGACTGGACATCGCCGCAGACAAGGTTAATCAGTTTAAAGACAGACTAATAGAAAAATCCAAACTGTAGCACAGAGAGAACAAGAATGGAAGGAGTAGAAGAGAACATGAGAGACATGCAGGGCATAATCAAACAGTCTAAGTTTGCGTACCTGGAGTGCCAGAGAGAAGACAGAAATGGGAAAGAAGGAAAATTGGAAAAGACAATGGACAACATTTTTCAACAAGCAATGAAAAACATTATTGCTGACTTACCAGCAGAAATGATGGAAACCAAAGACAATTGAAAGACATTGTCAAAGTGTTAAATAAAACAATACTGCCTATCTAGAATTCTATAAGCAGCAAAAATTACTTTTAGAATAAAGGGACACTAGAAGTATTTTAAGGAAAAAAGCCAAAATATTTTATCACCAGAACACTTATTATTCAGGAAAAAACAGATTCACCTATTTATTAGAAGTATTAATTAAAATTGTATTAATGATTATTTATTAGACTAATGATTCTAGGTTGAACTTCAAAACTACTGGAAGAAATAGATTAGTAATTACCAAAATAATTAAATATATGAGTTAATATAAATAAATCCTAACTATAAGAAAAACTAGTGTCTTCTGAGTTTACAACATATGTGGAAGTAAGTTATGACAACAATAGCACAAAAACTATAAACAAGCAAATGGGGTTAATCTTTCCTTCACTGATTGAGATGTGGTAGAATTAAGAAGGCAGACTGCAGTAAGTCATTGATAACCATTGAAGGAATTACATGTGAATGTATAATTAAAGTTGGTAGAGGAGAAATAATAAATAAGACATATGCAGTTAATCTGAGAAAGACAAAGACAAAAAAAACACAGGATAAAGTTAAGAAATTTAAGAAAAAATAAGATAATACACTTAAATTCAAATATGTCAGTATTTATATGGAATTTAATAATGTATCACTTATTTGTTTAATGGAAAAAGAAATTTTACAATTGAAGACAAAGATTGGGAATTCTGTTCACAGGTACTACATGCAGTAATAAAGATTATGCTTAACCTCCAGCCATGAACAACTATGGAACAATGGTTTCCAGACATTGATTAGGCAGTGCAGGACTGTGAATGACAGAAATAAAATAAATGGAAAGAGTTTTATATTGTACTATATTTCTTCCTTGAGGCAATTTTTTGGACCATAACATACAGATGGAGATCAAAAATGGAGGCTGATTTCGATTGGTTTGTTAATATTGTTTATGTTGGTTTTTGAAAGTATGTAACAACCTTGCCTGTGTTTGTTTTGCTAATATAATTTATATTGGTTTTTGAATGTTATACCAACCTTACTTTCCTGGAATAAACTTCACCTGAGAGAGATATATATGTGTGTATACATGTATATAAATGTGTATATATATGTGTATATGTATATACATACACATACATATACATATATATACACACATGCATATATACACATATATACATATATGTTCCATATATATGGAATAAACTAAAAGCTAGTTGTATTCTCAAAGAACTAGATTTTAGTTTTATTTATCTGTCTTTAATATGTGTGTTAGTTTTGTATTTCATTGATTTCCTATCTTTATTTTTCCATACTAGTTCTAATTTGCTCTTATTTTTCTAGTTTCTTAAAGTTTACAGCATACATTTTTAACTTATCAAAGTCTACTTTCAAGGGATAATATGCCATATTCATTACAGTATAAAGCCTTACAGTAGTTACACTTCTAATTATCTCCTCCGAGCCTATGTGCTATTGATGTGATACATTTAATTTTGTACATGTTACAAAATGCAGACTATGTTTATTGTTACTACTTTTCATTTAAAGAGTAAATTATCTTTTAAAGAGATATAAACAAAAGGAAAAATGTTGTATATTTTCCCTAGTTGTTATTACTTCTGGCGATCTCCATTCCTTTATACAGATTTGGTATCCTTTTCCTTCTGCCCAAAGAACTTCCTTTTACATTTCTTGTAGCACAATTCAGTTGGTGATTACTTCTACTTTTACATGTCTGAAAAGGTCCTTATTTCACCTTTATTTTTGAAATATATTTTTGCTGGTTATAAAATTCCTTTTTATCTTTCAATTTTTTCAGTTCAATTTTTTTCTTAATGCTTTAAAAATTTTGCTTCACCGTCTTCTTGCTTATATTGTTTTGCATGAGAAATGTGCTGTCATCCTAGTCTTTATTCCTTAGTGCATAATGTCTTTTTTTCTAGTTGCTTTTAAGATTTTTTTCTTTATAACTAGTTTTTAGCAATTTGATTTTGATATACTTTGGTGGAGGGTTTTTAAAAAAATATTTCTTGTGCTTGGAATTTTTTGAGCATTTTGAATTTGTTAGTAACAGTTCTCAAAACGTTTGGAAAAGTTTTAGCTGTTACTTCTTCACATTTTCTCTTCTATCTCCTGCCTTTCTCCTCTCCTTTGGGACTTCAATTATATATTAGGCCACATGAAATTGTTTCACAGGTCATCAAAGCATTGTTAGATTTCCAAACATTATTTTTTTCTCTCTTGTTTTATGTTAGATAGTTTTTGTTATCATGTATCCCAGTTTGCTTATCTTTGTTCTGCAATGTAGTTAAGTTGGGTTTTATAATAATTGTTTTGTTCTTAACTTTTCAAACTGAGTAAGTTACAGTTATTCTGCAGGTTTTAAGGTCCTGGTTTGTTAATTCTAACGTGTGTCAAGACTGTGTCAGTTTCAACTGACTAATTGTTCTCCTCATTAAGAACCTTATTTTCCTGCTTCTTTATGTACCTGGTAACTTTCTATTGGATGCCAAACATTGTTAATTTTATCTTATTGGATGCTGAATATTTTTCTTTTTTATTTACTTTAAATTTTACTTTAAGTTCTGGGATACATGTGCTGAACGTGCAGGTTTGTTACATAGGCATACACGTGCCATGGTGGTTTGCTGCTCCTATCAACCTGTCATCTAGGTTTTAAGCTCTGCATGCATTAGGTGTTTGTCATAATGCTCTTCTTCCCCTTTCCCCCAACCCCCCTGACAGGCCCTAGTGTGTGATGTTCCCCTCCCTGTGTCCGTGTGTTCTCATTGTTCAGCTCCCACTTATGAGTGAGAACATGCGGTATTTGGTTTTCTGTTCCCGTGTTAATTTGCTGAGGATGATGGTTTCCAGCTTCATTCATGTCCCTGCAAAGGACATGAACTCATTCGTTTTTATGGCTGGAATATTTTTCTATTCCTATAAATATTCCTGAGCATTGTTCTGGAATGCAGTTAAGTTACTTAAAACAATTGGAGCCTTTCAGGTTTTGCTTTTCAGATTATTAGATGGGATCAGAGCAGTGGTCAAACCAGGGCTAATTGTTTTCCACTCTTGGGGCAGACCTTCTGTGTACTTTATGTATACTCAGTATACTCCCTAGGAAGCCTAGGGTTTTCCAGTCTGGCTGTGGTAAGAAGCCCTATTCCCAGCCCAGTGTGAACATTAGACCTGGTTATCTCTGTTCCTTTCAGGTGGTTCTTTCTCCAGTCACTGGTTCTTCACAAGCATGCACAAATAAGTGCCCTGCTGAATACTCAAAGGGGACCCTCTGCATATTGCTAGGGTTCTCTTTGTGTAGCTCTCTGATCTCCCCTATATGGCCCCATGAATTTTAACCAGTTTGGTCTACTTGGACTTTCAGCTTTATCTTCTCAATTCAGGGACTCTTCCAGGTTCCTCCTCATTCCCCATTCCTTTATTGTGTCCCCTGAAAATTATCTCAAGGCATTAACAAAAGACAATTGTAGTCTCATCTCATTTGTTTCCCATCTCTCAAGGTACTGTTCATTGTGTGATGTCTGGTATCTTGAAACTATTATTTCATTTTTATTGTTTATATTTTTGGTTTATGTGGCAGGGCATTTCTGTTCCTCCCATCTTGGCTAGGAATGTAAGTCTTCCCTTCATCAGATTTTCTATTCCCACAATGCCTAGTGCAGTGCTAATTAAATGTTTGTTAAATGAAAAAGTTTATGATGATGGTATTGTCTTTGTGTTTCTAATATTAACATCATGAGATATTTTATTAATTAGAGATAATTGGAACCAAAAATAGTATTCATTTGCAGAATAAAACCTAAGAGCTAAGATATGTTTCTACCAGTGCATATTGGTACAATATTCACACCTCATTAGGCAGAATTTCATAGAAACTTGCATAGAGTATTTCTGCATGCAAAATGAAGAGAAATACTTTTCTCCTCTGAGGAAAATTTTTATGGGAAAATGAGCTGCATTAGTCTTGCTTTTCCTCCCTGTTTCATGTTAATAGCAGTCATACATGTGGAACAAAAAGGAAGCAGAGCTTAATGAATTTTCCCAGGATCTAGCACATGAAAAATTACCAAGATAGCAAAACGGGAGTAGACTTTGCTCAATTACTGCACTACATTCTTCACATATATGAAAGTCAGACTATAACAGGTATCACCATTTTTCTTATTCTCTTTCTTTTCTCAGGCCCAGCACCCTTTTCTAACTTTGTAAGGGGAGTTACTTCCAATCTGTTAATATATAAAAGGCATGTGAGAGTCTATGCAAGCTGTATAGCCTGAATTAAACTTGTGGTCTAATCTTCTAATACATCTTTCTAGTCATAAGGGTTTGAGATCAGTAAATATGCTGATTGTGACTAAACTCAGCCTTACACAGAGAAGCCTCAGCAGGCTCTGTTATAAGCGGGAAGCAGATCTGCAGCCATGTCCTTCATTGTGGTAATAATAGGTACAATGTTTACTTAACTAGACCCTATGGGGATTTTGGTCTCATATTGCTAAAGAAATAACTAGTGCTAATATTTGCAAAAAAAGATTCCACATTTTACTTTTCTTTTTTTACTGTGCTATATCTGGCCTCACACTTGGTGGGGGGAAGATATTTTATTGAAACCCTTTGGCTATGAGCAAAGAATAGACAAAGCTGTTTTAGAATGTGTTGGGAGAGTGGCCTGTTACCTGCTCACAGCAGGGAGGAGCAGCTGTTACCTATATTTTTAAGCAAAAATTCCGTGAGCTACTTAGCTTCAAAAGGTCTTGAGGTTCAATGTCTCTGGAAGGCTTATGGTACCACAGCATGACTGTCTCAGGGAGTGTAGATAGTCCAGCCATAACTCTCTCAAAATGTCAGTTACCTTTTTGGGTTTGTTATTATAGGCTCAGCTGGAAGCAGCTTGCTGGTTTGACTGAAACATCAGACTTCAAGAAGTTCTTTTGTTATGCCTTGCATAAGTCATCATTGACAATCAGGAGGTGTTGTTCAGAGAAACTAGTTAACTGGCAAAATAAATTAATGATGCTTTCCTTGGGTCCATTAAAGAAGACCCCCACCCTTTGACGTCAGAATCTTCTGAAGGTTAATCATAGAAATGCTCAAGGAGAATGGTCTCTGGAGTGTGAGGGGTGGTAATGAGATTTATTGAATAAAGACAAATTGTTAACTCAGTGCCTTCTGACTTAGTCCTCTCTTGGGGTTTTAGTTGCTACTGTAATGCCTTCTTCTATTCATTAACTCTATAAATATCTGTTGACTGCATCCTATGTAACAGACATTTTACCTGGTGCTAGTGATCAAGGTGACAACACAGATCTTGCCCCTGCCTTCATGGAGCTTACCATCAAACAGAAGTAATAGATAGGTTAAAACTAATGAATTCCAGTTGTGACAAGTGTTGTGGAAGAGAAGTATACCATGTTATGACCTCCTAGAACAAAGGGAAATGGCACAGTCTGATGGAATCTGGGGTGGGAATGGCCACAGTCTCCCTGAAAAAGTACCACTTTGACTGAATTTTGTGTAATGCGTAGGAGTCAGCCAGGTGACAGTGATGTGTCTTTTTTCCTTTCCCACCTGGGTGGCATGAGTAGAAGATGTCTGAAGAAACCGTGTCATTCACACCAGAGAAAGAGTTGTATGTTCAGGAGAAGGACACGGTCTGAGTATTGGACATCAGTTGGTCAGCCTCATTAGTTGAGTGGAAGCCAAGGACTGAGCCCCACACTAAGTGAAAGAAAGTGAGAACAAAGGGACATATGAGTTAACTGAATGCCCACTCTTTGCCCAGCACAAAGATGAAACTTACACAAGTTTTCTCATTTGTAAGAATAACTACATTATGATGTAGCTAAAATTATCCCCATTGATCAATGAGGAAAATAAAGCACAGAGAGTTAAGGCCCTCATTCCATGTTCACAGATAACGAGTGGGATTGATGGGATTCAAACCCAGATGTCTAGTTACTCCATGTCGCCTCTCACATCCACAAAGAAAATAGGGTATCATGTTAGGTCCTGGATTGATTGACATAGTTAAAATCCCCAGAGGAGAATAATAGTCACACAACTGCTAATTTATTGCATTTTCCTCACTAGATGGAAAGTGCCATCAGGGCAGAGGCCACATCTGCCTTTGTTTGGTGCTCTATGCACTGTGCTTAGCACATTGTAGGTAAGTAGCAGATACTCTGTATTTTTCATGTAGGTGGATGTAATGGCAGACATGACAGTCTAGGAGTTAAGAAACATCTGTAAACATGTAATGGTAATATAATGTAGGAGATGATACTGGTAGGAGAAATTCGTCTGGCCGGGCGCGGTGGCTCATGCCTGTAATCCCAGCATTTTGGGAGGCAAAGGCAGGTGAATCATCTGAGGTCGAGAGTTCGAGAGCAACCTGGCCAACGTGGTGAAACCCTGTCTCTACTAAAAATACAAAAATTAGCCGGGTGTCATGGCTCACGCTTGTAATCCCAGCCATTCGAGAGGCAGAGACACGAGAAGTCCTTGAATGAGACACGAGAATCACTTGAACCAGGGAGGCAGAGGTTGCAGTAAGCCGATATGGTGCCACTGCACTCCAGCCTAGACGACAGAGCGAGACTCTGTCTGGAAAAAAAATTATACTGTTACGGATTTCACAAGACAGAGACCTCTGTTCTGACTGGAGAATCAGGAAAGTCTTTATGGTGTGAGACTCAGTCTCGAAAACAGTAAGACTTAGGTAAGCATAGATGAGTACAAGGTGCATGCACAATAAAGACACAGGATGATCAAACATTCAAAGACTAGAAATCTAAGATCATGCATAGAGAACAGCAAGGAACTTAGTTTGGCTAAAATACCGTGCGGTAGGAAAGAAAATTCTGGAAGGGAAATTTTGACTGAAGAAACTCCAGACTCTAAGGAACTTAGAGTTTGATTGGTGAGAGAAGATGTGACTGTGAATTAACACAGTAGAGGAGAGAAGATGATAGATGTTCTGGATATCTGTTGCAGCATAACAAGCCACCCAAAACTTAAGACACTTAAAATGACAATGATCATTTATTTAGCTCACAAGTCTGCAATTTGGCCTTGGTTCAGCAGGGGAAGTCTGTTTTACAGGCAGGAACTGGAGTGGTTCAAAGGTGGGAGTGAGGCCCATTCATGTCAGAAGGAGGTTGATGTAAGCTCACAGCTCGGACCTCAACTCCTCATTGGGGCTGTCAGTGGGCATACCTACCCATGGCCTCTCCATGTGCCATAGGCTTCCTCACGGGGTAGAGGCTGGGTTTAAAGTGCAAGCACCTCAAAGAGGATGAGGTGAAAGCTGTTGCCATTTTATAATTTGACTTCAGAATTCACATAGTGTCACTTTGTTTTTAGTCACTGGCCTACCCAGATTCAAGATAATGGGAAGACTGTCAACATCATACAGTACACACAGTATACAGGATGGGATATGCTGGTGCAGCCATCTTTGGAAAATACAATTTAAAGATGTGTTCTATTGTAAATCTATTGGGTACTATGGGGTAAACAGAGCTACAAAAAGATCTGCCCTTTTTCCAGAGTTGTGTGCAATCTATTGGTGACAGGGAATGAGATAGGCATGTGTCTTATGCCCGGGAGGTAAGGGGTGGGGGAAAGAAAGCCACACACTGAGTAATAGTAAGAATCCCTATGTGGTAAGTGCTTGTTCAGGTTGCACTGATCATGCTGATGAGAGGAAGAATCCACTCTCATTTACTCACTGACTTGCACAAACAAGCCTGTATGTTTAAAATGCTCAATCCAAGATTTAATGAACAATAAAATCTGTTGAAATAAAGAAAGAATAGATGTACATCAGTCCACTTCTAAGAAGTCTTTGGGCAAGTACTATTTGCCATTTACTAGACTGGATTCAATTGCGTAAAACTTTTGGGATCCTGAGCCAATATTCCTAAATGTATGTGTACATCTTCAGAGTCAGGTAGAAGGTACAGAGAAACCCTTCCATTAGGTGCACAGATACAGTGCTCAAATATCTGAGCAGTGGTGGTCTGTTATTTTCCATATAGCTTCAAATCCTGCAAGCGTTGATGCAATTTTCATTGTGGTAATAAGTCCACTTCAAATTATTCCATAATTTCTTTCTCTCTCTCATGCTCTGTCTCACTCATTCTAATGTAAGCTGAGCTGACAGCCAGAGAAATCAGGAGAATACTCACACGTCTACTAGAAATAACAATGGAAGGAAGAAATGAATGGATGAGTGTGTGTTTGTCAGCTTTGGACAGACTGGGGCAGAGGTGCCTCTGAAGGTGAGAAGAAGACCAAGGGGAGCAGTCTGGCAGGAGAGGTCCTCTGGGAGAAGGCATTACTGTGTTTAACACAAGCATCCAGTTCCTTGGCAGCCCGAGTCTCTGTGCACTGGCGTAGATTTAAAACAAATATGAGAAAAATCCTGACCCCAAGTTCCCATACTCTCTCAGCTCATCACAGAGCTAAGGTGGGTTCAGCTACTATTCAGTCCTTGTCTTTGTTATGCTCCCCTACTCTCACCCAATCAGCAAAGCCTCACTCCTGGTTGGATTGTCTGTTTTGGCCTGTGTGGCTGTACTCAGTTGGCAGCATCAATTAGCTGCTCTCTGGGAGCTTACTGGATGCCCTGCCTGCATCGCAAGAATCACTCTTCCCCCGCCACCCAAGTAGAGAGTGGCCCTTACCCTTCCTTCGCTTTGCACCCGGTCCCTTTCTTTATGCCTGAAATGGCAGATTCTTCCTTGCATATCTTCCAACGACATGGCACCTGCAGGCCTCTCTTCTTAGTTCACTGGCTCTCCTGCTCCCACTGCCATGGGTATGACCACTTATATCCCTCCACACATTGTCTCATGAGAATATGACAGGAGAGAAGGGGATTATAATGAACAGAGATTCTTTTCCCCAATAAAGCAGAGAATAAAAGTAATACTTTCCATCACCTCTTGACTCTACATGTGTTTGTGATCAGACAATAATTACCCATCCTTCTAGTAGGGAGTGGCATCTGCATGCTGTTCCATTGTCAGGGGCATATCTTTGAGTTATTTACCCAAGAAGATGTCTCTAGTCTACCAGCTAGACTGCCTGTCTCCGGTCTTCTCTTACTCCAATCCTTCCCCACAGTATTTCTAGCATAACATGTAAGTGATATAAATCTCAAGTTACTCATCTAGTTCAGACATTTGAATGAATCTCCATTGTCCTCAGAATAAACTCCAGACTACTAAGTAGGGACAGAGGTCGTTAGTAAACTGGCCTCAATTCTGCTTCAACCTGAAGTAATAGATGAAGTAAGGTCTTTGAAGATAGAGACTATGCCAAGTTCCTGTTCACCATTGTATTCCAGTACTCAGAACAGCGCTTGACACAAAGGATGTTCTCAATATGTTGTTGTTAAATGGATGGATGACTTAACCATGGTAAAGTCAACTTCTGAAGGCATTCCTTGGATGCCTTCAGAAGTATGACTTTGAGGCTTTTTTTTTTTTTTTTTTTTTTTTTTTTTGTGTTTTTCTCTTTCCCCCCCGCGGGGGTAAGGGGGGGGGGTCTTGTCTCAGTGCCAACCCTGCCTCCCCGGTTCCAGCNTTGGCTCACTGCAACCTCTGCCTCATGGGTTCAAGCAATTCTCCTGCCTCAGCCTCCTGAGTAGCTGGGATTACAGGTGCACACCATGACTTCCAGCTAATTTTTGTATGTTGAGTAGAGACGGGGTTTCACTATGTCAGCCAGGCTGGTCTCAAACACTTTACCTCAGGTGATCTGCCTGCCTCAGCCTCCCGAAGTGCTGGAATTACAGGTGTGAGTCACTGCACCTGGTCACTTTGAGGCCTTTTGTCTTAGTCCATTTATGTTGCTATAAAGGAATACCCAGTTTGGGTAATTTATAAAGAAAAGAGTAATTTTTTTTTCCATTCCAACTTTTAATTTAGGTTCCAGGGGTACATATGCTGGTTTGCTACATAGGTAAATTTCATGTCATGGAAGTTTTGTGTACAGATTATTTTGTCACCCAGATAATCAGCATAATACCTGATAGGGAATTTTTCAATCCTCACCCTACTATCACCCTCCACCCTCAAGTAGGCCTTGGTGTCTACTGTTCACTTCTTTGTGTCCATGAGTACTCAGTTTTCAGCTCAAACTTGCAAGTGAGAATATGCAGTATTTAGTTTTCTGTTCTCCTTAGGATAATGGTCTCCAGCTTCATCAGTGTCACTGCAAAGGACATAATTTCATTCTCTTTTATGGCTGCACAGTATTCCATGCTGTATATGTACCACATTTTTTTTATGCAGTGCACCATTGATGAGCATCTAAGTTGATTCTATGTCTTTGCTATTTTGAATAGTGCTGTGATAAACATACACATGCTGTGTCTTTATGGTAGAACAATTTGTATTCCTTTGGGTATATACCCAGTGGTGGGTGATGGGATTGCTGGGTTGAATGTTAGTTCTACTTTAAGTTTTTTGGGGTTTTTTTGGTATTTTTTTTTTTAAATCACTAGACTGCTTTCCACAGTGGCTTAGCTAATTTACACTCCCACCACCAGTGTATAGACATTCCCTTTTCTCTGCAACCCTGCTATAATCTGTTATTTTTTACTTTAATGATAGCCACTCTTACTGTTGTGAGATAGCATCTCATTGTGGCTTGGATTTGCATTACCCTAATGATTAGGTATACTGAGCATTGTTCATATAATTGTTGGCCACGTGTATGTCTTCTTTTGAAAGAAGCCCTTTGCCCATTTTTAATAGGGTTGTTTGTTTGTTGCTTGTTGATTTGTTTAAGCTCCTTGTAGATTCTGGATATTAGAGCTTTGTCAGATGCATAGTTTGCAAATATTTTCTCCCATTCTGTAGGTTGTCAGTTTACTTTGTTGATTTTTTTATATTTTTTTGGCTGTGCATAAGCTCTTTAGTTTAATTAGGTTCCACTTGTCCATTTCTGACATGGGTTTTGTTGCAATTGCTTTTTGAGTCTTTATCCCAAAGTCTTTGCTAGGACTGATGTCCAGAACAGCATTTCCTATATTTTCTTCTAGGGTTCTTATAGTTTTAGGTTTACATTAAGTCTTTAATCCATCTTGAGTTGATTTTTGTATGGGGTGAAAGGTGGGAGTCCAGTTTTGGTCTTCTGTGTAGAGTTAGCCACTTATACCTGTACCATTTGTTGAACATGGAGTTCTTTCCCTATTGCTTGTTTTTGTCATCTATATCAAAGATCAGATGGTTGTAAGTGTGCAGCTTTATTTCTGTGTTCTTGAATCTGTTTCATTGGTCTACGTGTCTGTTTTCATACCAGTACCATGCTGTTTTAGTTGCTGTAGGCTTATAGTATAGCTTGAAGTCGGGTAGTGTGATGAATCCAGTTTTGTTCTTTTTGCTTCAGCTTTGGCTATTCAGACTCTCTTTTGGTTCTCAGTGAATTTTGTAATCTTTTTTTTTTTTCTAATTCTGTGAGTGATGTCATTGATAGTTTGATAGGTCATTGATAGTTTGACGGAATAACATTGAATCTATACATTTGTTTGGGCAGTATGGCTGTTTTAACAATAGTCATTGTACCTATCCATGAATATGGGATGTTTTTCCATTTGTTTGTGTTTTCTCTGATTTCTTTCAGTAGTGTTTTGTAATTCTCATTGCAGAGATATTTTACTTCCCTGGGTACCTGTATTCCTAGGTATTTTCTTCTTTTTGTGGCTATTGGGAATGGGATTGCATTCTTGATTTCTCTCTCAGCCTGAACATTGTTGGTGTACAGAAATGCTACTGCATTTTTACATTTATTTTGTATTCTGAAACTTAGCTGAAGTTGTTTATCAGATTTAGGAGCCTTTGAGCAGAGACCATGGGGTTTTCTAGGCCTAAAATCATATAATCTCTGAAGAGAGATAGTTTGACTTCCTCTTTTCCTAATTGGATGCCCTTTATTTCTTTCCCTTGCTTGATTGTTCTGGCTACACTTCCAGTACTATGTTGAGTAGGGGTGGTGACAGTGGGCATCCTTGTCTTGTTCTGGCTCTCAAGGGGAATGGTTTCAGCTTTTATGTGTTCAGTACGATGTTGCCTGTGGGTTTGTAATAGATGGCTGTTATTATTTTCAGGTATATTCCTTCAATATTTAGTTTCTTGAGAGTTTTACCGTGAAAGGACTTTAAATTTTACCAAAAGCCTTTTCTGTGTCTATTCATATAATTATATAGTTTTTCGTTTTAGTTCCATTTATGTGATGAATCACATTTATTGATCATTAGCATATGTTGAGCCAACCTTGCATCCCAGGGATGAAGCCTACTTGATTGTGGTGGATTACCTTTTCGATGTGCTGCTGGATTTGGTTTGCTAGTATTTTGTTGAGGATTTTTGCATCTATGTTCATCAGGGACATTGGACTGAAGTTTTCTTTTTTCACTGTGTCTCTGCCAGGTTTTGGAATCAGAATGGTGCTGGCCTCATAGAATGAGTGAGGGAGGAGTTCCTTCTCCTTGAATTTCAGAATAGTTGCTGTAGAATTGGTACCAGCTCTTCATTATACATCTGGTAGAATTTGGCTGTGAATCTGTCTGGTATAGGACTTTCTCTAGTTGGTAAATTTTTTTACTACTGATCTCGTTTTGGAACTTGTTATTGGTCTGCTCAGGGTTTCAATTTCTTCCTGGTTCAATCTTGGAAAGTTGTATATTTCCAGGGGTTTATCAGTTTCTTTTAGGTTTTCCAGTTTGTGTGCATGAAGAGGTTCATAATAGTCTCTGAGAAATTTTTGCATTTCTAGGGGATTGGTGGTACTGTCCTCTTTGTCATTTCTAATTGCGCTTATTTGCATCCTCTCTCTCTTTTTTATTTGCCTGTCTAGTGGTCTATCTTATTTCTTTTTTCAAATAACCAACTTTTGATTTCATTGATCTTTTGTATGATTTTTCTCATTTCCATTGTGTTCAGTCTAGCTCTGATTTCAGTTGTTTCTTTTCTTTTGCTAGCTTTGGGGTTGGTTTGCTCTTGTTTTTCTAGTTCCTCTAGGTGTGATGTTAAGTTATTAATTTGAGATCTTTCTAACTTTTTGATGTGGCTGTTTAGCACTATCAACCTTCCGCTCAGTACAGCTTTAGCTGTGTCCCAAAGGTTCTGGTATGTTGTATCTTCGTTTTCATTATTTTCAAAGAGATTCTTGATTTCTGCCTTAATTTCATTATTTACCCAAAGTCATTCAGGAGCAGATTGCTTAATTTCCATTTAATTGTATGGTTTTGAAAACTCTTCTTGGTGTTGATTTCTATTTTTATTGCTCTGTGGTCTGAAAGGGTGGGTGATATAATTTCAGGTTTTTTGAATTTGTTGAGAATTGCTGAACATGTGGTCAATCTTAGAGTATGTGCCATGAGCAGATGAGAAGAATGTGTATTCTGTTATTGCATGGAGTGTTCTGGAGATGTGTGTTAGGTTTATTTGGTCGAGTGTCAAGTTTAGGTCATGAATATCTTTTTTAGGATTCTGCCCTGATGATCTGTCTAATACTGTCAGTGGGGTGTGGAAGTCTCCCACTATTACTTCATGGTTATCTAAGCCTCTTCGTAAGTCTCTACAAACTTGTTTTATAAATCTGGGTGCTTCACTGTTGAGTGTGTGTGTGTGTGTGTGTGTGTGTGTGTGTGTGTGTGTATCTTCATGTTGAATTGAACCCTTTACCATTATGCAGTTCTGTTCTTTTTATCATTGTTGCTTTACAGTTTGTTTTGTCTGAAATTAGAATAGCAAGATGTGCTCTGAAGAAAATAGGCTTACTAGGCTCATGATTCTTCTGGCTGGAAGACTGGGAATATGGTGAAAGCCTCAGGCTGCTTTCACTCATGGCACAAGGTGAAGGGGTATATGCAGAGATCATATGGTGAGAGAGGAAACAACAAAGAGTGGCAGGGGAGGAGGCAGCCTCTTTTTTAACAACTAGTTCTCACAGGAACTAATAAAAGTAGGAAATCACTTATCCTCCCACCCCCTCATCCAGAGAGGGTAGGCATTAATGTATTCATAAGGAATCTTTCCCCATGACCCAAACCTCCAACCTATTAGGCCCAACCTCCAACACTGGAGATACAGTTTCAACATAAGATTTGGAGGGGTCAAACATCCAAACTATAGCACCTTTTATTAAGGACCATTTCAGGGTAAGACTGGCATGAAACATCCCTGCCTCAAACTAATACTCCAACTAAAAATATCTTCATCCTGTTCATTTTGGTCACTTGGAAATTCATATTTTCCACTGTTAAAGCCCATAAAATAAGAGGATTTCTCTTACATATACTGTAGCTTAAAGATGGGAATAATGTATAATAATGCAGTGAAGTACACAGGTTGGAAGTCAGCCAACTCTCTGCTCAGGTCCAGCTCCTTCAGGAACTGGCTATGCAATCTCAGAAGATGGAAATGATAATGGTATCTGTCTCATAAGGTTCTTGTGATGATTAAATGCCAGGTGCTTAGTATTACTAGTGTTATAATTTCCATTTCCCTTCCTTTTACTGTGCTTCCTTCAGGATGTTCATTGCAGCAGAGTCCACAGTCAGCTGCTTAATGTGTCTGTCTTGAGTCACTGGGGAAGGAGGCATCTCTGTGTAGACAGGATGTTTATTTGGCTGTAGTGTAGGAGCTGAGGCTCATGTTGCTCACTTTTCTAGAATCCCTTTCTCAGTATCTTCTCAATGTTTGCCTTACTGACAGCCTTTTCCTTCAGCTCCCATCTTCAAGCCTCATCATTCCGTCCAACTTTTCTTCATTGCCCCTTGTCCTAGGTGATGTTTTCTCTTAGAAAACTTGATTTCTGGAGAAATGACCTGCGTACTTCAGGTCAAGGTAGACTAATGGCTGAATCCCCTTGATTCTGCCCACAGAAATGTCCTAAATGTGTCACGTATCTCTTGCCGGAGCCTATGATACATCCATCCATGAAGTCACTCTCCCAGACACTCCTTTCTCCCAAAGTCATAGTGTACTATACCTGCAACGCACCCATACCCTGTACTACATCTATATATGTGTGTTTCTGGCTCACCTTTTAGCTTGTAAGTTCTCTCTGAGTCTCCTTCCTATTTCTGGGATTCCCTAACATCTGGCGCAATGTACTGGGAAAGAAATGATTATCAAATTGTTTTATTCATAGGCAAAATATATACATGATATTACTCTTTGTATCCTTATCCTCCACCAGATTAGGGATATGCTTAAATTTGCATAGGAGTTTGGTTTAGTGTCATGGGATCATAGTGATTGTGAGAAAAAATTAGCTTGTCTCAGTATAAAAAGTCTGCACTTATTGAGTACTTACTATGTGACATGTATTCTCCTACTATACTTTTATTTCATTTAATTTCATATATATAAATCCCCATTATATATAATATATAATACATAAATCTATGTATATGTTCCCATTTTAGATAAGAAAATGCAGGCTCCATAGTAAACAAATGTTCCAAGGTCCCATTCACATTCCATTAAGCACATGTAGGACAAGCTGCATAATTTAGAGGTCTCAGTACATAATTCAAATGCAAAGACCCTTGTTCAAAAATTATTAAGAATTTCAAGCCAGTAATAGCAGAGCATTAAACCAAGTATGATGCCCTTCTGAGTGGTGCCCTTCTGAGTGGGGGACGCTGTGTGACTGCAGAGGTTTCAGGCTCATGAAGCCAACCCTAGCCATATGGCTACTGAAAGGGAAGTTGGAAAATGCAAACTTTGAGTGGCATGAGCCCAGAAAAATCTTGGAGGCTTTATTATTTATTTATAAAAGAGGGGGAAGTTGATTTAGGGCAAAAACCTACCATTTCTGATACAGCCAATAAAGTTAGCCAATAAAGACAGATTCCAAGGCATACTCAGTATTCAAACCCAAGTGTATCTCATAAGAAAGCCCTTAATCCCAACCACCCCATCCCAGTTGTAAAGTGAGTTGGGAGATCGCAACTAACTACCAGTCTGTGGATGTTACTTAGACTTTGTGATTCAGGACCCATCTTTTCCATTCCTTTGATATAGTCTTCCAAAGCTGCCCCCACTACAGGAAAAACACCCTCGATTTAGTGGTCTCCCTAGGAAGAATGACAGAAAGAAGCTACTGGAAGAGTTAAGATGGAACCAAAGTCAAATGGTTTGGTTTTTGAAACAAAAACTGGTGATTGAAACAAGAGAGAAATTTTCTTCTCACACATATGATAATCTAAGCATAGGCAGGCCAGGATTGACATGGAAGCTCCATAATATCAGGGACCCAGGCTTTTTCTATCTCACAAGTTTGTTGTCAATGTACAGGATTCCCCTTTGGTCTGAGATGATGTCTCAGGTTCCCAGTGCAAAGTCTTCACCTCCTGGCTAGTGGACAGAGGAAGAAGGAAGTGGAAGACACAACTGCCAACTGTAAACATCACTTCTCTTCCTAATCCATTAGTCAGAAGTTAGTCACATGATCACATCTAGCTGAAATGGAAACTGGAAAATGCATATGACCAGCTGCAACTTGAGAGCTCTACTGCTAAAAGAAGGTGGGAATAGTTATTGGGAGATCACTAGCTATCTCTGCCATAGCCAAAAAAATTAATGAATATTGAGCTTGATTCAGCATGGATGTTTCTTGGAGCCTCAAAAGGGGGTGAGCATTCATACATCAAGCATAGTAACTTTATTCATTTCCTCACACCGATTAAGACCTTTAGAACCAGGCCATTTTACCACAGAACATCATTCTTCTATATTACCTTATTTAACAGCAATTTCATATTTCATAAATGCTATTATTGGATTTTCATTGTTAATAGTCATCAGTAATGATTTATTTCCTTAAATGAGAAAAACAGTCACTTTTCTGTGTTAGATATATAAGCTAATTATGTATGCATTTCAGTTGAAAGAAACGTAAACGTTCATAAGATACCACTTTTGCCAGATGTCTACCAGAAACATAACACGTAATCAAATACAGGTATCTAATCATTTATTTAATAAAAAGCAATATATATGTGTTTATATACATTTAAAACAATATACATGTGTTATACAATTATATATTACTATCTATGTATATTAATATGTTAATATTTAATTATTTTATTATGATAGCAAATATGAGGTAATACAGGAACCTAATATATTTTCAGATGTAGAAATTAGATATCAGATTCTTAGAAATAAAACCCTCAAAACTTTGTAATTTTTTTTCTTGGGATATGGAATTCAACATATCTAAAATGTGAAACATTTCACAATGTTTTATTCATATTTTGTCCTATTTCACAATACTTCAACTGAAGAGGCAAGAATTTTCAAAAAGTGTATTGCAGGGCTGCACTTTTTTCTAAAGAATTTATCCAAGATTACTCTGTTTATAGACACCTAAGAACCTCTGTATTAGGAATAGAGGAAAAAAGATGAAAATGTAAGCAGAGTAGCCTTCTGAATCTACACCCATCCAGACTTTTAAATATAGTCCTTTTAAGATGGGGCCAGATATGAAAAAGTCATGGCATGCCAGAGTTCATAATGTGCCATGCATTCTTTAATTTAGAGATGGTATGCATCTACCCCTAGACTAGAGCCACCAGGACCCCAGACCCTACCCATGCCAGGCATTAGTAATCAACTGCTGCACTATTACTAGGCAGCCACTTTCAGCTGATGAGAATTAACATGTGAGATGAGATGTATTCATCATCCATATTTTCATGCAAGCCTTTAGTCTAAACTCATTCAATAGCTATCATAGTAGAAATTGGGATTATAAAGATAATAAACAAACACTTATTCCTCTCAGGAAGAAGCTAAGAAAAAGGATAAATATAAGACAGTTGGTAAGACCTTAGAGGTGAGTATAGGATACTATCGGAGCCCAGACAGCAGAATGGAGGGTGGGAGAGACACAAGGAAGATTTCACAAAATAAGAAGCCATTAAGGTCATATAGTCAGAATAAGCCATTTCTGGCAGAGAAATGTAAGTCATGTGTGTGGTTGTCTTCTCTACCCTGTTGTACACAGTGAATTTGGCAGTGAGGGCTATGCTGCCTGACCACCTTCTCTTGCAGCTTATTATGAATGACTTCATCTGAGAAGAGCCTTTCGTGATACTAGTTGTCCTCCTGCTTTGAGAACAGAAGGTGGAGAATAGCCACATGAGCATGTGATAATGACAAAAATTTTGAAAGCTCATCAAAATCATTTTGAAAAATCTATCTCATATATTGAATGGAAACAAAACCCAATGTGACAATATCGGATACACCCTGGGACAAGAAAACCACACTGTGTGAGTACTTTTCCTTCTCAACCTCATGAAGCACTGCATAGCTCATGGATTCAATGAAGGACCTCTGTGGGCAGGCATCGGGGGCAAGAAGAAAGGCCCCTGGCTTTCTTCACACACCTGGTATGTGATATGGTTTGGCTCTGCATCCCCACGCAAATCTCATCTTGAATTGTACTCCCATAATTCCCACGTGTTGTGGGAGGAACCCGGTGGGAGATAATTTGAATCATGGGGGCGGTTTCCCCGACACTGTTCTTGTGGCGGTGAATAAGTCTCCTGAGGTCTGATGGTTTTATCAGGGGTTTCCACTTTTGCAACTTCCTCATTTTCTCTTGCTGCCACCGTGTAAGAAGTGCCTTTCAACTCCTGCCATGGTTCTGAGGACTCCTCAGCCGTGTGGAACTGTGAGTCTAATTAAACCTCTTTTTCTTCCCAGTCTCTCATATGTCTTTATCAGCAGCGTGAAAATGGACTAATACAGTATGACTGCAGTGGCTGCAGCAGTCAGAATTCCCACTCTGGCCCCAGAGGTTCCAGGGAAGCTACAGCAGCATTTAGGATGGGGGTGGGGAGTAAAGTGGTGAGAGGGCAGGAAACCTGCATGATAAATTCCAATGATCATAAGGATTAAAATAATATGAAATCCTTCGACTAATATAAGCTGCAGTTTCCTGAGGATGCACTACTGAATGAACCGCAAAAGAGAAACATTTTCAACAAGAATTGTTTATTAAATGCCCATTTTCCCTAAAATTATCACCCTTCAAGCACCACTATGGCCCTACTTGAGGACATTGGGGTCTGACTCCTGTTAAAGGAAAATAAAAATGGAAGCCACAGTTTAGATATATCCCCAAACCAACTGCCCATAGTCACATAGCCAAATCTTAAACTGTCCTGATCTCTCCAAAATGCTAGCTCTAATTAGAAATAAAATGCAAAACATAAACTTTTTATCATTGTTAGCATCATTCAATGAAATTAAACCAATCTTCTGCAGATGAATCAGCTTAAACAGCTCTGCTTGCCTTTAAAAACCTGTTAATACATAACAGCCAATCAAGAAAAAGATCAAAATACTTCTTCCTTCACCCTTTTTAAACTGGACTGCAGCTGCTGTCAGTGGGGCCTCATATCACTTTGGCTTGAGGTATCCTAATTCCAGAACTATTCTTTTGTATGCATGCTAAACTTCAAACATTTTTCTATCTTGATCTCATTTTATTTTTGACACACCTGACCTTGGTGAAGTTGACCAAACTTGCATTAAGGACCCCTAAAGTCAAGCCAAAGCAATTAGGGCCTCTGTTATGATGCAAAAGTCTCCGTCCTGAGACCCATTAATTCATTAGGCTTTGTGAACATATTTACATGAATTAACTTCTTAAATACCTTTCTCAGAGGAGTAGAGACCAGGAGGAAAGGGGTGAATGCAGATAAACAGGGGTGGTGGAAATTGGAAGAAAATAAAGATTCAGAGGAAGAGTCCTTTGGACAAAGGACAAACAGATCAGAATGTAGCATCCCAATATTGGCTTCTTCACAGAGGGCATCAGGAGGGCTCTGCATTCTAGGGTAGGGGAGACCCTGGTAGATTCAGGGAGGTTGACCACAGCAAAGCTGAATGTTTCCCAAACATAGACTTAAGCAGTTAAAATTCTGGCCATGGAGAGTCAGTTCTACTTATCTGAAGCTTTCCCACCCTCAGTCACATCAGTTTGGTACCCCAGTCACAAGGAGATCAGAAGATGGAATCACAGGTGATAGATGTAAACTTTCCTCTTATTTCCTCCTGTCACAAGCTGAGTCAACAAGCCTGGCTGAGCCTGTTTCCTCATCTGATTGGAAGTTTTCTCGTCATGTTCTCCACCTCTGAGATGTTATCCTAAGACTTCAGTGGCAGTGCACAGGGAAGCTATTTTTATAAACTATAAAATAATGTATGGGGGAAGGCATTAATTAACTTTAACATCATTGTCCCCTAGAACTACCAAAAAGACACCTCAAATGCAGGATGGTGGTTCAGTAGATTAATCTTCTCATACTGTATTCAAAAGCAAAATTCAACACTTAATTTGAGATATATTTTTCTTTCCTGGATGGAATGAAAGAAGAAAAAGTAAACGGGAAGGATGGTGCTTTTGAAAGATTTGCCTGTGCTTTTAACTAATTTCAAACCCCAGCTTCAAATGCAGTGAGTTGTTTCATTTGATCAGCAATAAGTCATATCCTGCAAAAGGCAGCTCCCTGAAGGGGAAGTGGCTCCAACACCGTTTCCATGGCTCCCTGCTGTAACAGTATTTTTTACTGAACTAAGCATTACTAATTTTAGCCATGGATTATCTGGAAAGCAAGGAAGAAATAGATGAAAGGCAATTTTACCTTAGCCACACTGAGCCCCTAAGAACCTTTTACTAAGAAAGTTGCTGCTAGAAAAGGCAACGATATAATTTCAACACCTTGGGGATGTTTGTCAACTGCTGTCCATCAGCACTTGGATATAGGAGGGAGATTCTGTTTTTCTAAGGAGGAAATAGAAACTCAGCAGTGAAGTGATTTGATTTTGATCATTACAGCCTTTATAGGAAAACTGAATATCACTCCAGACACCTTAATTCTAACCCTAGCCTCTGTCTGGTCCAAGGTCCTTCTATTAATGAAATGATATTAGATTTGAGAAGTAGGTTATTTTGGATGCTAGTTTCTGTAAGCTGCTTCAGTGATGCATCTTGAAACAAAGATCTGCATAAGAGAAATAAATAATTTCTGTAACAAGGCTACTGTGATTGTGGGCAGGATGTTAAGGTAAAAAAAACAGTAATATACTCTATTCCCTTCATAAAGATGGATATACTATTTAAATAAGTAACGTTCCATTACCTACAAAGGAGTCATAAGAGAGAAAGACATATTCCTTATCATTTTAGCCACTGCATCCTTCACAACCAACAAATCCTCCAGACAATAATGGATTGTTAAAACTGCACTTGGAAGTATTCAGGTCTCAGTGTGGGATGCAGGGGAAATCCCTATGTGAGTTCTGAAGGAGGAGGCAATGTCACCCTGTGAGGAGGTCCCATTAGACAGCCAAGACATGATCCTCTGGGTACTGTCTAGCTGCTCTGACTGGCCATGTAGGCGAAGGCATAGGGATTACCCTCATGTTGCGGAAATCCTGGTGGGTTTCCAGGCCCAGGTAACCCAGGGTCACTTCCCTAGGACTGGTGGCTGCAACTCTAAGGGTGGCATCTAATGAGGGTCAGCCTTCAGCAGAATTCAGAATGTCCTGTTATTTTCCCGTTCCTTTTCTGAACCTTCTTCTAGACTGTTCTTTCATACTAAGATATAGAAACTCATAAAGGCAGTATTACCACAAAGGGAATTTGCATTCTCACTAATCTAAGCAAGAAGCTAAAGAGAATTATTGGCAGTCACAGCTGTAGGGGAAGTAAACCTCTTTGAAAAGTCTTCTAAATCATAGACTGGCTCTGTACCAGGAAACTTGGCAGGCTGATGAGGGGAGATGAGCAAAAAGGGACTGTCACCAGCTGCCCACTTCCAGGAATCTCTTCTAATCCAAGGAAATTCTGATTCAAGATTCCTTTAAGACTTCACAAGGTCACTCAAGAGTAGAATTCGATTCCATAATGGGAGCCTTGGGCATACTTCAAATGCAGTGTCTAGACAGGCTTTTTCCTTGAAAGGATTTATTTCAAACACTTGAGGAATGCCTAAGCTGCTGCTTCGTCCTAAGGGGACCATGGGACAGCCCAGATCACGCTTACCTATTTCAGTTCACAGTGTGGTGGAGTTGCAGAAGAAATTCTTTCTGGAGGAAATGGCTCCCAAGCAGAGTCTTTAAAAATTAACAGAGGTTAAACTGAGGAAGAGAAATGAGAAAGCATTCCAGAGAAAAGAACTAGCAAAATCCAGGGTGTAGAAAACAGCATGGGTGAGGGATCTTACATTTTTCCTTAGTGTAACTGGCAGATTTCCAAGTGTAAATGAGCTGGATTACTCAAGGCCTCATGTGCCCTGCAGAAGAACTTGTATGATGACCTATTGGTAATGGAGCCACTGAGAGTTGAAGCCAAAGAATATATTAACTTTTTGGCTGCAGATGAATAATGTAAAAATATGCAAGACATATATATATAAGCAAAAAAAAGAACTTTCCAAAGAAATGAAGAGCATGGTCCCAAATTTGTGTATTTTTATATGTGTGTGTGTGCATGTGTGTTTGTAGTGGGAGGTTTACTTATCATTGAAATTAAGAGCATGATTGAAATTAAGAATATGATGTCATAGTATTATAACATGATGATTATCCATGCTATATTATTCAGGTCTCTAGTTCCAAGTAACAAAAAAATAAACTCATATCAGCTTAAATCACACACAGTAGCTATGTGATGTTGGGCAAGTTTCTTAACCCTGCTGTGCTTCAGTTTCTTCATAAAATGAAGATAATGGCACCTCCTTCAAAAGGTTACGTAAGGATTAATTAAGGTAACATGTATAAAGTACTTGGATCAGTGTCTAGCATATTTATTATGTCCACAATTATTATTGGTTGTACAACAAAAATTAGAAAAATTCATGCTAAACTATTTTAGCATTCAATTTCTAGTTTTGAGTTGTATCTGCTTTGTGTTACAAATTTTCTGTAAATGTCATATGTTAATTAAATCATCAGAGGAAATACCTTACCAAAAAAAAATGGAGTGATCCTAAGGGCCAAAAGCTCCTGATCCTCAGGCCAGACGATTTAATAAGAAAGGCTCCTGAACTAGGAATATAGGTCCTTGTTTAAAGTCCCATCTCTAAGACTTCCCAGATGTATGAATTAGCGCTACCTAGAGAACATCTGTGAGTTTGAGTTTCCTCTTCCACTGGGTGTGAATAACTATATCTTTTCTAACTATCTTACAGGGTTTGCTGGCTAATACAACAAGATAATGAATGTGAAGTTCACCATGAGCTATAAAACCCTGTACACATGGAAGGATTTCTTAATAAAGCAATTCCCTCACTGACTCTATTTCTCATTTCTCTGCCTGAAAATTGCAAATCTGTTCAATGCAAGGGGATTGTGCTTATTGAATAGGTAATTACTGTAGAGTTTGCAGCCTTTAGAAAGCAAGAGGCTCTCTAGGATGCACTATAATTTTGCAAATCAGCAGCTCTTGATTACTCAGGGTAAGTCCGTGTTGTTTGGGGTTATTCATGCCATTTGCTTCTCTGCTTCTCTTTCTTGCTATCTGGCTTTGCTCATTTTATTATTTATTAGCCACTGACTGTGAGGTGAGGAGGAAAATAGGAAGGGGGATGAAACACAAACCCTGAAATAATGTAACCTGTTAGTGAAAGTGTCACCAGTGAGAGAAGATGCTGGATTTTACCGTACTTTAGATAACCTGTGACTTCTTTGATTGAGTACCTGGGCAATGAATTTGTGCCCTTTCTATACAATCAGAGATGTGGTATTGTTGCTTAAGCCTCAAGAAACTCGTTAACTTTCAGAATGGGGCCTACATTTTCAAATTTGGTTATGCTTCTTGTTACTGTGCTTTGGATTGAAAAAGTCTCACAGAAGAGTAAAAACTCTTCCAAAGCGTGTGAGTGCTCTTTATATATTACACCTACATCTTATAAGCTCAGTCTGAGTCTTGTAACTCCTCTCCCATCACAGAAAGCTCTTCTCCATATCTGACTCAATTTTGTATCTCTGACGGTAGACTGACATTCCCAATCTCAAGCTAAAAACGGAAAATGTCCATTATCTATGATAATTCCTCCTGGAGACCATGGAGCATGAGGTATATCTCAAGGTAGCCTCAAATCCCTAGAAATTTGGGGAGTTTGGGACAGTACCAATCTGGATAGTTTTGGTCCAAATCTGGCTAGTGACCTTTAGAGAACATTTTCACCCAGAAATATAAGAATATGATGTCATAGTGTTACAACATGATTATCCATGCTATATTATTCAGGTCTCTAGTTCCAAGTAACAACAACAACAACAACAAAGAAAACGAACTCATATTAGCTTAAAAAAACTATGAGCTCACTGAAGGAAGGGCAGGAGATGACAGGAACTCCAGGAGCTTGTACACCATTGGGACATTCTTTCTCTCCTACATCTCTCAGGCTGGCTGCCCCACAAGCCAGATCCATGGCAACAAACATCACTAGACTTTTATTTTTAAAACCTCTAAACCAGAGAAAACAGTTCTTGCCCTTCTGAAGGAATAATTCTTTTTTGGGGCTGCATCTGTGGGTCTTCAGAGAACTGTGACTTTAAGATTTATTCTATTTTCCTCAGGAGCTTTCCAGTCCAAATGTCACACAGGTAAGTGATAAATATGTAATGAGATACATATAAATAATTAAATGACAAAAATTATCAAGGCACCAAGAGGAAAGACTTTAGTCTCATCTACTGTAAGTGAGAGAATGAGAAATATTATAATGAGACACAAAATTCTGTTTCACCCACTGGCTAGTGATAGAAGAATGGCAGATATCTTCGAATCATGCCAAAGTCATATCTGATGGCTATTTATGCTTGTTCAATATGTATATATTAAAACTTCACCATTTCAGAAAGTATTCCATTGCATGAGACCAGTTATTATCAATTATTTCTGATGTTGAATATATATATAAATACATTCCTTTGGGAAAGGTATCTGTACTAGGTGAATGCATCTAATATTTCTGCCTCTGTGCTCATAGACTATAATGTGGATAGCAACTAGAATTGTGCAACATGGCAGCTTTAAGTGTGTTGGGAGTGGAGTTTAGAAATGTGGTAGAGACTTAAAATTGCCTATATAATATTCATTCTCCCTTCTTCCTACTAATAAAACTTTAATTATATTTCAGATTATAGTATGCCCAGGTAAAAACTTACATTTTCCTTGTGGCTTGGTGTCAATAAGAAACCAACTAATTTGTTAGTGGAGCATCTGAAAAGCCCTCTTTCCTTTCTTCTTTCCTGCTTCCTGGAACACAGATATGATGTCTGGAGCTTCATCAGCTAATCTGGGTGACTAAGAGACATGTGAAGATGGCAGAGATGATAGATAGAAAGACCTTAGTTCTGAAGATCATGGAATGGAGTGACCAGACCTGCCCTAGACTGTCTACCTTCATGCTTTTCTATTGTTATTATTTTTAGTGAGATACACTTTTTAATGTAAAGCCATTAACATTTTGAACTTTCTCATATATGAAGCCAGTTAAACATGTGTTTTAAAATTCCAGGTATTACAGGAAACACAGAATCCTAAAAAAGCAATTTAACTGTAGAAACAGTGAATGAAAGATCATTGTCTTCAGAGTTCCGCTGTTATTTGTCTCACTGCCATCCAGGCACCATCCATCTGCCCTTCTCACATCCTCATTTCACCTTGAAAGCTGAATAGAGGTGAGAGAAATATAGAGAAAGATGAGGGGGGCGGGAAGAATGGAAAAGTCATATTCTGGCTCCTTTCCAGTTCATTCCTTAATCTCCCATGTGGATACTCATGGTTGGCAGGAAAAAAAAAAAAGCAGTGAAAGCCATTACTACACCTCAATCTTAAATCTTATATTAGAACAGCTTTCAGAAAGGGTAAAAAAAGCACTTAAATAAAATCTTTTGCCAAGAAAAGTTGCGTTGAAGCTTGAAAATGGAACTGATGGCTAATAATACATTTTGGGTTATAGCAGGAGTTCTGAGATACAAATGTGTTCATTTTATCTTCCAGTATCTACATTCACATCAATGACTTAGGACATGTATTTACAAATTCCTGTGAAACACATGTTACATTCAGGTTATCAGGTTACCTTTTTTTGCCCCCAAGATAGGATGTTCAAGCATTCTAGTTTTTGTTTGTTTGTTTTTGTTTTGAGACAGAGTCTGGCTCTGATGCCCAGGCTGGAGTACAGTGATGCTATCTTGGCTCACTGCAACCTCTACCTCCTGGGTTCCAGCGATTCTCCTGCCTCAGCCTCCCCAGTAGCTGGGATTACAGGCATGCACCACCGTACCCCGCTAATTTTTTGTACTTTTAGTAGAGATGGGGTTTCACCATATTGGCCAGGCTGGTCTCGAACTCCTGACCTCAGGCAACCCACCCGCCTCGGCCTCCCAAAGTGCTGGGATTACAGTCGTGAGCCACTGCGCCCGGCCCAAGCATTCTAGTTTTAACTGAGAATAAGTTCAAAATATTTGCAGAACAAAGTACAATTACATTCCTAAATAATCAAATCAGTGCTTTAAAAATATTTGAGACTCTCAAATGCTCTCAAATCCAAGCTTATCTTAAGAACTAATCAACATAATATAATGTAGGCAGCTTTGGTTGAGAACATCATAAATTAATAGGATCTGGAATATAAATACCAGAAATTGTTGTGTGTTGCATGGTTTGTATTTTAGTGGGAATGAAAAGTACAGCTGGGAGCGGAGGCTCATGCCTATAATCCCAGCACTTTGGGAGGCTGAGGCAGGAGGATCGCTTGAGGTCAGGAGTTCAAGACTAGCCTGGCCAATATGGTGAAACCCCATCTCTACTAAAAATACAAAAATTAGGCTGGGCGCGGTGGCTTACGCCTGTAATCCCAGCACTTTGGGAGGCCGAGGCGGGCGGATCACAAGGTCAGGAGATCGAGACCCCGGTGAAACCCCATCTCCACTAAAAATACAAAAAATTAGCCAGGCTTCGTGGCGGCTGAGTCCTAACTACTCAGGAGGCTGAGGCAGGAGAATGGCGTGAACCCGGAAGGCGGAGCTTGCAGTGAGCCGAGATCGCGCCACTGCACTCCAGCCTGGGGGACAGAGCGAGACTGCGTCTCAAAAAAAACAAAAACAAAAACCCCACAAAAATTAGCCAGGAGTGGTGGTGTATGCCTGTAGTCCCAGCTACTTAGGAGGCTGAGGCATGAGAATGGCTTATACCTGGGAGGCGGAAGTTGCATTGAGCCGAGATCCGGCTACTGCACTCCAGCCCGGGTGATAGAGACTCCATCTCAAAAGGAGAAAAGTACAGCTCCTAATTTGTTTAACATTCCTAAAATATTGTTTTGGCACCTACCACAGACAAGGTACTTTAATAAGTACTGGGGATACCCTATCCTGTCTAGGTCTGTTATGTTCATCTGCAGCTAGAGAGGGGATTGCAATATGCAGGATTCTGAAGAAACACAAGCATAAAGGGGCCAAATTATACATGTAGTTCTCATATGCAGATCTCGAGAGAATGATTTTACCCAGATATGTAGGCAGTGGCCATTAGAGCAATAACAAGGCAACAACAACAAACAGTGGAGGGGAAACACTGCATATGCAAGAGGCCCAGACAATAGGTCTGGGGAGCCTAGGGCCTCTGGAGTTGATCTCAGCCTTTAGTGAATTTTGATTCCTGAGTAGAACAAGTCTTTCAAAATTCCCCATTTTAAATTTGTAGATAAAAGGAGAACAATTATTTTTGTCTTGGAGAAAGGATGATTTCCAAATGATGCAGCGGTCATAGGAGTACTGAAGGGTGGTTATAGGAGCCGCTCACCTGCTCTGATGTTCTCAGGCCAGGTGAATAGGAAGGTCAAAGGCCTCCAGGCTGTTGGCCGTCTCTGTAGGTTTCTGCATTTCTACTTCTTTTCTTTTTTTTGTACTTCTGTGGATTTTCTTCTGTGACCCTCTGCCTCGTTTTCTCTTTCCCTCAGTATCTATCCATCTCTGTTATATATACACATATGGGCATGCATACATATATACATATTCTGTATGTACATATGCATGTACTTTCATTTTTTCCTCTGTTTAATTTTGTGTAATATAGAATTCAAAAGTATGTTTTGCATTTCTTAATTAGTATGGTTTCTTGAATATAATATATTTTGTCTTTCTTGAATTATTTTCCTTTTTTTTTTTTTTTTGAGACGGAGTCTCGCTCTGTCGCCCAGGCTGGAGTGCAGTGGCCGGATCTCAGCTCACTGCAAGCTCCGCCTCCCGGGTTTACGCCATTCTCCTGCCTCAGCCTCCGGAGTAGCTGGGACTACAGGCACCCGCCACCTCGCCCGGCTAGTTTTTTGTATTTTTTAGTAGAGACAGGGTTTCACCGTGTTAGCCAGGATGGTCTCGATCTCCTGACCTCGTGATCCACCCGCCTTGGCCTCCCAAAGTGCTGGGATTACAGGCTTGAGCCACCGCACCCGGCCTATTTTCAAAAATATAAAGGAGGTAAGTGAAATTATTTAAATGTCTTTATAATTTAAAAAACCCCAAGGAATTGGAGTGACCATCTATGTGGCATCTGATTTTTTGCACATGCGTGTGTGTGTGTAATGGGAAGAAGATAGTGCAAAGGCCAGACTAGCGAACACATTTATCATCGTTAGAGCAGAAAGTAACAGCTTATGTCTCACCCATATACCCAATTCACCCATCTATTGTAGCTCCAAATTAGGAATAGAAAGATAAAGGAAGATTATAGTTATCATACTGCAAACTATAGCATCTTACTGACACATTATATTGACTCTTTCTTACTAGGAGTTGGTTCTAATATTTTGGTCACTTTTTCTCCAGAAGGGGAAAAAATTCTTTCATCTTCATAAGCTACCTAGGAGTTAACAGGTTTTCTGAAATATTTATTATGAATTAATTAGTGGATACTGTGCATTTAAAGGAGATATGACTGGGTTCTTGCATGTTCACTTGCTCTGCCTTTCAACATTTAAAAATAAACATAAGGCTGTCTAGAGGGTGTGGAGATAGATTATCAGTAAGTCTTTTTTTCTCTAGTTATTGGAAATAGTTATTATAAAGCCTAAGTGATACAACCTATGCTGCATTTTAATTAGACTTCAGTGTTTTCTTTCTGACGATGACATCTGGAGAACAATCTGGCTGCATTTCCCACAATAAGATGCCTTTTGTGGACTGATACCTCAAAATACACCTTACAACCATCATAAAGAATAGTGAAGTTATCGGCACCAAAAGTTGTCTGTCATCATCAAATGGAGAGAGATTTTTAGTGGAATCACCAGGATTAGCTATCAAGATGAGAATATATCTACATGGCATGACTAAAGCTTTTCTGGTCCATCTTGACAAAACCTCTAATGGTAAATTGGTATAACTAGCCATTGGAATCCTGATTTCGATTGCGAGTAAGATGTACCTATTAGATCAAGGGGCCAGGACTAGGATGCTACACAGCCATAAGGCATGCCATTTTCCTGTCTAAAAATGCTTCAAAGCTTTCCCAGTGCTGTTAGTATAGAGACCAAACTTCTTAGCTGTATGACCTGGGCCTCAAGCTGCTGCTTCTATCAGCACTCAGCTTCTCAAGCATTTCTTCAATGTCTCAATATGCCATGCACTCTCTCACTCCCTAGTATTCAACTGTGCTAGATTTCCTGCCTGAAGTAATCTCTCCTTACCGTTTCTCACACTTCTTTCCCATTGTCTGGTTTAACCTTTGGGTGCTAGTTTAAATACCACTTCCTCCAGGATGTCTCATCTGATACTCAAAAGACATGTTAGTTTTCCCATGAATGCTTCCATGGCACCCGACAACTTCCCCCTGGCTAATTTCCTCACTGCTGTAATTGCTCATTTCATTGTCTGTATCCTCCACTAGATGATAAGCCCTGTGAACATATTATCCTCTGTCTTGTACAGCTTTGTGCCAAAAGTGCTTACCACAGGTACTCACGTGAATACTTTGGAATGAATAAACTTAGGATTATGTGAGGTGATACCAATATCAAGGAATTAGAAAAAAAAATGGACAGGTAGAATGTGAAAGAAGACTGGGTAGAGGGGTCTGGTCCAATAGGTAGTATATATTAGGTGGATACACTAGTAGGGATAGCTATGGGCCACCGGTAGGTGGCCCTCAGATAAATGAAGCATGAAGTCAGGAATTGATTTTGGATATCAACTACCTAGGATGGGATTAGCATTCAGAAATCAGATTCTTGGCCGGGCTTGTGGGGGCTCACACCTGTAATCCTAGCACTTTGGTGGGCCGAGGTGGGTGGATTTTCTGAGCTCAGGAGTTTGAGACCACCCTGGGCAACATGGAGAAACCCCATCTCTACTGAAATTTTTAAAAAATTAGCCAGGCATGGCAGTGGGTGCCTATAAACCCAGCTACTCAGGAGGCTGAGGCATGAGAATTGCTTAAACACAGGAAGCGGAGGTTGCAGTGAGCTGAGATCATGCCATTGCACTCCACCCTGGGTGACAGAGCGAGACTGTCTCCAAAGGAAGAAAAAAGAGATTCTTGTCCTTGGGAAGATTGTGCAATGCAAGGGAGAAGTCTAGTCTCTAAAAACCTGTTTGGATCAAAATACTAATCAAACCAATTTCTGAAACTATGTGTATTGCAAGTGTCTTGAAATCAAGAACAAGATGAGAACCCAGCCATTCTATCTGTAGCACAAGATTAGAGTGGTGCCAGAGCAAAGTAGATGATATAGAACCTGAGAATCCTTGGATTCCCCCAAAATTCAGGAAAAAAATACTTTTAGAGCCTACAGCAAAGCTGGACCCACAGATGGATGCTAAAGGGCTCCATTTATAGTAATTTGAGGGATTTGAGGACAAGGACTACAGAAGTCATTACCCCTCTCAGACAATTCAGTTATTAAGAAGGACAAACGGATCTAACTAGCCTGCATCTAGAGGTTAATGTGCGTGGATCATTCACGTGAGAAATATACATGGAAGCTGGGGAGGCAAGTCAGGAACAGATTCCCAAGTCTGAAGTGTGCATGTATTTATTGTTCCCTCAGAAGATTACTTACCCTAGGACAAAGTTACTTGGAAAGAACTTGTCCTTAAGCTTGTATATTGGTGCTCTTGCCTAATAAATAACATTCTTTAAGGTATTTTCCATGTCTGGTTCAGTCTGAGTCTCACACTGTTAGGAGAGGCACTCCATGGCCTGAGAATCTTAGCAGAGTAGAGCTTGTTCACAATACTTGACCAGGTACCATTCCAGTGTCTATCATTCTGGCGAGACTTCAAGTCACAGTCTCCATGACAGAACTCCCAGAATAAGCCAGAAGAGAATCATTTTAACCCAAATAGACCAACTAGAAAAGCTCTCAGCCTTAAGTCAAATAGGTCAGAAAACCAAAAAGATAGTCAAAACTCTAATAGAATTAGAAAACATGAAAAACTTATAATTTTATCCAGAAATCAATACTTTCTAGCATTGGATTTAAGTCCTGGGATTGTATCGAAGTCAAACTGCTCAATTTTTTCCTTAACGTTGACATAAATTTTTTTCAACACAAAAAAGGGGAAGAGGACTCAACAATAGTGAATACTAGTTGCATTCTAAGAGACTGGGGTAGTAGTTACTTGATTAAACATTCCAAAAAGACTTTCTGCTAGATGTTCCCCAATATGAATGTAAGCCACAACTTTTTAAATATGAAATGTTGTTGTTTTGTTTCTTTACCAGCAGCTATGAGAAAAGGCAGTTTTTCTTTTTTTTTTTTCTTTAAGGGAAGCAGGGAAAGGCAATATAGAGAAAGGGGTCAGTGATTTTGTTTTTAATTGTTGTTTTGCTTGTTAATAGTCTTCATTGTTCTATTGAGATCTGTTGAAATATCTCCCTCTTTCCACAAACTACCAGCTTTCCCAGAATAGAGTCTCATTTTACTCACCTACTGATACTGTGCTTGCCACAGACAGCAGACATGCTTTCTATTGAACAATTGAATAAACAAATCAGTGTGTAAATAACAATTTCCCTAAAAGCACTAAGTTAGAAACCTGTTTGTCCCCTTCCTAAATCAGAAGGAAAGGACAAGCCAGCCTAGATTTATTTATCTCACCCATGCTGAGAGCAAAAGCCACTTGAAAACAAGTCCACCAAGAGACACATGGGTCAGAGCAGAGAGACGCTAACAGGCCATGGGAGAAGAGTGTTCTCCATGAAACCTTCCCAAATGCCCTTGATCTTCTCTTTACGTGATCCCAGAACACTCTTCTGAGCTTATTACAGCCCTTTCTCATTTGGAGAATTGGATGTTTCAGACTGTTGGAGAAGGGGAGTAAAAACAGAAAACTGTAACACTATGTAAGGCTGAGCATGCCCTGTGGCCAAGGCACTGCTTTCTGGATATTCCTCTGCTACAGTTTGAGTGCGCCTCTCCAAAATTCAGGTGTTGCCAGTGTGATAGCATTAAGAGGCAGGCCTTTAAGAGGGATTAGGCTGTGAAGTATCCGTGCTCCTGAATGGATTCATGCCATTTCAAACAGGTTTGAGGGAGAGAGTTTGCCCTTTCTTACCCTTCTGCCTTCTGTCATGTGAGGACACAGCGGTTCCTCACCTCTGGAGGATGCAGCTTTCAAAGTGCCATCTTGGAAGCAGAGACCAGGTTCTCACCAGACACCTGAACCTGCAGTGTCTTAATCTTGGACTTCCCAGTGTCCAGAAATGAGAGGAAATAAAATTCTGTTCTTTACAAATTACCCAGTTTGTGATATTCTGTTATAGAAACACAAACAGACTAAGACAGCCTCGTTCATCCTCAAGAAATCACAAGACATGGAAATTAGCCATTGGGCAGATAAAGGAATCTGAGGTACAGAGAGGTTAGGTGACTTTTCTGAAGTTACCCAGCTAGTCTGAGGAGATTGGGATTCCAGAGTCCCCACCTTTAACCACAGAGGAACTTAGCTGTCCAGAATTTTGCCTTACCTCAACAGAATCATCTCATCACTTTGTTTTCTGAATAAACGGCACTTTAGAAAACAAATTCCAACTGTTCCACTAAATCCTCTCATTATTCTGAAGACATGTAAAGTCAAGTGCATGGAGCGGAAGATAATCTGGTGGTGACCTCGAAGCAATTTCAAACCACCCAGAGCTAAATGAGCCAGTGGCCAAAGTGTAGGAAAGCTGAGCTCTGGGAAGGCGGGGAGCCCGCCCTTGCTAAGCGCTTTTGCTCTTTCACCTTCCTATCTTTTCACTGTCACAAACCTTCTTACTGGCAGTCATTTCTGACTCCACGTCCTCCCACTTGTCAAAAGGTCTCCATTTGCCTGACCATAATGAGCAATTTGCTCTAATCCATGAATAGAAATTGGAATTTAATTCATTTTAGTGGCATTTCAAGAAGAGAGATGCTTAAACAAGCTATTCGATGTCCTCTATGTTACTACTGAAGGTTAATCGCTACCCAATATGCATACTTGAGCTCCAAACTATGTTCTTGAGAAAATGGAATAATTAAACCACAAGTGGCAATTACTTGTATTTTAGGAGGCTTCTTGTTGTAGCAGCATTATTAAGTAATATCTTTTCAAAGTTGGCAGTCAGCTCTCAAATTTCTATTTTCAAACGTGTATGCTATCCATTAATTTCTGTTAATTTTATTCAGTATTGCAAATGGAAAGAGGTCATTATAGGACTAAAATCTGAAGCTGGTATTTTGTGATATGCCTTATTCTCCTCATAAACCTCTTTGCTACAGAAATTTGTCTTCACTTGAATATATTCTAAACATATAGACATTGCCTTACTAGAAATATTTCTGAATTTATTTTAGAAATATAGCTCTGATACATCCATGTAGATTGAATGCTTCACAGTCACTCAAAATTTTCTATTTGAGAAATATTTGTTGACATAAACATGGGACATGGGGAAATGGTCATAATATGAGTGAAAAAATGTTAATGCAGAGTGTTAACACCATTTTAGAAATATAATTCTACATGTGCACAGATATACATATAGGAAAAAATGATTTTTAAATTACCAGATATCTCTGGATATTGGATTTTAGAATTAATTTTCATTTTTTTCTGTATTGACCATTGTTTTGTAATAGATACAGATCGTTTTTATACTTTATTATGTTTATTAATATTTTGTAGATTATAAGAAAATTGTCATATTTGAAACTCAAATACTACAGATATGGCTGAAATACTTCCTAAATATCTTATAATTTCAGTCCCCTCCACAGAGACTAACATGGTTACTAATTTGGTGGGTAGCTGGGTTTCTCAACAGTGGCTCTATAGATATGTTAAGCAGGATAACGCTTTTTAGGGGGGAGTGGATGGGGATTGCTATTCTGTACACTGTAGGATGTTTTATCTCTGGTCTCTATCCACTAGATGCCAGTAGCACCCATCTGTTAGTTGTGACAACTGAAAATGTCCCCAGACATTGCTAAATGTCCTGTGGGGGGCAAAATCACCACCAGTTGAAAACCCCTGGTGTCTAACTTCCCAGGACTGTTTTCTCTGCTTTGGCATGCACGTACACTCACATAAAAATACATCGCCAAAAATAAAGATATTTTGTACATATCTACAACTTGCTTTTATTGCACTCAATGTGATGTCTTTATGGCCTTTGTAAGTTAATACATGTAGATTTCATGTATTACACTCATCAGAAAACAAAAATGTAATAAAAACTTACAAAGAAGAAATGTATGCCATCATAATCCACACAAAGACCTTTAGGAGGCCATCCGTCTACATAAATATAGTGCAGAAGGTGACTCTGAGGTATGTTCCACTCCCTGATGAAAGGAAGAACCCCCCTAAAAGCCACTGTGACTGAGAACCAAGTTAAAAGAATGAAATAATAGGCTGCCCCATCTAGGCAGAATGCGAAAAAAAGATGTAACCCTCAGATTCAGGAGCAGGAGGTGTCAGTCCCCAGAATAAGGCTAGTCAAACAGTCCTCTTGCGTTAATGTCTTCTCACCAATTGCTGCGATCCAACACCAGTCCATTTCTTTGTCTCCCTTTCTACATCTAAACCTATCACTACAAATCTCTTTTTTTAAAATTAGTATTGAGGACACACATTAAAGCAATATTTAACCTTTGAGTTTAGAATCAACGTTCAAAAACAAAATTTAGGTTAATTCTTTGCCTGGAAAGTATAACAGTCAATTCCATTCATAAGAAACAGAGCACTGATAGCTCCCCAAGAGCTCCAGGTCCTGGGGTGCCTCTCCCTTGTCCCCAACTCAAACCTTTCTTCCAGAGGTAATGACTACCCTGAATTTTTTGATAATCAGATTTTAATTTTCTATGTGGTTTGTTACCCGCATATACATTCGTAAATAATGTAGCAGCTTTGCCTATTTTGAACCTTATTTCATTCATCATTACATCATTACATGTGAGAATCGTCTATAATGTTAATCATAGCTATGATTTGGTCATGATCATTACTGTAGATATACTGTTTTATGAATAGACAACAGTTATACAGTCTATTCTTTCTGGTTATCTAGCTATTTGTTCAATTTTAGATATGACAGTTCTTCAATATGTACTCCTGCTCATGGGTCCTGGGACACATGTGCATGAGTTTCTCTAGGGTACATACCAAGCATTGGATTAACCACATCAAAGGGTCTGTATGTGATTTAAACTCCTGAGAGCACTGAAGAAAAGTTTGCTCCACACCCTCCTCATTACTTGGATGTTCACAGCCATTAAAATTTCGATGTGGTTTTTGCTTTTTAAATTTATATGCAATTGAATATAAATACCTGTGAAGAACAGAGATAGTATAAAGGCCTTTGAACTAAATGAACACTAGATGAAGTTATCTAAATGAGCTTCTTCCCACCCCTGAGTGCGGTGATACCAGTGCCTTACAAATTTCTCCATCTTTCCCCTTGAGAGTCAGGAGCTAAGAAGAGGAGGGGAGGATGGGGCTCCAAAGACTGAGTCTGAAGAGTCCCTGGGTCCAACCCAGAGAAAATTTTAAATGCCCTGTCACCAAATCCAAGAGGTTACCCAAAAAGTAATGTTTCAAATAACTAAATAAAATCACTATCAAATCCAACTGACAAAAACAAATAGAAAACAAGAACTGTTACAAGCTCAAATACTGCACCAAAATGGAACTCATCCAACTTCCTGCCTGCCCACACCTATTCATTAACAGTGCTCCCCATCTCAGCAAATGACATCACCATTCACCCTGCAGACCAAATCACAAGAAGAATATTTTTATGGAATTCTCCCCCTTCTTCACCATCCACACCCAATAAGTTTTTCTCCAATATGCCCACTTATCTCTATCCCCATCTCCAGTAGCTTAATATCTTAGTCCAGAGCACTCACATTGCTTGCCTGGATATGAGTCATCAATAGCTTCCTCACCGCTTTCCCTGAATCCACTGTATTTCAAGCCCCTAAGTTGGGGATCTGATTCTTGATATACACTACTGTATTTGATAAATGAATGAATGAATTTATTCTTGTTTCCTTCCAGGCTATTCACCAAGGAGGTATCTTCTGAAATACTGGTCTAATTGCATTGCTACAAACCTTTAAATCTTTCAAAGGTTTCCCATTGCGTCTAGGGTAAAATTCCAAGTTATCACTGCATGTTCTCACTCATAAGTGGGAGTTGAACATTGAGAATACATGGACACAGAGAAGGGAACAACACACACCAGGGCCTGTTGAGGGGTGAGGGGATGAAGGGAGGGAGCTTAGAGGACAGGTCAATAGGTGCAGCAAACCACCACGGCACAAGTATACCTATGTAATAAACCTACACATTCTGCACAAGTATCTTGGTTTGTTTGTTTAAGAAATAAATGTTTTGTAAAAAGTAAAAACATTTAAAAAATACAATAAACATGAAAAAAATCCAGATTCTGGACATTCTGTCGTTCTGGGTTCCTGTCTAAGGATTTTGTGAGATCAGAGCCCTCCAAAAACTCTCAGTGCATAAGCGGCAGGAGAATAAACCTTTGTTGTTTTAAGACAAAAACAAAATCCAAGTTATTTAATACAGCTTACAAGACTCTAAGTGATCTTCTCATGGTTTAACTCAAGCTTTATGGTTCACAAGTTCTTCCTTTGAAACCCGTACTTGAGATATTCTGAACTTCTAGTAGAGCCTAGAACACTCTTTGCCTTCTCTTGTCTCTGGGACTTTGCACATGCTAATCTCTTCCCTAGAACACTTCTCTAAAGGCCATTTCCCTCTTAGCAGCTACCAGGGTTATTTATCAATATTCTGACCCTTTCTCCATCAAGGCCCAGTAGAGTTGTGTTTCCTTGCCCCCTTAGGTTAGGTATAGTTATGTAAATCTTTCTGGCTAATGAAATTTGAACAGAAGTATCATTCTGTTCTGATACAGATTTGTATCATTCTGGGGTGATGATGGAAGAGCCAGTGGACAGTCATCTATTTTCGGTCTGTTTCTCTCTCTCCATTTCACCTCAGGATCCAAATGTCTTTGCCCATGACTGTGTCTGGCTGTCAGGAATGTGCTCTGATAAATACAAGAAACGACTTTCCTATCTGTGCCACCAATTCTGCTTCTGAAGACATGTGTATAAGCCATACGCCTGGTTTGCAAGTGGAAAATGATTGTTGGCTCTTAAATTAGCTTTTAAAAACACGTTTCTAATCCAGAAATGACACACATAGAGTGTGTCATTTGTGTGTCTGATTTCTAGGTAATGCACTAAAGGCATGGGGCTAGTTCCTGGACTGGCCCAGAATGGTATCTTGACTGCTACCACCATGGGGTAGCCTTTGGAGGCTTATTACAATGTGTGGGATAAGACAGTCACTAAAAACATTCAACAGGCAAGATAGAAAGGGATTTCAATGGTGATTATCCTGTTGGCCTGTCTCTTCCTTTCTGTCTCTCCATATCTCTGCCAGTCCTGTATTTCCCCTGCTGCCTCCGCTCTCCTTTACTCTCACCCTCTTTTTCTCATTTGCACTCTCACCCACTTCTATCACTGCCTTCTATTTTTGATGAGTACCTAACAACAAGTTAGGAAGTGTTTACTTTGTCAGCAAATGGGAAAGAGATCCTGCAGCATCTGTACCTCCCCATCCCCTTTACTTCCCCTCCCTCCCAATCCCATCCCTTCTCCTCCCCATCTCCTTTTCTCTGTGCCTGCCCTTTTTCTCCCTCTCTCACTTGTCCTCCTCCCCTCTCTTCTTCTTTTTTTGTTTTTAAATACTATAAAATGAAACAGAGCATGCTCAAAACCATGGTAATCGTTTCAAAGAAAGAGAATCTCTTTAGTTTCCACATAGTTTGGGAGAAAAGAGGCCATTTGCTTTCTTCCTTGGGGTCATGGGTCTTTTAAAAAGGCTGAGATGGAGCTAACAATTAGAGAAGCCACCCTGTTGTTCTTCCTCCAGATCCCCTTCCCGAGCCTCTGTTTCCAAAGCCTCTCAGCCTGGCTTTCTGTTCCTTTTTCACTGCTCTGCTCTCTTTACCTGTACTTCACTGCTGGAAGTCCAGTTATTCCCACCTACAGAGTTTTTTGAAAAAGATGAAAATTACTAATGTTCTTTAGAATTAGTTTGTATAAAGACAATACACATTGATCAAAAACATCTTAGGAAATAGTTTAAATTGCAGAGTTGCAATACTATTCAGGCATAATAACAGTGGGTAGTTAGGAAAATTGGGACTGCTTTTCAACATGTTAATAGGAAGAAAAAGTACTTAAATTGTTTCTCTCATTTTACTCAACCTACTAGCTCAAAGTCAATAAACGGTATACACTTATGAAACTAAATTTGGTAGGGTTCGTACCAGTCTAAGATTGCTTCCTCATGGAGCTATTATTTTGTAACATATCCCTTTTCAAAGAAAATTCAAAGGTTGCCTGTATATATTCAGGTATATTCAACACAAAAACCAAAGCATTTATGTGCCTCAACTCTGTGAGCAAAAAGAATTTTAGCATCTGAGTTTTGAACTCTAATTTTTTCCACAATATTGCTTTCCTTTGAGACCTTCAAATACAGTTTCTTAATGATCTAGACAAAACAACAAGGATTAGATAGTATTAAGAAGGCAGAATAATAGGGTAGCAATTTATTATTGTACACAATCTACTTCTTTCCAGGATGATTTTTCAATCCTATTCAGGAGTTTATCATGACAGCAGAAACCATTTCATCCAAATGCATGAGGTTTTCAGAATATAATTTACTTTTTTTCCAAAGGAAGAATGCTTCCAAATAAATATAACAGTTGCCCCAGTGGCCACTGTGCCTGTGTTGTGATGAATGTACAAAAATTAGCAATTAGCAAATTAAAGCAAAGTAATGTTGCCATTTCTGAAAGTTCCATTGTGAAATGAAACTATTCTTAGCTAACATTTTTTGAAATGTTACTCTAAGCCAAGCCCCATGCTAAAGGTTTTTGCATACATTATCTCATTTCATACATGAAGAAATGAATACTCACAAAGTTGAAGTAGCATTCGCAAGGTTACTCAGCCCTTAGTTGGCAGGGCTAATGCTTGAACCCAGATTTGTCCAACTCGAAGCCTATGCCCATTCTCAGCATAAAGATTAAGTTCAACAATTCTGGAATCAGAGTGTCTGGGTTTCAATTCCAGCTCCACTTTTCTAGCTAAGGTCTAACTGGGGACATTTTTAAATCTCTGTGTCAGCATTTTCTCTCTACAAAGATGATCTATAATCATACCGACCTTATAAAGTCATGATGACAAAGTGAAATAAAGTATATACATCACTTAACTGAACAGCACCTAGTAAGTGCTCAATAAGCGCTACACATTATTACCCTTTATTCTCATTTTCCCTGCCACCCCTCCTTTCCAGAAGAAACAAAACAAAACAAATAGTTGAGAGAGAGAGTGACTAAATAAGTCTAATAGCAGATAAATTAATTACTTTCAGGCTCCCCCAACAATGTTATCATGTTCTATCTTCCTTACAATGAAAACAGCCCAGGCAAAGTTAACCTGATTCAAGCAGACCAGTGCCATCTGCTATCTTCATGCTGTGTTTTGAATGGGCTCGTTGGCCACACCCATTGGCAGTCCTGGAGCTGGCAGGGCCTTCCTGTGTGGAGCGCTATGACTGGGTGTTGTCAATTCCCTGAGGAGAGGATACAGGAAGAGGGGCTGGGAGAAGCAAAGGAAAAGGGAACAGATGGGGAACTAAGGTTGGTTTAGAAACGATTTCATTTGATCCTAAAGATAACATCCATCTGCCTCCCTTCTGCCCATCCTCCCTTCCTCTTTTCCTTTCTCCCTACCTTATTGTCTCTTTCTCCTCTCTCCTTGCCCCTCACTCTTTCTCTCTCTGCTTCACTTTCCTCTTTTCTTCTTTTTATATTCTTTGAGCCCCTACGTTTATTTATGCCCATTTTGCTACTGAGAAAACCAAGTTTTAAAATATCGATAACTAGCTCAAGTTCATATAATATGTTTGTGATGGAGTTTTATTATATATAAGGTGTGCAACATAATGTTTTAAAATATATATATGGTGAAATGGTTACTATGGTCAAGCAAATTAACATATTTATCATCTCACATAGTTACCCCCTACCTTTTTTTGTGGCAAGAGTTTTCTTTTATTGTATTTCTCAAATACCACACAATGCTATTAGCTATGATCCTCATTTTATACATGTGATGGAGATTTGTATAAAGTTTACTTTGGTTCATGAGACCTTGCTCTTTCAGTGGTACTCCTCTACCTAAAAGAGGATGGGGCATACAGGCAAAGGGGTAGGCATCTCCCTAGGAAGACATGGCAGGAACCAGAAGGGACTCCATTAATAGCTTGAGGGGCCACCTTTTGTCTTTTGGGTCATAGTTGTAGTAGCCTGCTCTAGAAAGTTGTTTATTTTTTGCCTCCTACTTCAAGAAGAAAAAAAACTGTGTTGACTATCACCAGAGCTACTGCCTACTTTTTCTTCTTGTCTGCCAGAGAAGAAAAATCTCAACCACATCTTTCTCAGTGGTTTGACATTTAAATTTTCAGACAGTAATAAACTACGCTGCCTCTTTGAGGGTTGGGATTGTTCCTTCATAGCTAAACTGCACAGCTTGCTGCACTATGCTGGATTTCCAAATTGTAAAGATAGGCTCAATCTCCTTGGGGACTGATTATATTTTTTTAAAATCTGCATTTTTGTATTATTAACTCTCAAACAGACAAAAAATATATTTCCTTTCTCTAACTGATTCCATTTTCTATAGACTTGGTAGGTCAAATTAGGCTTCTAGAATAATGAAGTCCTCTAGACATTTCCATTATACCTTTTGGACAAGGAAGAATAAAAGTATAAGTTAAAATATTTAAAGCACAAGGTTCTGTCTTTTAGGGGAGAGCTTTCCTAATGCCCTGTACTTATCTCATCTGGCTCTAAAATATGCTTGCCTTATCATTTTTCCTGAAGGTACCAAACCATCCCTTGGCGCCGGTTCTGTCTAGTAATAGTTGCAATTATTTGGCCAGATGGTGCTTATGTGTTTGTTTAAAATGCTAAATATTTTAATTATTTGATAAATAAATATTATCAAACAGGTTATGCATGTATCAACAAGAAGACTGAGGGATATAATCAAAGATGATCAATTAATGATACATGTATAAAGTAAGATTCCAATTATACATGGTAAGTCATCAAATAAAACACTCAGAGGTGATGGCAGAAACTGCTGAGTTGGAATGCTACCTTTCCTCTTAGTCGTCAAAGGAAGCCCTTAGTAGCCCTACTGAACACTAAAAGAGGAAGCACATCTTAGTTATGGCCAAGAAAATAAGCATTTATGAAGTAATTTCTCCTGATTGATGATTCAAAGCAGTGAGGTGTTTCTGATTTAAAAAGAAAAATCCAACCAATTTGTCAGTGCAATGTTGGAAGGAACGAAGTTTCTTATTTGATTTCATTGACTTAACACATTCTGGGAATAACAAGTACTCTGTTAGTCCCCAAACATGGAGAAAGCAGATGCATGCAGAATAGCTGCTTAATAGAAGCACTGTCATTTGTTAAAAGAAATGTCTGCTTACATTTCCTTGGGCTCTTTAGGAGTGGGAATAAACCAAGCATAACACCATTTGTTTCTGTAGCACAGCTACAATGCCATAAACAACCAAAGTAGAAGTAAATGTTTTTCTGTTTCTCAACAAGAACATGTTCCTGTTAAGCTCCCTGTTTACAAATATACTTTCCCTGGATTGGGTTTCTTAGGGACATCTTCGCCTTTTCCCTTTAATCAGAAACGAAGGGGCCAATGACAATTCTGGTGAATTTAAGCACTGCCACATTGACCCTGCCAGAGAAGCTGCTGATTGCTTGACTTAGTTCATACTAAATGGTCATGAATATTCATCTCATTCTGTTTTATCTAGGATTTGAATAAGTGCCTCATTTACTAGAGCTATTTATGATATCTTGTAGGATTCCAGAGTGATTTGTAAAAGAAGCAAAGTTTAGGTGCAATGTGAAAGAGATATAAGTAAGTTTGAGAAAGTGTGTTTCAAAAAGCTAACATTCCTCAAATCTCCAGGGAGATTTTGAAACATACTCTGGATGCATTAAATGAAAATCTTTGGAGGTGAGGCCATGATATCATGTTTTTGAAACTCTCTAAATTGGTTTAATGTTCATCCAGGCTGAGAATCTCTTTTCTACATGTTTAAGCTCCTAAATATAACTTACAACCTGCAAGAGAATGAATTTCATTGGGGAAAGGGCCTGAAGAATCAGTTTGCTGAGGACTATATGCAAATGACCAATACATATTTTAAAAAGATATTAAACCTCAATAGTAACCAATGAAATACAAAATAAAACCACAGTAGAATAGCATTTCTGCCTATCACATTGGTAAAGTTTTAAAGCTAACAATATTTAATAGGATGTAAAGGACATAGTGGCCGTCTTTTGAACTTCAATCATATACCTTTGCTGTTGTGAGCAACAGTATGGCAAGGGTAGGTTTGGCCCTCACTCTGCCCCTAGAATGCTCCCCGAGGGCTAATTCCCATCAAGGTAACAGGATCTTCTTAATCCCAATGTTCTATCCTAACTTAACCTGGCCAATTTGAATACCTTTTATCAGTGCTTTTGGAATGAATCTTTTCTCCTCTAGATATAAAATAAGTTCACCACTAGCAGCCATCTGATAACCACAGAGAAATGAGACTGAGGATGAAACTAATCTAAGGAGGATACCAGTGAAGCTGTAACCCTCCACTTACATGAACCAGTAAGTCCCCTCTCTGTTTAAGGCAGGTTGACTCGGTTTTTGTTTGTTTGTTTTTTTTAATCATCATCATCATTATTATTATTTATAACTGAAAAAATACTATTTAATAGGGTTGCAATGGGTAATAACAAACTCAATTGTTGGAGACACAATTTGTAAGTAATCTTTGCAAAGAGCAATTAGCTATACATACACATGCACACAGACACACACACGTATATACTACATATACATATATAAAATTAGAAACATTAAAAGTAATCACACCTCTCACTCTGTAATCTCATTTCTAGGAGTCTATCCTAAGGAGATAATCATAGATAGTCAAAGACTTATGTTAAAGAATATTCATAACAGAGTTACTTTTAATAGCTAGAAATTAGAAATAGCCAGATGATCAGCCTAATAATCTCACATAAGCAACATTCGTTACATTTATATGGTGCAGTCATTAACATCTGCCTTTAACAGTATTTACTAATTATCATGAATTTTAAAAATGTGTGTATCTGAAGGAAAATATAATCAAATATAAAATAATTATTCTGGCTAGTGGGATTATGAGTAATTTTTATTTCCCTCTATGGACCTTTTTTGTATTTCCCAATTCTCTATAATGAGGATGTATTAGTTTTGTAATCAAGATTCTTACCACATGTAATGAGAACATCCTCTTGCAACCCTATATTATTTTTTATCTTTCCCAGAGGATATCCCTTTCCAAAGAACCATTCTTTTAGCAGTCCAGGGCCCTGTGAAATACTGAAAGGCAATAGTCGGATTATGCAGAATTCCCCTCTGCTCATTTCTAGCCTTCTCAGTAAGCATTATTCTCAGCAGCCCTCCTTTATTCTCCCAGGCCATCATGGGCTAGCAATCCTAGCACAACATCCTTTCTGGGGCCTTCTAATCAGGGCTGCAATGAAAGGAAGAGAGATGGAGTAGGTTCTGGGAAGCTCCCCTGTTCTTCTCACCATTGGCAACATCTTTAAATCATAGAATTTTTTAAAGACGCAAGTGTAATCTATTATAATTGACCAGCTCCATGGACTGCTTGACCTTCTATTTGCACTAACCTTAATCAACTTAAAAGCATCATAGTAAAGAATTACTTGAAATCCCTATTTTGCCAAAGTTAAAGGCCCCGTGCATCTTGGTTACTACCTTCTTTCTTTAAACGAGTTCCCCTGCTGTGACTTTCTTTGCTCTAAAAAACAAAAACAAAACAAAACTAAAAAATACTTTTAGCAATAAGTTGCAAGGGGCTTCTTTCAGAGAAAGTGCAGAGCAGCTGACATCTTCAGCAAATGAAGAAAAACTGCCCTTATGCTTTGAGTGACAAGGGCTTTGCCAGTCAGAGACTGACTTCTAAAGTGAAGACCTGAACAGTAACTTCTATTTAGGGTGAGGCAAGGGACTCCCCCAAAATCTAATTAGTTCCTGACTACCAAATTCTCTAAGAGAGATTAATCTGCTACTGACTGAAGTGAGGAAAGGAAAGGAATGTGAAAAGCTCCAAAGTGGAGATTGCTCACAGGGATCAAGTATTATGGCTAATGCAGAAAGGAGATTAATATACTGAAAAATACCCAAGCAATTAAGACAATCTGTATCCAGTGTGGTTCATATACCAGATTAGTGTTTTTCAAACTTTAATATGCTTACAAACCACCTGGAAGACTTTTTAAAATGTCTGTTCTTATTCAGGAGGCCTGGGGTGAGATTCTGCATTTCTAACAAACTCTCAGGTGATGCTGCTGGTTCAAGCATCACACTTTGAATAGCAAGGTGCTAGACCTGGGAGGTGGATGGGGCTTGGATGTTATCTGTGGATATGAAGATTTTGCTTAGAACCTCTGACAGATAGGGTTTATGAGAAGTTAGACACTGCAGGTAGCTATGTGAGAATTTGATAGGAAACAGGGACAATGAAAGCAGCATAGGAAGTAGTATAGCATACAATGACATATTGCCAGTGGTTAAAAACATCATTTTTGGAGTTGGAATCTGATATGCTTAGGCTTTGTGTCCCCACCCAAATCTCATCTTGAATTGTTATCCCGTAATCCCCATAATCTCCACATGTCAAGGGAGAGAGCAGGTGAAGGTAATTGAATCATTGAAGCAGTTTTCTGCTGTCTCATGATGGTGACTGAGTTCTCACGAGATCTGATGTTTTATAAAGGGCTCTTCCCACTTTGCTCAGCGCTTCTCCTCCTTGCCGCCTTGAGAAGAAGGTGTCTTGCTTCCTCTTTGCCTTCCGACGTGAGTTTCCTGAGGCCTCCCCAGCCATGCTGAAATGTGAGTCAGTTAAACCGCTTTCCTTTATAAATGACCCAGTCTTGGGCTGTTCTTTATAGCAGTATGAAAAAGGGCTGAGAATAAATCTCTATATCTTTTAATACAATTTTGTAGCCTAGGCATTTACTGGACAGCTCTGAGTCTTAGCATCCTTACCTGTAAAATGCAATCATGATTCCAAGAGTTTTTGAGTGAGACATGTGAAATACTTGACATTGTAAATACAGAACTAATGGTGAAATTGTAGCAGTTGTTATGATCGTTATCATTATGCTTATGGTCATGTTTGGGGGCATAACTAATGTAAGTTAACATAGCTAGAAAGAATAAAAAGAGTCTTCCAGGGTTAAAAGATAATGCCATTGGACATGATTCTTCAATTTTTCCTTGTTTCTAATGCCAGCAGATACCTTTTAGATCCAAAGTGCCTCTTTGTCTTGGAATTTGTTGTCTAGGAAATTTTAACCAGCTATACCTTTTATTGGAAGAGTGTGACATCCTGTCTCTAATACTCCAATCTGTGCATAAAGGAGAAATATTTGCCCTGGAGAGAGGAGCCAGTAGTATTTTTTAAAGATGTCCCCTTTGTGTTGGTCTTACTCTAAGGCGACTGTCCTTGTAAAGAGAGCTGAGTGCAGGGCATGGGAGGAGGGTGGATTGAGGGATTATTGTTTATTGAGATCCTACCATCTTTGACCATTTTGCATATTTATGTGTTTACTTCGTTTATTCCACACAACAACTCTATGGAGTAAGTAGAGCTGAGAGACAATTGGAAACACAGGAGCAGAGGTGCCAAGCAGGTCTTTTAAGTTCTCAAAACTAAAAGTAGTGGAACTGAGCTTTAAATCCAAATCTCATTTGTCCTTTATATTATACCTGGCTATCTCAGAAACAACCTTTTGACAAATGCCTCCTGCTTGTGTCTTGCATTCTCATTACCTGAGTCACTATTTAAAGGACTTTTGAAAACAGGTACTCTTTGTTGACTGCGAAGGGTTCCACGTTTGCAAGATCATGTCATTTAGAACATAGCCGAATAAATAAGAGGCTAGGAAGATGCAAATAACAATGCATATAGTTGACATAAGTCTGGAGAAAGTTCCACTACTGACAAAGAGAGAAGGTGGGGATCAGAGGAGGAAGCTCTGGGCAGCCTGAATCAGCAGATGCTCCCAAATGAGAAAATGGTCTCCAAATGGAGACAAAGGGAGAAACTGAGAACACCTGCTGACCTCCCAATTTTCCCAAGATTTTTTTCTAACCAAACCATGCCAATTCCTTGGGACCTAGCCCTCAGAGCTACTCTGCTCCCTGGAGTTCTGGGACTCACTCAGAATTCTAGGGATCCTGAAGGCCAGAACTATGCCATCAGGTCCAAAGAGAATTTAGTAGACTTCCAGTTCCTAGAAATCTGGAGCCACAGCACAAAGGACTCCAGGAGCTTGCTCCATTACTTCTTGTCAGGTGGCTGTATTGGGTCCATGTGGAAGTGGTCAGAGTAAGCTGGCCTTTGGAGAGATAAAAATGAATATAGGAAAAGAAAAATAAGAGACCATGTAAACCCAAGGATCAATGTGGAGACAAGCTGACAAGCAAATAGGCTGCCTTATTCCCATGTTCTTTACAGGTCTTGTTCCAGCCTCAGGTGAGGACGGTTATAGTCCCTGTTTTGAAAGAGATCTTGTTTATTAGCCATTAGTATCTCATTTATATTTAAGTAACGTTAAGTGGTTTCTCTTACTTGTGACCACCCAGTTTCTGACCAAGGTAACCTCAGTCTCATCTGGCCAAATTTTAGCTTATGAAGTTTATTTTTGCTTCCATGTTTTGCTTTTCACACAGACAGAGGCATCTCCTCAGTCAAAAAACCATACAATAGACTCCAACTAGCTCACCGGTAGTCTTAAATAAATGGGTTTTTCATAGACTATTTCATTATTCTAAAGGGTAGTCAGGCTAAGCTAGTCAGCTTTAATCAAATACTTTGCCCACAAAATCAGAAAGGTGCAGGCCTAACTCTGTTCCATGAAAATTGCTCTCAGATAATGAAAGACATTTTATTCAAATTGTTAACAGTGTATATTTACTGCAAATCTATTTCAATTACAAAAGCGAAGGAAAACACTGTCAAATCCTTCTGCAGTAACTTCAACCCATTAAAGTAGAACAATTTATCTTTTATCTGTTGCAATCATGGAGGCAATACTAAGAAAACAATAGAGGCAACTAATAATTTAATGAAGAAAAGGTGAGCCAGAATTTTAATTAAATCTTATCACATCCCTAGTATAATAGTTTTTGACTTTCAGTAGTGTACATTTTAAATAAAATTTTTGTGCAAAATAAGCAAAAGTTGGCTGGGCGTGGTGGCTCACACCTGTAATCGCAGCACTTTGGAAGGCTGAGGCTGGCAGATCACCTGAGGTCAGGAGTTCGAGACCAGCCTGACCAGAATGGAAAAACCCTGTCTCTACTAAAAATACAAAATTAGCTGGGCATGGTGGCACATGCCTGTAATCCCAGCTACTCAGGAGGCTGAGGCAGGAGAATTGCTTGAATCCAGGAGGTGGAGGTTTCGGTGAGCCAAGATCACATCATTGCACTCCAGCCTGGGCAACAGGAGTGAAACTCTGTGTTTAAAAAAAAAAAAAAAAAGCCAAGACTTAGAACTCCATGCAAGATCTCAATATGTTAAGGACATTTATAATGATCACTTCCTTCATATTAGTTCCAACGAACATCTGTTGCTTAGCTGACATATTGGAAAGTTTATGTTTTTAAGGAGCCAGCAGTATATAACCAAGAACAGCAACCCTGTGTTCCAGATTCAACACACTGATGGTATGCATATGCATATTTTCATAAAGAATAGCCCACATTTTTTGTGACCATATTTATTTTTTCATTTTATTTCATTTTTCCATAAGTTATTGGGTGTACAGGTAGTATTTGGTTACATGAGTAAGTTCTTTAGTGGTGATTTGTGAGATCCTGGTGCACCCATTACCCAAGCAGTATATACTGCACCATATATGTTGTCTTTTATCCCTTGCCTCCTTCCACCCTTCTCCCCAAGTCCCCAAAGTCCACTGTATCGTTCTTATGCCTTTGCATCTTCATAGCTTAGCTCCCACATATTAGTGAGAACATACAATGTTTGGTTTTCCATTTCTGAGTTACTTCACTTAGAATAATAGTCTATGGTCTCATCCAGGTCATTGCAAATGCTGTTAATTCATTCCTTTCACGGCTGAGTAGTATTCCATTGTATACATACACCACAGTTTCTTTATCCACTCATTGCTTGATGGGCATTTGTGTTGGTTCCACGATTTTGCTATTGTGCTGCTATAAACATGCATGTGCAAGTATCTTTTGTGCATAATGACTTCTTTTCCTCTGGATAGATAGATACCCAGTAGTGGGATTGCTGGGTCAAATGATAGTTCTACTTTTAGTTCTTTGCGGAATCTCCACACTGTTTTCCATAGCTGCTGTACTAGTTTACATTCCTACCAGCAGTGTGGAAGTGTTCTCTGATTGCTGCATCCATGCCAACCCTACTGTTTTTTGATTTTTTTGATTTTGGCCAAATAAGGTGGTATCGCATTGTGGTTTTGATTTGCATATCCCTGATCATTAGTGATGTTGACCATTTTTTCATGTGTTTGTTGGCCATTTATAAATCTTCTTTTGAGAATTGTTTATTAATGTCCTTAGCCCAGTTTTCAATGGGTTTTTTTTTTAATGATTTGTTTGAGTTTGTTGTAGATTCTGGATATTAGTCCTTTGTCAGATATATAGATTGTGAAGGTTTTTCCCCACTCTGTGTGTTGTCTATTTACTCTGCTGACTGTTCCTTTTGCTGTGTGGAAGCTCTTTAGTTTAACTAGGTCCCAGCTATTTATCTTTGTTTTCATTGCATTTGCTTTTGGGTTTTTGGTCATAAAATTCTTGCCTAAGCCAATGTCTAGAAGGATTTTTCCAATGTCATCTTCTAGAATTTTTATAGTTTCAGGTCTTAGGTTTAAGTCCTTAATCCACCTTGAGCTGATTTTTCTATAAAGTGAGAGATGAGGATCCAAGTTCATTCTCCTACATGTGGCTAGCCAATTATCCCAGCACCATTTGTTGAAAAGGGTGTACTTTCCTTACTTTTTTTTTTTTGTTTGTTTGCTTTGTCAAAGATCAGCTGGCTATAAGTAATTGGTTTTATTTCTGGGTTCTCTATTCTGTTCCATTGGTCTGTGTGCCTGTTTTTATGCCAGTACCATGCTGTTTTGGAGACTATGGCTTATAGTTTGAAATCAGGGAGTGTGATGCCTCCAGATTTGTTCTTTTTGCTTAGTCTTGCTTTGGCTATGCAGGCTCTTTTTTTTGTTTGTTTGTTTCCATATGGATTTTAGAATTTTTTTTTTTAATTATACTTTAAGTTCTAGGGTACATGTGCACAATGTGCAGGTTTGTTACATATGTATACATATGCCATGTTGGTGTGCTGCACCCATTAACTCGTCATTTACATTAGATATATCTCCTAATGCTATCCTTCCCCCCTACACACACACAATAGGACCTGGTGTGTGATGATCCCCTTCTTCTAACTCTGTGAAGAATAATGGTGGTATTTTGATGGGGATTGCATTGAATTTGTGATTACTTTTGGCAGTATGGTCATTTTCACAGTATTGATTCAACCCACCCACGAGCATAGGCTGTGTTTCCATTTGACTGTCATCTATGAGTTATTTCAGCAGTGTTTTGTAGTTTTCCTTGTAGAGGTCTTTCAACTCCTTTGTTAGCTATATTCCTAAGTATTTTACTTTTATTTATTTATTTTGCAGCTATTGTAAAAGGGGTTGAGTTCTTGATTTGATTCTTTGCTTGGTCGCTGTTGGTGTATAGAAGAGCTACTGCTTTGTGTACATTAATCTTATATCCAGAAACTTTGCTGAATTCTTTTATCAGTTTTAGGAGCTTTCTGGAGGAATACTTGGGGTTTTCAAGGTAAATGATCATATCAGCAAACAAGGACAGTTTGACTTCCTTTTTACCGATTTGGATGCTCTTTATTTCTTCTCTTTTCTGATTGCTTTGACTAGGACTTCCAGTACTGTGCTGAAGAGGAATGGTGATAGTGGGCATCCTTGTCTTTTTCCTGTTCTCAGAGGGAATGGTTTCAAGAGTAGCCCGTATTCTTCATTTTCAGTACGGTCTTCATGACTAATGCACAACACTTGAAAAATACTATCACATTTTCAAAAACCTACATAGTCTAATACTCTTTGTTAAGTTTGGCATTAGGCAGTATCTGGGAACTCATTTTTGGTCTGAAGCACCCCATGATTCACACTTTAAGGGTTCTAGAACTCCAGAGAATTAGGAATTCTTTCAAGTGGCAGCAACAAAAGCTATAAACAGATTTTATAATTCTATATTACTCAAAACCAAATCTAGACTCTCAAAACCAAGGCAAGTAACTAAAAACTCCTGGATAATCCTAGTATGTTCAAACTACCTTATTTTGCATTCAGAAAATTAAAAATACATTGGCTGGTACCCACTGCTGGGAGACTTGAAGACGAGTCACATCACCAGATCCCTTGCAGACATTACCCAGCACCAGCCTTGAGTGTGGCAGCCCCACTGGTTGGCTACACCCAGAAGAACAGTAATAATCACTAGTCTGGCTCTCAGGAACTTCTACAGCAACAGGTTTGAGTGTGGCAGCCCCACTGGTTGGCTAGACCCAGAAGAGCAATAGTATTCACTGTAGTCTGACTCTCAGGAGCAAGAGGAAGAGTACCACATCAAAAGAATAACCCATGGGAGAAAAGAATCTGGATGGCAAACCCTGAGTCCCAGATCTCTTCGCTTGTGGGAAGTTTCTTACAGCAGAGACACAATTGCAGTGCTGGCTGCATCAGGGAAAGTCTGTACCTCTACTCCAATAGGCAAGCAGCCTTAGTGCTCATGAAAGATACTAGAGAATAGACCCCTGTTTCCCCCTTGTCCACCACTGCAGATACAGCTGGGGCCTCTTCCATGGGAACTCAGCATGGATGCACCTATAAACAGCCTTCCTGAAACAATTCAGGATGATTGCATTCTCACAGGAGGAGCACTCCCCAAGTTCAGGCTTGCACAAGAGGCAGATTCACAATTCCTCTCTACTCGGAACGTAAAATTCCTACAGACAGAAAGAGGTGCCTATCTGATCTGAAGAGCTGGGATACTGGAACTGGAGTGAGGCTGTGACGTAGATAGCTTTCCTGCTGGCCTGGCAAGGCAGCTGAGGTAACCCCAACCCTTTACCCTGATAAAACCTTAGTGCATCTAATTGAGAGCTCCCCCAGTCACCTTCATCAGGGATGGGACCTCTGCCCACCATTGGATATTATTGCATTTACCCACGTGCTTTAGCTACAACCAGTTCCTACACAGGGATACCTCTGCTACTTATCTGAAGCCTAAACCATCAACTCAGTAAATTAAATACTGGGGAAAAATTAAATAAAGTGCACACCATGGAGGAATGAGTAAGATTCAAGAGATCCTTGCCATTCCAACCCCATAGGAGACAGTGAACTTGCCCACATATTGAGTACATGACTACTACAACCAGAATCTGAGAAAGCCAGCACACAAAGACACTCTATTACAAAGGAACTCATATAGTCTCAATCCCTAAAAGCACCAAGAATCAAATTGGGTTATAATAAACTATAAACATTAAAGTCGCATCCTTAGGAGGGAAAAAACAAAATTTTAAAAAGACACAGTCAAATCAAAATTAATTCAAGAACTAACTGAAGAAATAGTTGACCCAAATGAGAAGAAACCAGAAAAGTAATTCTGGTAATATGACAAAACAGGTTTCTATAACACTCACAAAAGATCACACGAGCTCCCTAGTAGTTATTCTAAAACAAGATGAAATCTTGGAAATACCAGATAAAGAATTCAGAAAGTTGATTACTAAGCTACTGAAGGAGATACCAGAGAAAGGTGAAAACCAATACAAAGAAATTAAAAGGACAATTCAGGATATGAATGAAAAATTTTCTAGAGAGATATAATAAAACCCAAACAGAACTTCTGGAAATGAAAGACATACTTAAGGAACTAAGTTTCGACAAGAAGATGGTGGATGGGAGGAAGGACTGACTTGCAGTCCTTGGACAGACAGAACCGTGTGTGAAGACTCACACTGTGAACTTTTGTTCCAAGAATTACTGCAGGAACATACCAGGAAAACTGAAAAACTTCACAGACCCTTTGAAAGCAGTGACTTGCTACTGCAAACTCTGAGAGACAGCCAAAAAACTGAGTACCCAAAGTGTGAGAGGGAAAGTCTGCCTCCAAACACACATCCTCACCAGAAAGACTGAAAATCCAGATCACCAGGGAAGTTTTTAACCTTGCCTAGAGCTGAGGTGAATGTAGAGAGCCAAGCAAATAAAAAAGTAGAAGAAGAAGACTGAAGAGACCTGAAGGCACTCCTGGCCCCCAGGGAAGCCCAAGGAACCTATTTGACTTTATTTCACAGGGGTCCTTGGGGTGGGCTGCCAGTTGAATTGGAAATAGACCACAGGGAGAAGGAAACTTCCAGCTGAACTTTGTAGTGATTTTGACTGAGTGTGAATTTTCCAGGTCAGAATCCGGGGGTGGGGTGCAAAGAACCACAGAAGCCGTGCCTGGGAGGAACAGGACCTGAAAGCCCTGCTTGCTTTTTCTGGAGGGAAGCTTGTAATCTGGGGCAAGTTCCCAGCCCCACTCACCAGCTGCCTCAATATAAACTCGGTGCTGTTGGGGAGCACAGTGGGAGTAGGACTAGCCTTGCTGGCTGCGGGGGAGTGGGGTGATGCCTGTCACTGCCGGCTTTTCCCCCAACGGTTCTGGAAACCTATATGATACAGCAGAGGTAGCCATAATCTTCCTGGGAACCTAACTCCATCAGCCTAAGAACCACACTCTTATACCCTACATCAGCCACAGGAAGCCCCACCCAAGGAGAGTCTGAGCTCAGCCACACCTAACCCTGCCTCCACCTGATGATGTTTCTCTACTCACCCTGGTAGCAGGCCTGCCATGGTGGCTCATGCTTATAATCCCAGCACTTTGGGAGATTGAGGCAGGTGGATCACTTGAGGCCAGGAACTGGAGACCAGCCTGGCCAACATGGTGAAACTCCATCTCTACTAAAAACACAAAAATTACCCGGGAGTGGTGGCGTACACCTGTAATCCCATCTACTCAGGCTGAGGCACAAGAACTGCTTGAACCTGGGAGGCAGAGGTTGCCTTGAGCCAAGATTGCACCACTGCACTCCAGCCTGGGCAACAGAGTATGACTCTGTCTCAAAAACAAACAAAAAGACATAATCTCTTGGGAGCTCTGTGGCCCTGCCCATCACTTTAGAACCCTGAACACTTATCCAGGCGACCCTAGGGCAAGCCTGTATCCTCCATACACTACTGCAGCTGATGCGCTCTTGAACACCCACCTCCTGGCTGGAGGCCAACCAACACAAACCATTATAGCAACTTATAAAAGAACAAACCTGCCCCCTCAAAAAGAGAAAACGACAGCTAACTCCACTGCCTGTAACATCCTGGCTACCCAGAGGTCCTGAGTCTTTCCACATGACAACTTTACTGCCAGCACAACCAGCATTCCAGAAAACCAGCACACTAAACAAAACTACAACCAAGGACCCTCACAGGTTCCACTTTACTCTTCCTGCTACCTTGACCAGAGCAGGTGCTGGTATCCACAGCTGAGAGACCTTAAGATGGATCACATCACAGAACTTTTCGCAGACACTCCCCGGTACCAACCTGGAGTCCACTGCTTCCACTGGGGTGCTAGACCCAGGAAAAAAAAAAGTCACTGAAGTTTGGTTCTCAGAAGGCCCCATGTCTAGCGGAAAGGGGAGAGCACCACATCAAGAGATCACCTTGTGGGCCAAAAGAATCTTAACAGCAGCCTTTGAGCCCCAGATAGCTTCTCTGACATAGTCTATCCTAATAAGAAACCAGGAAAACAATTGTGATAATACAACAAAACAAAGTTCTTTAATGCCTCTAAAATATCACACTAGCTCACCAGCAATAGATCCAAATCAAGAAAAAATGTCTGAATTGCAAGAAAAACAATTCAGAAGATCAATTATTAAGCTAATCAAGGAGGCACCAGAGAAAGGTGAATATGAACTTAAAGAAATTTTAAAAATGTTATAGGGTATGGATAGAAAAATCACCAGAGAAATAGATAGCATAAACAAATAATAATCACAAGTTCTGGAGATGATGGACATACTTAGAGAAATGCAAAATACACTGGAAAGTTTCGACAATAGAATTGAACAAGTAGAAGAAACAACTTCAGAATTCAAAGACAAGGCTTTCAAATTAACCCAACCTGACAAAGAATAAAGAATTTTAAAAGATGAACTAAGCCTCCAAGAAGTTTGGGATTGTTACAACCAAACCTAAGAATAATTGATGTACCCAAGGAAGAATAGAAATCTAAAATTTTGGAAAACATATTTGAAGAAATAATTGAGGATAACTTCCCCAGTCTTGCTAGAGATATAGACATCCAAATACAAGAAGCTAAAAGAACACACAGGAAATTTATCACAGAAAGATCATTACCTAGGCACATAGTCATCAGGTTGTCTAAAGTCAAGAGAAATGAAAGAATCTTAAGAGCTGTGAGGCAAAAGTATCAGGTAATCTATAAAGGAAAACCTATCAAATTCACAGCAGACTTCTCAGCGGAAGTCCTACAAGCTAGAAGGGATTGGGGTCCTATCTTTAAACAAAACAATTATTAGCCAAGAATTTTATATCCAACAAAACTAAGCTTCATAAATGAAGGAAAGATAGTCTTTTCCAGACAAACAAATGCTAAAGGAATTCACCACTACCAAGACAGCACTACAAGAACTACTAAGAAGAGTCCTAAATCCTGAAAAAAAAATCTCAAAATACACTAACATAGAATCTCCTTAGAGCATAAATCTTACAGAACCTATAAAAAATAAAATAATGAAAAAGCACAAATTATTCAGACAGCAACTAGCATGATGAATAGAATAGTGCTTCATATCTCAATACTAATGCTGAATGTAAATGGTCTGAATGCTCCACTTAAAAGATAAAGAATGGTAGAATGGATAAGAATTCACCAAGCGAGTATCTGCTGTCTTCAAGAGACTTACCTAACACACAAGGACTCACATAAACTTAAGGTAAAATGGTGGAAATAGATATTCCACACAAATGGACACCAAAAGTGAGCAAGAATAGCTATTATTGTATCAGACAAAACAAACTTTAAAGCAACAACAGTTAAAAAAAGACAAAGAAGGACATTGTATAATGATAAAAGGTCTAGTCCAACAGGAAAATATCACAGTCCTAAATATATGCACCTAACACTGAAGCTCCCAAATTTATAAAACAATCACTGCTAAACCTAAGAAATGAGACAGATGGCAACACAATAATAGTGGGGACATCAATACTCCACTGACAGCACTAGACAGGTCATCAAGACAGAAAGTCAACAAAGAAACAATAGACTTAACCTACACCCTAGAGCAAGTGGACTTAACAAATATTTACAGAATATTCTACCCAACAACTGCAGAATATACATTCTATTCATCAGCACATGTAACATTCTCCAAGACAGGCCATGCAACAGGTCACAAAACAAGTCTCAATAAATTTAAGAAAATTAAAATTATATCAAGTACTCTCTCAGACCACAGTGGAATAAAACTGGAAATCAACTCCAAAAGAAGCCCTCAAAACTATACAAATACATGGAAATGAAATAATCTGCTGCTAAATGATTGCTGGGTCAACAATGACATCAAGATGGAAATTTAAAAATTCCTAATGACATAACCTATCAAAACCTCTAGGATACAGCAAATATGGTGCTAAGAGGAAAGTTCCCAGCATTAAAAGCCTACATCAAAAAGTTCAAAAGAACATAGACAATCTAAGGTCACACGTCACGAAACTGGAGACACAAGAACAATCCAAACCCAACCCAGCAGAAGAAAAGAAATAACCAAGATCAGAGCAGAACTAAATGAAATTGAAAAAAAAACCCACAAAAGATAAGTGAAATAAAAAGCTGGTTCTTTGAAAAGATAAATAAAATTGACAGACAATTAGTGAGATTAACCAAGAAGAGAGAAGACCCAAATAAGCTCAATTAGATATGAAACAGGGGATATTACAACTAATGCCACAGAAATACAAAAGATTATTCAAGGCTACTATGAACACCTTTATACACATAAACTAGAAAACCTAGAGGAGATGGATAAATTCTTGAAATAGACAACCCCCCTAGATTAAACCAGGAAGATACAGAATCTCTGAACAGACTGATAACAAGCATTGTTAAATGGTAATTTTAAAAATTGCCAACAAAAAAGTCCAGGACCAGGCAGATTCACAGCTGAATCTGTGACTAATATCCAGAATCTACAAGGAACTCAAATAAATCAGCAAGAAAGAAACAATCCCATCAAAAAGTGGGCTAAGGACATGAATATACAATTCTCAGTAGAAGATATACAAATGGCCAACAAACATATGAAAAAAATGCTCAACGTCACTAATTATCAGGGAAATGCAAATCAAAACTACAATGCGATACCACCTTACTCCTGCAAGAATGGCCATAATCAAAAAATAATAAATGTTGGCATGGATGCTATGAAAAGGAAACAATTTTACACTGCTGGTGTGAATGTAAATTAGTACAAATGCTATTGAAAACAGTACGGAGATTCCTTAAAGAACTAAAAGTAGACCTACCATTTGATCCAGCAATCCCACTACTGGGCATCTACCCAGAGAAAAAGTCATTATATAAAAAAGACACATGCTCATGCATGTTTATAGCAGCACAATTTGCAATTGCAAAAATATGGAACCTGCCCAAATGCCTATCAATCAGTGAGTTAAGAAAATGTGATATATATGTATATATATGTATATGTATGTACATATATGTGTATATACATAGTGTGTACACACACACACACACCATGGAGTACAACTCAGCCATAAAAAGAAACAAAATAATGGCATTTGTGGCAAACACCTTGATGAAATTGGAGACCATTATTCTAGGTAAAGTAAGTCAGGAATGGAAAACCAAACATCATGTATTCTCACTTGTTAGTGGGAGCTAAGCTGTGAGGATGCAAAAACATAAGAGTGATACAATGGACTTTGGGGACTTGGAGGGAAGGGTGGGAAAGGGGTAAGAGATAAAAGACTACACGGTGGATACAGTGTACACTGTTCGGGTGATGGGTGCACTGAAATCTCAGAAATCACCACTAAACAACTTATTCATGTAATCAAACACCACCTGTCCCCAAAAAACCTATTAAAATTATAATAATGATAATGAAAAGTATGAAAAAAAATTTAAAAAGAGTTTCAACAACAGACTATAACAAGCACAAGACATAATTTCAGAGCTTGAAAAATGCTTTCAGATTCACACAATCAGAGGTAAAAAAGAATCAAAGAAATGAACAAAGTTTCCAGGAAATGTGGGATTATGTAAAACAACCAAACCTAAGAATAATTGCTGTTCCTGGGGGAGAAGAGAAGGCTAAAACTTATTTGAGACTGTCATTGAGGAAAACTTCTCTGGCCTTGCTACAGATATAGATATCCAAATACAAGAGGCTCGAAGAACTCCTGGGAAATTCATTGCAAAAAGATCATCACCAAGGCACAAAGTCATTAGGCTATCTAAAGTCAATAGGAAGGAAAGAATTCTAGGAGCTGTGAGACAAAACCATCAGGTAACCTATAAGAAAAACCCATCAGACTAACAGCAAACCTCTCAGCAGAAACCTTACAAGCTAAAGGAATTGGTGTCCTATCTTTAGCTTCCTTAAACAGGATAATTGTCAGTCAAAAATTTGGTATCCAGTAAAACTAAGTTTCATAAATTAAAGGGAGATAAATTATTTTTCAGATAAACAAATGCTGAGGGAATTTGCCACTATCAAACCAGCACTACGAGAATTGCTAAAAGGAGTTCTAAATCTTTTATTATTATTATTATTATTATTGTTATTATTATACTTTAAGTTCTAGGGTACATGTGCACAATGTGCAGGTTAGTTACATATGTATACACGTGCCGTGTTGGTGTGCTGCACCCATCAACCCGTCATTTACATTAGGTATATCTCCTAATGCTATCCCTCCCCGCTACACACACACAATAGGACCTGGTGTGTGATGTTTTCCTTCCTATGTCCAAGTGATCTCATCTTGAAACAAAAGCTTGGTATTCACCAAAATAGAACCTCTTGAAAGCATGTAATTCACAGGGCCTGTAAGATAGTAACACAATGAAAAATCAAAGTAGATAACAACTAATATGATGAATAGAAACACTACCTCATATCTCAAAATTAACATTGTCTGTAAATGGCTTAAATGATCCACTTAAAATATATAGAATGGCAGAATGGATTTTACAAATCCACCAACCAAATATCCGCTGTCTTCAAGAAATTCACCTAACACATAAGGGTTCATATAAACTCAAGGTAAAGGGATGGAAAAAGATATCTCATGCAAATGGAAACCAAAAGTGAGAAGGAATAGCTATTCTTATTTTAACCAAAACTGACTTTGAAGCAACAACAGTAAAAAAAGACAAGGCCATTATTTAATGCTAAAAGAATCAATCCAACAAGAAGATATTACAATCCTAAATTTATATGCACCTAACACTGGAGTTTCCAGATTTATATAATAATTACTAGTAGACCTGAGATAGACAGCAACACAATAATAGTGGTAGACTTCAATACTCCACTGACAGCACTAGACAGATCATCAAGAATGAAAATCAACAAGAAAAAATGGACTTAAACTGTACCCTAGAACAAATGGACATCACAGATATTTACAGAACATTCTTCCCAACAACTGTACAATATACGTTCTTCTCATCAGCATATGGAACATTCTCCAAAATAGACCTTATGATAGGCCACAAAACATGTCCCAATAAATTTAAGAAAATTTAAATCATATCAAGTATCTTCTCAGAATACATTAGAATAAAGCTGGAAATCAACTCTAAAGGAACCCTCAAAACTATACAAATACATGGAAATTAAATCGGCTATTGAATGACTTTGGGGTTAACAATGAAATTAAAAGGGAAATTTAAAAATTATTTGAAATGAGTGATAATAGTGACAGAAATTTTCAAAACCCCTGGGATATAGCAAAAGCAGTACTGAGAGTCCTAAAGTTCACAGTATTAAATGCCTACATCAAAAAGTCTGAAAGAGCACAAATTGACAACCTAATGTCACACCTCAAGGAACTAGAGAGACAAGAACAAGTAAAACCCAAAGCCAGCAGAAAATAACAAAGATCAGAGTATAACTTAATGAAATTGAAACAAAAACAAAACACAAAAAATAAATAAAACAAAACGTTGGTTCTTTGACAAGATAAACAAAATAAGACCACTAGCAGGATCAACCAAGAAAAGAGAGAATATCCAAATAAGCTCAATTAGAAATAAAACTGGAGATATTACAACTGATACCACAGAAATACAAAAGATTTTTCAAGGCTATTGTGAACAGCTTTATATGCACAAACTAGAAAATCTAGAGGAAATGGATAAATTCCTGGAAACATACAACACTCCTAGATGAAATCTGGAACAAATAGAAATCATAAACAAACAACAAGCAATGACACTGAATCAGTAATTTTTTTAAAAAATTGCCAACAAGAAAAGGTCAGGATTAGATGGATTCACAGCTAAATTCTACCAAACATTTAGAGAAGAACTGGTACCAATCCTATTGACGCTATTCCAAAAGAGAGAGAGAGAGGAAATCCTCTGCACATGAAGGTGCAATCTGGACCCATAATTTCCAGTCCCCTTCTTCCTTCTCCTGTCCACAGGTGACATAAGCCCTAAGAAAGCACAAAATTCATCATATTCCTCTTAGATGCCACTTGGAGTACAGAAGATCTATACGTATATACTGAATGAAACTGAGAGCCCCTGGCCATTAATTCCTTATTTCAGCTGCAGATTGAAGGGGGGAAACAATAGATGATTTTGACTTCAGTATTTACCAGCTAAATTATCAGCAGTTGTTTTTATATAATATTTCTTATGAAAAATTGCCATGTATACTGATACATGTGTAGCTGCTCTTAGGCATCAATAGGGTATCATCTCAGATTGGAATGAGCCTGAGATACTAGAATGGGCCCTTTGGGGGTATCATAAGAACTGAGTTCTGAGTTCTAGTCTTGGCTGGCTTTGTGACTTCAGGCATGTCATTTTAATTTTCAGGGTACAACTTACCAGTTAGTAAAACGTGTACATTAAATTAAATCCTCTTTAATTTTAGCCCTCTATTTTGTGATTCTTCCAAGCATAATTCTTAAATGTGAAGTCTTAAGTGATCAAGATTTTATAGCTTGGCCACCAAAGTATTACAGCATTATCCCTAAGCTGACAATGTTTGCTAAGAGTAAAATCAACCTGGCTAATCACTGCCGAGTCTCTACTTTGATTGTCAATTCGCAGGCTACAGTTTGGTCAATTTCAAGCCAAGATATTCTAATTGTTACCTTGGTTAAATTAAGAACAAAATTCTTCCAAAGGAATTTGATCTCTTACAATGTTAAATTTCTTACAGATGAACCAGTGATATGTAGGTACCCGTATTTCTATCTGTCTCTACTCTGCATATAGTTTTTACTCTTTCAATAAAGAAAATGAACTTACAGATTTTGGGGATATATTTTTATGTTATAAAAATATAATATTCAAGATAAGATTGTCTTAAAAATAAACACACAAAACAACCAATACTATGCTTTCTAATTTCATTTATCTGATTTCTTTAAAGAAAATTGGTTAAAAGAGTTGTGTATACTCACTGTCTCCAATTTCTCTGCTCTCATTCTCTCTTAAACCCTATCTATTGAGGTTTTCTTCCCCTTTACTCCTGAAATTGTTTGACTCTGTGTTCCTATCCAAATCTCATGTTGAATTGTAATCCCCATGTTTTGAAGGAGGGACCTAATGGGAGGTGATTGAATCATGGGGGCAGACTTAGCCCTTGCTGTTCTTGTGATAGAGTGTGTAGTGCTCTCCCCTTCACTTCGTCTCTCTCCTGCTGCCAGGTGATGAGGGTGCTTGCTTCCCCTTTGCCCTTTCGCCATGATTAAGTTTCCTGAAGCCTCCTAGCCATGTTTCCTATACAGCCTGTGAAACTGTGAGTCAGTTAATCCTCTTTTCTTCATAAATGACCCAGTCTCAGGTAGTTTTTTATAGCAGCGTGAGAAGAGACTAATACAACTCCATACTGAACACTCTTCCTGTCAGGTTACTAATGCTTATCATTTTGTTAAGTGCAAAGATTCGTAACTCATGCAGCTGATTGCTCCCTCTGTAACATCTTTTTGCTTGGCTTCCAGAACATCGCACATTTCTGCTTTTCCTCTTACCTCACTGGATACTCTTTATCAGACTCCCTTGCTGGTTCCTTATCATATTCACAACCTCAAAATGATGAGACACCCCAGGACTCTCTTCTCTACTTAAACTTTTTCATCAGTGATCTCTTCCAGGCTCATGACTTTAGATACCATCTCCATGTCAATGACTCAAAAATGTATGGCTGAGCCTGGGCAGCATAGCAAAACCCCATCTCTATAAAATTAAATATAAAAGTAGTCTGGTGTAATAGCACATGCCTGTGGTTCCAGCTATTCAGGAGGCTGAGGTGGGAGTATTGCTTGAGGCCAGGAGTTTGGGATTCCAGGATTGTGCCACTGCACTCCATCATGGACAATAGAGAGAGATCCTTTCTCTAAAAAGAAAAAGAAATATGTCTTAGATTTCTCCCCTAACTTCTAGTCTTATAAATCCAATTGCTACTCAACATTTCTACTTGAATGTCCAATAAATATATCACAAATAAAACAGGTCCAAAACCTCCTCCTATCTCAGAAGTTGCTTCTTCCATAGTCTTCCCCACTTTGATAGTAGCAAGTAGTAAATCAGGTCAAAACCTTGGAGTCAATTCTTTACTTTTTCCTTTCTCTGCTACCATATATCTCCTCCGTTAACAAATCCTATTGACTTTCTTTTCAAACCATATTCATATGCTGGCCTCTTCTCATTACTGCCTACCATTGCTACCATTCTGGACCCAGCCATACCATTTCTCAACTGAATTATTGAAAAACATCTAACTGTTCTCTCTGACTCTACCCTTGCTCTGCCTCACTCAATAAAGCAGCCTGAGTCATCACATTGAGACATAAGACAGAACATGCTTTAAAGTTCCCTGTCTTACTCAGAGTGAAATCCAGCATACCTACAACAATGTAAAATCTGTCCCCTGGTTACCTTGATAACCTCATATTTTCCCCTCATCTACATTCCAGCCACATTGGCCTCCTTTTTTTTTCTGAACTGTGCCAAGCATATTCCCACATCCAGACATTTGTACATGCTGTTTACTCAGTCTGGAGTTTTCTTCTCCCAGATATTTACATTGCTTGAACTCTCATCCCTTTCAAATTTTGAGTTGATTTCTCCCTTCTGAGTGGGATCTTTCCTAATCAACCTATTTAAAAATGCAACTTGCAGAATGCTTCCTACCTGATACTCCTTACCTACTTTCCCTGCTTTTTACTTTTCTCTGTAGTACTTCACTTTCTAATGTACTATAAATTATCTATTTGCTTACTGTCAATTTATTCCTACTGGAACATAAACTTTAGGAGGGCAATTATTTTTATCTGCTTTGTTCATTGCTAGAGCATTAGCTGCTGTAATAGTACCTGGCATAGAATAGGTGCTCAACAAATATATGTTGAATAAAATATATATATATTTTTTAACAGAGTCTTGCTCTGTCACCCAGGCTGCAGTACAGTGCTACAATCATAGCTCACTGCAGCCTCAAACTCCTGGGCTCTAGGAATCCTCCCAACTCAGCCTCCTAAGTAGCTGGGACCACAGGCCTGAGCCACCAAGCCTAGATAATTTTTTAATTTTTTTCTAGAGATGTGGTCTTACTATGATACCCAGGCTGGTCTTGAATTCCTGGCCTCAAATGATCCTCCCTACTCAACCTCTGAAAGTGTTGGGATTATAGATATGAGCCACTCTGCTCAGTCAAAGTACTAATTATATGGAGATTTTGCTTACTATTGTACAATGAAATAAACCTATACACTATGTATCTGAAAGTCTCAAGTGCAAAGCAAATATATTTTTCTTTATGAATTCTTTAGAATCCCACACAGTGGCATGGATGAAACCCCTCTTCTAAAAAAGCAGGCCACAATGATCTCCATGCAATTCCAAGTCATTTCATAGTAACTTCTCCAAATAACAGATAATTTGTTTCTTTAAAGTAGATCATCCCATTACCTCTTACTCCAATAGTTGAATGTCAAAAATCTCCAGTTCTGTTTTAGCTTCAGGCACTTTAAATGAGTGGTCTTTTCAGCATATTTGCTTGGGGCATATTTGCTTTCAGCAGCAGAAGAAAAGTAGACAGTAGTAGTAAGTTTGTTCCACTTAGTCATCTTTAAAGACTTGGCTCAAATTCTACCTCCTCTCTGAAGATTTTCTTGAACCCACCTCACTCTCCGTAAATAACTCAGAACTCTTTCCCTCATTTTTGCCATCTAAATAATATTTCTATTTTTCACCTGAAGTATATTATTATGCTTATTTTTCAAGTCAGTCTTTTCCATTAGGATGTAAGTCCCTGAATTTAGGCCGCCTTTGCCTTCATAACACTGGTGTGTAGATAGGGACTGACAAATAGTGTAGTCTCAGAAAATATTGATCAAATTAATGAACACAGGTGAATATATGAATGATCAGTGACTAACTGATTAAGTATTGCTTTCCAGGATCACAGCCATGGTGAGAATACCAATGGGGAGGTTATGGTAGATAATACCATTATTGTCACCATTATCACTATCATCATCATCGTCATCATCAGCATCAAAGAACTATGCACCTGTTTGAACCAAGTACTATGCTAGGCAAAGATCCTTGTGCATAAGGACATTAATAGTCAAACTGAAGGGACAGGCATGACCACAAAAAGATGTATAAGAATCTACATAATGAGAAGCACAGAATAAATGCCCAGTGAAAAGAAGCATAGGGTAAGTGCCCAGCTAGTTGAATAGACAAAAGGATAGTACAAGTTCAGACTAGGATGATTAAGGAGGCCTTTATGGAAGATGTAGACATTTAGTTGTGACTTAAAAAACAAAATAACCCAGCTACTTCTACAAAGGAGGCAGCACAACTCAAGCAGATTTGACCAGAGAAAATTCTGAAAGACAGACTATATTTCCACTCTTTGATGAGGAGCATAAGAAATAAAGTCACTAAAAAAGGAGGATAATTTTGTTAGACTCCGATTCCTCATTTTTGAAAAAACAAAACATGAATTCTTCATTTAGACAAAATAAATGAGATGCAATGGAAGGGTGTAGTGCCAGAGTTCCAGTTCAAGCTCTTTCACGTTTGAGGCTCTGATCTTGACAACATTTCTTCTTCTTCTTCTTTCTTCTTCTCCTCCTCCTCCTCCTCCTCCACCACCACCTCCACCTCCATCACCCAGGCTGGAGTGCAATGGTGTGATCTTGGCTCACTGCAAGCTCCACCTCCCAGATTCACGCCATTCTCTTGCCTCAGCCTCCTGAGTAGCTGGTACCACAGGTGCCTCCACCATGCCTGGCTAATTTAGTTTTTGTATATTTAGTAGAGATGGGGTTTCACCATATTACTCAGGATGGTCTCGATCTCCTGACCTCGTGATCCATGCTCCTCAGCCTCCCAAAGTGCTGGGATTACAGGCGTGAGCCACCGTGCCTGGCCTTCTTCATTGTTTTTAGTATAGCGTTGATGTCTGTGAAATGGAGAACTAGACATGACTTCTGAGACCATTTAAGTGTGTGTAACTAAAGCAGATTATGTGGATGTGAATGCTTTAAAAATTTTAAGTGCAATTTACCTGTAGAGGATTCTTTTGAAGATTAGATAAAATTACACAGTCAAGATATTTGTGAGCAATGAAAAGCTGCTTTCCTTCCTAAAAAGATGCCTTCCTTGCATCTACTTAAGTGTTACATGACTAAAATGATATAACCCAGATGGGTATGTCTGCAATGCAGCTGGGATAATATATCCAGTGCTAAGATTTACAGAGTACAGTTTAATTCTAGGTATATTTCTACACACTTTACATGAATCTTTTTTTATTTTTTAAAGTAATTTTAACTTTTTCTTTAGTTACAGGAGTGTATGTGCAGGTTTGTTACATGAGTATACTATGTGATCCTGAGGTTTGGGGTACAATTGATTCTATCACCCAGGTAGTGAGTATCATACCCAACAGGTAGTTTTTCAACTCACTCTTCCTTCCCTTCCTTCTAGTAGTCATCAGTGTCTATTCCCATCTTTATGTCTATGTGTACTCAACGTTTAGCTCCCACTTACAAGTGATAACATGTGGTATTTGGTTTTCTGTTCCCGTGTTAGTTTAAGATTATGGCCTCCAGCTGCATCTGTGTTAATGTAAAGGACATGATTTCATTCTTTTTACAGCTATGGTAGTATTCCAATGGTATACATGTGCCACATTTTCTTATCTCATCCACCATTGATGGGCACCAAGGTTGATTCCATGTCTTTTCTATTGTGAATAGTGCTGCAGTGAATATACAAGTGCATGTGTCTTTTTGGCAGAAAGATTTATTTTCTTGTGGATATATACCTAGTAATAGGATCACTGGGTCAAATAGTAGCTCTGTTTTAAGTTCTTTGAGAAATTTCCAAACTGCTTTCCACAGTGGCTGAACTAATTTACATTACCACCAACAGTGTATAAGCATTCCCTTTTTTCCATAGTCTTGCCAATATCTGTTTTTTTCTTTGTGTTTGTATGTGTGTGTTTTACTTTTTAACAATCGCCATTCTGACTGGTGTGATTTGCATTTCTCTGACTGGTGATTATGAGCATTTTAAAATATTTGTTGGCCAGTCATAGATATTCTTTTGGTAAATGTCTGTTTACATTCTTTACCCATTATTTAAAGGGATTATTTGTTTTTTTGCTCATCGATTTGTTTAGATTGCTTATAGATTCTGGATATTAGACCTTTGTCAGATGCATAGTTGGTGAATATTTTCTCCCATTCTGTAGGTTGTCTGTTTACTCTGTTGATAGTTTATTTTGCTGTGCAAGAAGCTCTTTAGTTAAATTAGGTCCCACTTGCCGATTTTTGTTTTTGTTGAAATTGCATTTGAAGTCTTCATCATGAAGTCTTTGCCAAGGCCAGTGTTGAGAAGGTCATTTCCTAGGTTTTCTTCTTGATTTTTATAGTTTGAGGTCTTATATTTAAATTTTCAATCAACTTTGAGTTAAAATGAATTCTTATAGACTTACTATTAATCCACTTTCACAGATCAGAAAACTGAGGTTCAAATTACATAAGCCTGGCATATTGGTCCCAAAGTTATCCACTTATCTACAATGGTTAACTGCTTTGAAAAGACCTGAAACAAATCAAGTCATGAATCCTAATAAAATATAAAGTGCTTTTAGTTTGAAATCAGTAAATCTGACAAACCAAACCAAAAGAAAACAAAACCCAAAACTCTTCTGGATTGGTTTAAAATCAGACAAGAAAAATACAAACAAAAATGCAAAAGTATTATTAAACAGATGGAGCTTTTGCAGCCTCAAATAGAGGCAAAATAAAAACCCAAACAGAGGTTTCATGTCATGAAATCCACTGCTTTGCCATCTAAAATATGAACTTAGTAGTAATTTATGAGAGAAACTATAATCAGGATTTTATATTCTACCTGTGGATTAAAAAATGACAGATGATAACAAAAATGACAGATAACGTGTTAATGGGGAATCTTTTCAGAAAGTTACTTTAGTAAAAGAAATTTCCTAATGTCAGCAAGGAATGTAGAGTTCATAAGTAAAGAATGTTAACCACTCAAAAGAATTTGCCACAGTTTGCTCTTTGGCATCAAATGAACTGTTGGGAATGCAGTTTAAATAGTTCAAAGATTCCTTAAAATCAAGAACAAGTGATGATATATCATGGATGCCCCTCCCTGCCCCAGAATTGGAGACCTGTCAATTGTTTTTGTTTTTGTTTTTGTTTTTTTGGTAGAGAAGGGATTTCACCATGTTAGCCAGGCTGATTTTGAGCTCCTGGCCTCAAGTGGTCTGCCCACCTTGGCCTCCCAAAGTGGTGGGATTACAGGCATGAGCCGCCAGGCCCAAACTAATTGTTTCTTTCAAGAGAGATTATGAGCAGCTCCTTAAAGGAGACAGGACTCAGCTCATTTGTTTTTGTAACCTTAGTGTCTAGGACCTAGCCAGGCACTTAGCCCAGTTCTAGCGGAAGTATGATGAACACGAGAAAGAAAGCGAGGGAAAGAGAGGGAGACAAGTGGGAAGGGGGAGAGAGAGAGATAGCAGGTCATGGTTATATTTTAGAATGTTATCATTCTTGCACCGAGTTTACTTGGCAAATACCTCCAGAGACTGACTTCAGAGATTTCTTTTTTGCTTTTTAAAATTAAACTTTTTAATTTGGGGATAATTATAAGTTTGCATGCAATTGTAAAAAATAATAGAGATATCTCATGTATACTTTAACTAGTTTCTCCAAATGGTAAAATATTGCAAAACTATAGCATAATATTACAATCAGGATATTGACATTGATACAGTCAATATAGAAAATATTTCTATCACCACAAGAATCCTACATGTTTTTCTTTTATAGTCATATCTACTTCTGTCCTACACCTTCCTTCCTCATTCTGAACCTCTACCAATCACGAATCTATTCCCCATTTCTACAATTTTGTCATTGTACTAATGTTATAGAAATGGAATTATGAGATATATAAGTTTTGAATAGTGGCTTTCTTTACTAGGCAAAATTCTCTGGAGTTTCATTCATGTGGTTGCACATATCAATAGTTCTTTCTATTTTATTGCCAGTAGTATTCCATAGTAGGGATGTACCACAGTGAGTGGATTAACCATTCACGTATTGGAGGATACCAAGTTGTTTCCAGTTTGGGATATTGGAATAAAGCTGTTATGAACATTCGCATACAGGTTTTTGTGTGAATATAGGTTTCATTTCTCTAGAATAAATGCTCATAAGTGTAATTTCTGTGTCATATAGTAGTTTCATATGTGGGTTTTTTAATTTAGATATAATTTACATAGCACAAAATTTATCCCTTTAAAGTGTGCAGTTCGGGTTTTTTTCAGTGTATTCCTAAGATTTTTTACAGCCATCATCACTATAGAATTTACTACTAAATTCTAGAACATTTTCATTTCTCTAAAAGAATGTCATAACTGTCGGCAGTCACTCTCCATTTTTTCTTCCTCCTACCCTCATATAGTCACTAATCTACTTTCTGCTTCTGTGAATTTGCATATTCTGGATATTTCATATAAATGTAATCATACAATATGTGACCCTTGTGTCTGTTTTTTTAATTAACATAATGTTTTCAAACTTTATCCATGTTGTAGGATGAATCTGTACTTTATTTATATAGTTGAATAATATCCTATTTAGCGGATATGCCACAGTTTGTTTATCCATTTATCATTTAATAGACATTTTGGTTGTTGGTATACCTTTTGGTGATAATGAATGATGCTGTTATGAACATTCATGTACAAGTTTTTGTGTGAACATATGCTTTGTTTCTTTTGTGTAGATATTTTGGAGTAGAATTGCTATGCTATATGGTGACTCTATGACTAACTTTTTAAGGAACTCTTTTCCAAACTTGAGCAGGCCTTAATCCCAAGACCCTTGTTTGATCCCTTCTCCTTTCCCTGTAAGTCATTTTTTTTGTTGTATAGTTTTATGTTTTAAATTTAAGTTCATGATTCACTTTGAGTAAATTTTTATATAAAATGTGAGACTTAGTTCAATTTTATTCTATTATTTATTTATTATTATTATTATTTTTTGCCTATGGATGTTCAATTGCTTCAGCACCATTTCCTGAAAAGGTTATTTTTCCTCCATTAGAGTGCTATTGTGCCTTTGCCAAAAATCAGTTGGGCATACTTCTATGGGTCTACTTCTGGGGTCTTCCATTTCTAGATTATTTCTTCTGCTCCATTGATCCACATGTCTATTCTGCCAGTACTACACAGTCTTGATTAATGTAGACAGAGCAAGTTTTGAAATAGGATACAGTGATTCCTCCCATTTTATTCTTCTTTTTCAAAATTGTTTTATTATATTTCCTTTGCCTCTCCATGTAAATTTTAAAATAACATTTTCTATATTTACAAAAAACTCCTTGCTGGGATTTTGGTAGGATATCTATCAAATCTATAAATCACTTTGGGAAGAACTGACATATTTATACTATTCTGAGCCTTTAAATCCATGAGCACAGTATGTCTTTCCATTTCCTTAGATTTTATTTAATTTCTTTCATTGGTGTTTTGTTTTCTTCAACAAACAAATTCTATACATATTGTATTAGTTTTATACCTAAGTATTGATGTCTTTATTTGTTGATTGTAAGTGGGGTTGTATTTTTAATTTTGTTGTCCATGTGTTCATTGCTACTACATAGAAATGCAATTAGTTTTTGTGCATTTATCTGCATTTTCTGACCTTTGTAACTGACCAACGGGCTCATCTTACCCACTACCCAGATAGAGCCTATTTATTAAGACAAGGAAATTTCCATAGAGAAAGGGTTTAATACACACAGAGCTGACTAAATGGGAGGCTGGAGGTTTTTTCTTTTTTTTTGAGACAGAGTCTGGCACTGTTGTCCGGTCTGGAGTACAATGGCACAATCTCGGCTCACTGCAACCTCTGTCTCCTGGGTTCAAGTGATTCCCCTGCTTCAGCCTCCCGAGTAGCTGGGATTACAGGCACTCACCACCATGCCTGGCTAATTTTTTGTATTTTTAGTAGAAATGGGGTTTCACTACGTTGACCAGGCTGGTCTTGAGCTCCTGACTTCGTGATCTGCCCACCTTGGCCTCCCAAAGTGCTGGGATTACAGGCATGAACCACCACACTCTGCCGAGTTGTATTATTACTTAAATCATCTTCCCTGAAAGTTCGGAGGCTAGAGTTTTTTTTTTTTTTTTTTTTTTTTTTTTTTTTTTTTTTGAGACGGAGTCTCGCTCTGTCACCCAGGCTGGAGTGCAGTGGCCGGATCTCAGCTCACTGCAAGCTCCGCCTCCCGGGTTTACGCCATTCTCCTGCCTCAGCCTCCCGAGTAGCTGGGACTACAGGCGCCCGCCACTCGCCCGGCTAGTTTTTTGTATTTTTTAGTAGAGACGGGGTTTCACCATGTTCGCCAGGATGGTCTCGATCTCCTGACCTCGTGATCCGCCCGTCTCGGCCTCCCAAAGTGCTGGGATTACAGGCTTGAGCCACCGCGCCCGGCCAGGAGGCTAGAGTTTTTTAAAGATAGTTTGGTGGGCGTGGGGCCAGGGAATGCTGACTGGTTGGATCAGGGATGAAATCATAGAAAGTTGAACTTGTCTTCTTGCCCAGAGTCAGTTCTTGGGTGGGGATCACAGGATCAGATGAGCCAGTTTACTGGTCTGTGTGGCACCAGCTTATCCATCAGAATGCAGGGTCTGAAAGATACCTCAAACACCAATCTTGGGTTTTACAATTGTAATGTTATTCATAGGAGCAATTAGAGAGGTTAGGAATCTTTTGGCCTCTAGTTGCATGACTCCTGAGCCATCAGTTCTAATCTTAAGGCTACTTTGTTAGTTTCACCAAGGAAGTCTGGTCCCTAAGGAAGGAGGGGATTTGTCTGTGGAGGGGCTATTATTATCTTTGTTTCAAAGTTAAAGCATAAATTGAATTCTTCCTAAAGTTAGTTCAGTCTGTGCCCAGGAATGAACAAGGGAAGCTTAGAGGTTAAAGGCAAGATGGAGTCAGTTAAGTCAGATTTCTTTCATGGTCATAATTTTCCTATGTCAGATTTTTCTCACTGTCATAATTTTTCCAGAGGTAGTTTCACCTTGCTGAATTTATTTGTGGTTCTAGGAATCGTTTTGTAGATTATTTGGGACTTTCTACACAGACAAATACAAAACAACTGTGACCAGGAAAAAAAAAAAAAAAAAAAAAAGGAGCAAGATGGCTGAATAGAAGCCTGAATAGAAGCCTGCAGTGATTGGAGCAAATTGGACAGGAACACCAAATTGGACAGCTATCCACTCACACACAAAAATCTTCATAAGAAACAAAAAGCAGATGAGCGATCACATTATCTGGTTTAACATCATATTAAGAAAAGAGGCACTGAAGAGAGTGGAAAAGACAGTCTTTAATTGCTGACATCACCACGGCCCGCCATGCCCTGGCAGTAGCCACATGGCGTGGAGGCATAATCTGTGTGCTTAGGGGAGGGAGAGTGCAGTGACTGTGGGACTTGCACTGGAAGTCAGCGCTGCCCTGTCATAGCAGAAAGAAACGCAGGGTAGAACTCATGTTGTACACATGGTGGGCGCATTTAGGCCAGCCCTAGCTAGAGCATTTAGGCCCAGTTCTCAGCCACCATGAGATAAAGTGCCCTGGGGTCCTAAACAAACCCACTGCCTTGAAGGGAGGGACCCAGTCATGGCAGGATCTATTACCTACTCACTAAAGAGCCCTTGGGCCTTGAATGAGCATCAGCAGTACTGAGGCAGTACTCGCACTGTGGGTCTTGGGGGAGACACAGGGCCTCGCTGGCTTCAGGTGTGACCCAGCACATTCCCAGCTTTAGTGGCCATGGGGAGAAACTCCTGCTAGAGGAAAAGAGAGGAAATAATAAAGGGGACCAGTCTAGGCCACAAGAACTGCAATTCCTGGGCAAGTCCTGGTGCTCTACTGGGCTCAGAATCAGTGGACTTGGGGTTCACATGACCAAGTGAGATCCAGATTGGGGCAGCCGAGGGAGTGCTTGCATCACCCCTCCCCCAACCCTAGGCAGCACAGCTGGTGGCTCTGGGAGACATTCCTTCCCTCTGAGGAGAAAAGAGGGGAGAATGAAGAGAACTTTGTCTTGCAATTTGAATACCAGCTCATTCATAGAATAGGGCACCAGGAAGAGTTCTGAGGCCCTGATTCCAGGGCCTACTTCCTGGATGACGTTTCTAGACACACTCTGGGCCAGAAGAGAACCCACTGACTTGAGGGGAAGGATTCAATCCTGACAGGATTTATCACCTACTGAGTAAAGAGCACTTGGGCCTTGAATAAACATCGGCAGTACCCAGGCGCAGTACTCACTGTGGGCCTTAGGGGAGACACAGGGCCATGCTGGCTTCAGGTGTGACCCACACATTCCCAGCTTTAGTGGCCATGGGGAGAGACTCCTGCTTGAGGAAAAGAGAGGAAAGAATAAAGGGGACTTTGTCTTATAGTGTGGACACCAACTCGGCCGCAGTGAGTTAGAGCACCAGGTGGGCCTCTGGCGTCCCCAGTTCTAGGCCTTTTCTTCTGGATGGCACTTCTGGACCCAATCTGGGCGAGAGGGGAACCCACTGCCATGAAGGGAGAGATACAGGCCTGGCAGCATTCACCACAAGCTGACTGAAGAGCCGTTGGGCCTTGAGTAGCCAAGTAGTACTTACTGTGGGCCTGGAGCAGTGGTGGCTGTGGGAAGAGACTTCTTCTGTATGAGGAAAGGAGAGGGAAGAGTAGAAAGGACTTTGTTTTATGGCTTGGGTGCCAGCTCAGTCTCAGTAGAATACAGCACACCAAGTAGATTCCTAAGATTCCCAGCTCCAGGCCCTGGCTCCCATGCAGCATTTCTGGACCTGCCCTGGACCAAGGAGGAGCTTGTCACCCTGAAGGGAAGGACACAAGCCTGGCTAGATTCATGACCTGCTGACTGAAAATCCCTTGGTCCTTCAGTAAATATCAGTGGTAATCAGGCAGTGCTCACTGCAGGCCTTGGATACGACCCAGTGATGTACTTCAGGTCTGACTGAGCACAGTCCCAGTTGTGGGGGCTACAGAGGTGCTTGTGTCACCTCTTCTGCTGTTCCAGGCAGTTCAGCACAGAGATACTCCATTTGTTTGGGAGAAAGTTAGGAAAGAGAACAAGAATATTCTTTTGGATAATACAGGAAATTCTCCCAGATCTCAACCAAGATCATCAAGGTGGTACCTCTACAAGCCTTCAAGAGTCACAGTGCTGCTGGGTGTGGGTGTCGCCTACTGCACATATGGCTTCAGTGACCAAAGATTTAAATCACAACAGTCAATTCCCTTTGAGTACTTGGAAATCCTACCCAAGAAGGATGGGTAGAAACAAGCCCAGACTGTGAAAACTACAATAAATACCTAAGGATTCAATGCCAAGACATCAAATAACATCCACAAACATCAAGAACATCCAGGAAAATATGGCCTTATCAAACAACCTAAGACACCAATGACTAATAGAGTGACAGAGATTTGTGACCTTTCAGATAGAGAATTCAAAATAGTTCTTTTGAGAAAGTCCAACAAAATTCAAGATAACACAGAGGAAGAATTCAGAATCCTGTCAGATAAATTTAACAAATTAAAATAATTGAAAAGAATCAAGAAGAAATTCTGGAGCTGAGAAATTCAATGGACGTATTAAAGAATGCATCAGAGTCTCTCATGAGCACAACTGATCAAGCAGAAAAAAAAACTAGCAAGTTTGAAGATAGGGTATCTGAAAATACACAGTCAGAGGAGACAAAAGAAAAAAAAAGAATGAGGCATGCCTACAAGGTCTAGAAAATAGCCTCAAAAGGGCAATAATAAGAGTTATTGGCCCTAAAAGGGAGCTAGAAAGAAAAGTTGTGGTAAAGTTTATTCAAAAGGGTAAAAACATAGAACTTCCCAAACCTAGAGAAAGATATAATCAGTACAGAAAGAACACCAAGCAGATTTAACCAAAATAAGACTACCTCAAGACATTTAATACTCAAACTCCCAAAGGTCAAGGATAAAGAAACGATCCTAAAACATCAAAAGGAGCTCCAATAGGTCTGGCACCACACTTTTCAGTGGAAACCTTTACAGATCAGGAGAGAATGGCATTACATATTAAACAATGCTGAAGGGGCTGGGTGTGGTAGCTCATGTCTGTAATCCAGCACTTTGGGAGGCTGTGGTGGGTGGATCATGAGGTCAGGAGTTCGAGACAGGCCTGGGCAACATGGTGAAACCCCATCTCCACCAAAAAATACAAAAACTAGCTGGGCATGGTGGTGCACACCTGTAATTCCAGCTACTCAGGAGGCTGAGGCAGGAGGATTGCTTGAACCCGGCAGGTGGAGGTTGCAGTGAGCCGAGTTCATATCACTGCACTCCATTCTGGGCGACAGAGCAAGACTCCATCTCGGAAAAAAACAAAACAAAACAAAAAGTGCTGAAGGAAAAAAACTTTTACCCTGGAATAGTATATCCAGCAAAAATATCCTTCAAACGTGAAGGTGAAATACTTTTCCAGAAAAACAAAAGCCGAGGGATTTCATCAACACCAGACCTGCCCTACAGCAAAAGTCATATGTGACAGATACATAGCTAGTATCATATTGAATGGGGAAAAATGAAAAGCCTTTCCTCTAAGATCTGGAACAAGACAAGGATGTATGTCCACTTTCACCACTATTATTCAACATGGTACTGGAAGTCCTATCTACAGCAATTAGACAAGAGAAAAAAAAAAAAAATGGTACCCAAACTGGAATGGAAGAAGTTAAATTAGCCTTGTCTGCAGATGATATGATCTTAGATTTGGAAAAACCTAAAGACTCCACCAAAAAACTATTAGAACTAATAAACAAATTCAGTAAAACTATAAGATACAAAACCAACATACAAAAATCTGTAGCATTTCCATATGCCAACAGTGAATAATCTGAAAAAGAAATCAAGAAAGTAATTACATTTCTAATAGCTACAAATAAAATAAAATATCCATGAATAAACTTAACCATAGAAGTGAGAGATCTCTATATAACGAAAACTATGAAACATTGACGAAAGAAATTGAAGAGGGCAGAAAAAAGGGAAAGATATTTCATGTTCATAGACTGAAAGAATCAATACTGTTAGAGTGTGCATACTACCCAAAGCAGTCTACAGATTCAATACAATCCCTATCAAAATATCAATAACATTTTTCACAGAAATAGGAAAAATATTTCTAAAATTTATATAAAATCGCAAAAAACTCAGAACAGCCAAAGCTATCCTGAGCAAAAAGAATGAGGAATTACCTGACTTTGGATTATACAACAGAGTTATAGTAACCAAAACAGAATAGCACTGGCATAAAAACAGACATATAGACCAATGGAATACAATAAATAACCCAGAAATGAATCCATACACCTACAGTGAACTCATTTTTGACAAAAGTGTCAAAAACCTACAATGAGGAAAGAACAGTCTCTTCAATAAATGGTTCTGGGAAAACTGAAAATTCATATGCAGAAGAATGAAACTAGACTCCTATCTATTACCATATAAAAAAATAAAATGAAAATAGATTCAAGACTGAAATCTAAGATCTCAAACTATGAAATGACCAAATAAAGCATTGGGGAAACTCTCCAGGACACTGGAGGGGGCAAAGATTTTTTGAGTAGCACCCCACAAGTACAAGCAACCAAAGCAAAAATGGACAAATAGGATCACATCAAGTTTAAATGCTTCAAAAACTCGACAAAGTAAATAACGCACAGAATGGGAGAAAATATTTGCAAACTACACCACTGACCAGGGATTAATAAACAGAATATATAAGAAGCTCAAACAACTCTATAGGAAAAAATTTAATTATTTGATTTAAAAAATGCACAAAAGATTTGAATATTTTTCCAAAGAAGACACACAAATGGCAAAAAAAAATATGAAAAGGTACTCAACATCGTTGATCATCAGAGAAATGCAAATCAAAACTACAATGAGATATCATCTCACCACAGTTAAACTGGCTTTTATTCAAAAGACAGGCAATAACAAATGCTGGTGAGAGTGTGGAGAAAAGGGAACCCTTGTACACTATTTTTAGGAATGTAAATTAAGAATGTAAAAAAAAAATGTGGTACATAGACACAATGGAGTACTATTCAGCCATAAAAAAGAATGAGATTCTGACATTTGCAATGACATAGATGGAACTGGAAGTCGTTATGTTAAGTGAAATAAACCAGGCACAGAAAAGCAAATATCATATGTTCTCATTTGTGGGAGCTAAAAATTTAAAAAGTAGAACTCATGGAGATGGAGAGTAGAAGGATGGTTACCAGAAGCTGTGAAGGGTAATGGGGCAGGGAGGGGGGCTTAGGGATAAAGGGGATGATTAATGGGTACAAAATCGAGTTAGATAGAATGAATAAGATCTACTATGAATATCTGATAACACAACAGGGTGACTATAGTCAACAACAATTTATTGTACATTTAAAAATAAGTAAAAGAGTATAATTGAATTGTTTGTAACACAAAGAAAGGATACATGCTTGAGGTGATGAATACTCCAGTTACTTTGATGTTATTATTATGCATTATATGACTGTATCAAAATATCTCATATACCCCATAAATATATATTCCTACTATATACCCACCAAAATTAAAAAACAAAAACTGTGAACAGGGGCAGCTTTTTCCCCTGATTTTTATGCCTTTTATTTCCTTTTCTTTCCTATTTCACTCACTAGAACTTCATTATGATGAACAAAAGTGGTGAGAACAAGATCTTTGTCTTGTTCCTCATCTTATGGAGGAAGGATTCAGTCTTTCACAGTTAAATACAATGTTAGATACAGGCTTTTGGCAAATGTTATTAAAGAAATTTCTCTCTATGCATTTATTTATCATAAATGGGTGTGTAATTGCATCAAATACTTTTCCTGTATGAATTGATAAGATCACATGAATTTTCTTTTTAGCCTCTTAATGTGGTGATTATGTTGACTGATTGTTTAAATATTAAGCCAATCTCAAATTTCTGAAATAAATCCCACCTGTTACTGTGTATAATTTTTTTTATATGGCTAAACTCTATTTGTTAATATTTGCTGAGGATTTTCACATATGTATTCATGAGGGTTATTGGTCTGGAATTTTCTTTTTCTTTCTCTCTCTCTCTCTTTAGAACTGTCTTTGTTTGATTTCAGTATTAGGAGGTAACAGGGACCAAAAATACAGAACATAACTGGAGCAAATGAATGTACTCATAGAGGCCAATATGATGATTTGTGGAAATTCAGAAGAATGAATCTGTGAAAAGATGTGTCAATAGCATCATGGATGATGGAAGGTATTTGCTAAGAGAGGAGGGGAGAGGAGACCATTAAGATAGGGGAAGAACAAGTGTAAGGCACATAGCACCATATTTATTAGATAATGAATAATTTGATGTGTTCAGACATGATAGGAGACCTTTGGTCAGATTTTCCTAAAAAGACTGATCCCCCAAAACTCATCACATTTTAATAATTGTTCTCTTCTCCTGTAAAAAGAATAAAACTTGCAACCTGTTACTAGTAAGTGTATTTAACCAAGATATGTATGTTTGTTTCCAAAAACAAAACAAAACAAAAAAAAACAAAAAAAAACAAATCATATGTACTCTAACAAACGGATGCATGTTGCATTCTTCCTATGATAGTTTCTCTCTGTGCAAAGGTTGTCCCAGCTTATTGCTTTCTGTTGCTATGACAGAGTCGAGGTAATTACCCACAAAATACTTCCTATAATACAATCAAGTTATGATTGGATATCATCGCAGTCAATCATGTATTTCCAAGGAGGTGCTAAATAAAGGGTCACTACACTTGACCTGGCTGAAACACACATCTGGTTTGGGACAAAACTTCTAGTGTGTGGAGGTAGGGTCCAGTAGGCTCAGGCATTTGAAAAATTAAAAAGAAAAATAATTCTCAACCACAAAGAGCTGAAACGTTGCTTTATCTGAATATTTATTACAAAATATTTTAGATAGCAGCAAGCAACTAAAGGAATAAAACATTTGGATTGATCTCTAAGTGCCTCAGGCCTCCTGATATCTCTTCACTGCTTATTAATTCTGGTTCAGAGAGAGGAGTTAACCTTGATTTTTGGCAAATGCCTGAAAGTTCGTCGCGTTGCATGTGTGAGAGAGAGGTTATGTATAAGGGCTGTCATTTAGGTGAGAATCAGATTACAAAGGATCTCACATACTATTTGAAACATTAGGACTTTATCTTTTAAGAGATGAAAACTAGAAAAAAGATTGTAGATGGACCTAAGGCAGTGGATGGATTGTAGAAGAAAAAGCTAGAGGTAAGGCTAATTAGATTATTGAAATCATTCAGGCAAGCAAGAAAGAGTATCATTCTGTGGCCGATAGAGAGACAATTAATTTAAGAGGACACCTTCTTCTTTCACCTCCTGCACAGATGACAGCAAGCTACACACAGGCCTTTTTTTCTCCACATCTTGAGGTTTGACTTTCTCTTCATGAGTGTACTGAAAGTGAAAGTAACAATCCCAAACCCTATCACTTAAATGACTGAATATTTATGACTTTTAACTCAAAGGACAAGCCATTAAAACACCAAAGTGGGCTATAGGTAAGATACGAGCATCAGCTTAATGGATTCCCAAGGTTTCTCTGAACAGTCCTGTTTCTTTCTATGCTGCATGGAGATTCTGAATCCTCCGATGGACATCAGAATTGGGAAGAACAGCAGAGGCTAGTGTTCTGCTAGTTAGTGACACAACAAGCTCTTGGCTCTGACTCTGGCAACTCTAAGAGGATTTTTTCTTAGGTCATTTTATAGTTTCTGTAGAACTGGAAGACAGCCCCTCAAGACAGCTTCTGGATACCTTTTCATTAGTTAGCCTAACTATATGATACAGTTTCTCCTCATATCTCTGGAGAAAGAGGAGAAATAAGCTATTTGTTAGTCCTCAGGGAGCAGAAGTAGTGAAGGGTTAGCAGCTGCCATTGCAACACCAGTGGGTGTCACCGATGGTATATGAAATAGCAGAAAGTTGAGATTATAGACTTTGCCCAGAGAACAGAAAAGTCTGAGGAACTCAACATTTCTTAATGGTTTGTTTTAATATCCTATTCTTTTCAAATTCAGAACCAAGGTTATCTCCCTGGATGTGGAGAATTCCTTATAACAACGGTGGGGTATGATATGGTTTGGCTCTGTGTCTCTACCCAAACCCCATTTTGAATTGTAATCCCCAGGTGTCCAGGGAGGGACCTGGCGGGAGGTGACTGGATCATGGGGATGGTTTCCCCATGCTGTTCCCATGATAGTGAGTGAGTTCTCATGAGAGCTGATGCTTTTAAAAGTGTTTGGCAGTTCTTGCTTCACTCTTCTCTCTCTCCTGCCACCATGTAAGATGTGCCTTGTTTCCCCTTCACCTTCTGCCATGATTGAAAGTTTTCTGAGGCCTCCCCAGGCATGCAAAACTGTGAGTCAATTAAACCTCTTTCCTTTATAAATTACCCAGTCTCAGGTAGTATCTTTATAGCAGTGTGAAAATGGACTAATACAGCGTATCATGTCATTAATATAGCAAATTCCAAGCATACTCACTTATACAAAATAAAAATGTCCAATATGACTGAGGTTAGTCATTAAAATAAATATTTAGATGGTGATGCTATTTAATGAAATGAGAATATAGAGATCTCTAATAGGGGATTTAAATCAGAGGGTCTCAGGCTTTGTTGCTTCCTTCAGTAGTCACTAGCCACAGAGAACTATTTAAATTTAAATTTAAACAAATACAACTAAAAATTTAGTTCAACATACAAGCCACATTTCAAGTACTCAGTAGCTATGGGTGGCTAGTGGCTACTGTATTGCACAGTACAAAAAAACCACACAAACAAAAAAAAGCCTTCCATTATTGTAGAAATTTCTGTTTGAACCAGAAAGTCCTACTGGTCTAGAGCTCAGGAAATCAGACAAATCTACACATATAGATTTGGGAGTTAACTGAGTGTTTGGAAGGTAGGTGAATTTATTAATAAGGATGAAGGGTCCTAGGAATAATTTGTCACAAAAAAAACCCTAGAACAAAAATCTGAGATACTCCAGCTTTGAGGAAAACAGAAACAGGAATCCATAAAAGATGAGTCAGAAGCAAGTGATCAGAGAGGAAAAGAAGAATCTTTTGATTCCTAGGTCACAAAAGAGTGTCAGGAAAGGGACCAGAAGGCTTGAGAGGTCAAGTAAGAGAGGACTAAGAAGAGGTCAGAGAATTTGGCAGTGGGAGATCTTGCAGAATATTTGCAACAGCAAGGTGGGACTTGAGCCAAACTTTTATAAAGAAGAGAAAAATGGTGAGGAAATAAATGCAGTGTAGCATTCTCTTTCAAAAAGTTTTACAGTAAAATGGGACGGGAGTGTGAACACAACAATAAAGGGGAATAACTTGAGAGAAAAGTAGGGTCAAGTAAGAAAGTTTTCTTAGGAGGAGAGAGGCTTAAATGTATTTGTAAATTGAAGAGAGGAAGTTGTGAAAGAGAAGTTAAAAATATCAGAAAAATAAATGATGAATGAATGCCTGAGGAAGTGATGGGAATTAGGATCAAAAGCACAGTTGGAGAAGTTAACCTTGGGAAGGAAGAGGAAAAATTCTCTTTGAGGTTAGAGACATGAAAGTTTGAAGGTGGGGGAGAAGTTCATGACTGAGATGGCTTGGATTTTTACTACATTTACTGAATATTCAAGCCTGAAGATTCAAATTTATGCAGGGCTGGAAAATGCCTTTGGTTGTCCATTTAAGCAAGGTCTGAAAGTCCAGCAGGGAGCCATCAGCTCTCTAACAATGGACATAAATTTTGAGGACATCTCATTAATACCTGAAAGCTATTGATCTCTCTGTCCACCATAAAAGATGTGGCCTCATTAACATTTCATGGCTTCCACTATCGGAGATTTAAACAGTACAGACTGGGGAAAAAAAAATATGTATATATAGCCTAAAAAAGGAAAAGAAAAATTAAGAGAAACCAAACACTCAATTAGAGATACTGTGTAAGTGTGTAGGATTGTGACTGTCAAGAGATCCTCCAGCTGCAACAGCTGCTTGATTACAAATCACGAGTGTAACTAGCTCTTCTTAATGTGTAGAGAGGTTAAATATGGAAACAGAATCACAAAATTGCCCATGAGAAATTAGTCAGGCAGGAAGTGCTAACCTCCTTAGCCAGCAATGCTGAGTCCATTCTGGAAACCCAAGTCATTATCTTCTTCACTGCCTGAAATTTGGTTTCCACCCTTGTCACTCAACTAATACTACAGATCCAGAGGTCACCAGTGACTGACTAATGGTCAAATTCAGTAAACTTTTCTCATTTTCTCAAGTTTTTTGCTACTCTAGATACCATTAAATGCCAGTCTTTTCTGAAATCTGTCCAGTGGTTTCTATTAGGCTATGATACCCTGTTTTGTGACGGTTCTGTTTTCTCTCTTTTCTTGTAATTGTGGATATTCTCCAAGGCCAGGGTTTACCTTATGCCTTTTCAAATTTGCCTCTAAGACAAAGTATGAAGTAGGGACAGAGATTGAACAGAGCTGGCTTAACAGCACTCAAGAGGAGCAGCAACATGAGGCCCAGGTAGACAATATGACAAAGCATCTAACAATTAGCTTTATTTTGTTAAGGGTAACAGAATAAGTACTTTAGGCCTTGCAGAGACTAGTCTCTGTTGCAACTAATACAGTGCCATTATAGTGTAAAAGAAAGCACCCATAGATCTATGTAAACAGATGAACATGGTTGTATTCTAATAAAATTTTACTTATAAAAACAAGCAGCACCCCATGCACTGAACTCTGCTGATCCCTGAATAAATGAAGGCTGAATAAGGAGGAAAAATTAAATCCAACACATAACACCGACAATCAGGGGCCACAAGTGTATTGAGTGGATTTTGACCCAGATAGAGAATAATGGCTAGAATTGGAGAAATTTTCTGAGAGTCTGCCAGGTGGCTAGGGCTGGAACTCCTTTTCTAGGTGTAAAAAGAACCACTGGAGGCACCAAGTTAGTTAAGAACATGTCTCTTATAGAAATGCATCTATCCCAACGTCTTCAGCTTTGGGTAAATCAGACCCCATGCTGCATGGTGCAATGGTTAGATCTCTGCATATGGAGTCAGGGCTGGAGTCTATACTGCTCACATATGACCATGTAGAAATTAATTCAGTCTTCTAAGCTTCAGTTGCCTAACATGTAATGAAGACCTCCTGAAAGGAGCTTTTAAAGTGGTTAGAAGAGTCAGTGTGGGCAAAAGTTCTACCATAGATCCTAGAATGTAGTGGTTCCTTAGTAAAAGCTGTTTGTTTCTATTTTATAAGGTTCTGAGGTGGTTAAACTAGTAAAAATAAAGCAGTTTAAGAAACCAGTTTGGCAAATAGGGAAGCTGCATACAAATGCCAGTTATCGTTCTAATTTGTATGCTAAGCTGATCTGAGCTCTCCCCTAAGCTCCAGGACCTTAGCTCAATTTGTCACAACAGCCTCTCACCTCTCATCACTCCAATCCAGCCTTCAAAACCATGGGAATTGAGGCTTGTCCCGTGATATGTTCTCAATTAATGGCTGTTAAATAAAACAGATGCCTGCCACTGTCCTGTTAATAACCCTCAAAGACCTTCCAATTCCATAACCATCATTCAGCCTTAAGCATTGGGAGCTTGTTCTAGATGAAGCTAGAGGTTGAAATTTGGGCTTGTCTTTCCAGGAACACTACTCCCCACTTAGGTCAGAGATCCTCTTTCCTTCATTCTAACATCAACCCCTGATCTCCCTCACTGCTCTCAACAGGCTGGGCCTGGAAATACTGTTTTCCCAAAACAATACAAGCACATGTCACTGTAGACCTCCCTTCCCTGTATCTTAGGGTGTGCCAATAATTTAATGTTATGAGCTCAAGCTCTGAGGTAAGTCAGCCGATGTTAAATCCAAGTTCTGCTCCTTACTACATGGGCTGCCATAAACAGTTGTCTTAACTTTTCCATACCTTGACTGCCAAATCTGGTAAATGACTATAAATAATAGAAGGATTGTTACTCCTCTATTATTTGTAATAGAGATCATTTATGAAAAATACTTAGAAGTGTATCTGATAGTGAGAACCTAAATGTTAGCTATTACATTAAGTCAGATTAAGATGTCTTTTGTTTCTGACTTCTGTTGTTATAGCAGAAATAAGGGAAAAGTTAAGAGGAAATCCTATGGGAGTTTAAAGCGAGACACACAAAAGTACATATACAAAATCAAAATTATCCAGAATCCACAAGGAACTTAAACAAATGTACAGGAAAAAAAAAAACATCAAAAAGTGGGCAAAGGATATAAACAGACACTTCTCAAAAGGAGACATTTATGCAGCCAAGAAACATGAAAAGAAGCTCATCGCTGGTCATTAGAGAAATGCAAATCAAAACCACAGTGAGATATCTCACACCAGTCAGAATGGTGATTATTAAAAAGTCAGGAAACAATAGATCCTGGTGAAGCTGTGAAGAAATAGGAACACTTTTACACTGTGAGTGGTGGGAGTATAAATTAGTTTAACCATTGTGGAAGACAGTGTGGCAATTCCTCAAGGATCTAGAACCAGAAATACCATTTGATCCAGCCGTCCCATTACTGGGTATATACCCAAAGGATTGTAAATCATTCTACTATAAAGACACATGCACATGTATGCTTATTGCGGCACTGTTCACAATAGCAAAGACTTGGAACCAACCCAAATGTCCATCAGTGATAGACTGGATAAAGAAAATGTGGCACATATATACTATGAAATACTATTCAGTCATAAAAAAGAATGAGATAATGTCCTTTGCAGGGACATGGATGAAGCTGGAAACCATCATTCTCAGCAAACTAACACAGGAACAGAAAACCAAACACTGCATGTTCTCACTCATAAGTGGGAGTTGAACAATGAGAACACGTAGACACAGGGAAGGGAATAACAACACTTACTAGGGCCTGTCCGAGGGTGGGGGGGCAAGGGGAGGGAGAGCATTAGGACACAAACCTAATGCACGTGGGGCTTAAAACCTAGATTATGGGTTGATAGGTGCAGCAAACCACCATGGCACACATATACCTCCGTAACAAACCTGCACATTCTGCACAGGTATCCTGGAACTTAAAAAATAATAAAATAAATTTTAAGTACTCCTCCCCCCAAAAAATCAAAGTTATCCATAATGCTGTTAGCCAAAAACTTAAAAGAACACATATTGCTAATATTTTGACATATTCATTTCTGGGTTTTCTCTATGTATATAAACATACATACCTTTCGAGACATGTATATTTAGTTGGTCCTTTCTGATAACCTGCTCTTATCTTTTTTCAGGTAGTAAATATCTTGCAAAAACTTTAATTTTAAAATGTTTATATTAATTTATTTTACCATTCTTTTACAATGTAATTTTGTTTTTAATTTTTTAATTTTTTTATTTCAACAGGTTTTTGGGAAACAGGTGATGTCTGGTTACATGAATAAGTTCTTTAGTGGTGATTTCTGAGATTTTGGTGCACTCATCACCTGAGCAGTGTTCTACATAGTCTTATAAAAGCAGTCTTATATATAGTCTTTTATCCCTCACCTACCTACACTCTTTCCCCTGAGTCCCGAATCCATTGTATCGTTTTTACGCCTTTGCATCCTCATAGCGTAGCTCCCCTCTTAGAAGTGAGAACATACAATGTTTGGTTTTCCACTCCTGAGTTACTTCACTTACAATAATGGTCTCCAATTCCACCCAGGTTGCTGTGAATTATTTCATTCATTTGTATGGCTGAGTAGTATTCCATGGGGTGGGGGTGTGTGTGTGTAGCCCTGCATACACATTTCTTTATTCACTCATTGACTGATGGGCATTTGGGCTGTTTCCATATTTTTGCAATTGTGAATTGTGCTGCTATAAACATGTGTGTGCAAGTATCTTTTTTGAATGATGACTTCTTTTCCTCTGGGTAGATACCCAGAAGTAGGATTGCTGCATCAAATGGTAGACCTAGTTTTAGTTTTTTAAGGAATCTCCACACTATTTTCCATAGTGGTTGTACTAGTTTACATCACCACCAGCAATGTAAAGTATTCCCTTTTCACCACATCCACAGCAATATCTATTTTTTAATTTTTTGATTATGGCCATTCTTGCAGGAGTAAGGTGGTATTGCACTGTGGTTTTGATTTGCATTTCCCTGATCATTTGTAATGTTAAGCATTTTTTCATACATTTGTTGGCCATTTGTATATATTCTTTTGAGAATCGTCTTTTCATGTCCTTAGCCCACTTTTTGATGGGATTGTTTGTTTTGTTCTTGATGATTTTACAACCTAATTTTGAAAGTTATCCTAACCATAATCCCACAATCTATATCAATTACTTAAATAGTATCTTGAGTTATGATTTTTTTGAAAAGAACAGCAAGCAATTAAAAAGCATTGCTTCTATTTTTCCCTAAAAGTTGAAATCTTTGCCATTGCAATTATTTTTAAGCATTGTGGTCAAAACTGTGAAGAGACAATGAACTTCAAAATACCCTTGTATGTTTCATTCTCTCCTTCACTGCCTTCTCAGACTTTGAGGTTATAGCCTTTTTCTGTCCTCTGACAGGCATTATGCAAGCTAAGTTAAGCTCTGAGTCCGGATCCATGTGTGAAATGAGCTCTGTAAAGAAAAATGTCAAATATCTCAGTGGTATGTCTTTGTTATTAACAGAGCCGTGCAAAACCCATGTGGAGTGACTTCCTTATAACACTTGCTTAACTGCAAATATTCTTTGTCAAAGCTTCAAGATGACACGAATCTGTAGTTTTAAACTTGCTAATGATTTAGAGAACATACACTAGGTGCATTCTGCCCATGTCATTTTTTCCCTTTTCTAAAAATTTCTTGAGGGTGTGGGAACAGATAAATTCATTTAATTTGTAAAACCTGTTAGGTTTTATTTCATTCTATTTTAATAAATATTGTTGAGTGCCTCCTACTTGCCAGGCACTCACTGGGTAATGTGAGGAGGAAGGAAAAATGCAAAGATAAATGAGACAGGTCTCTCTGCCCTTGAAGAATTTAAAATCTACTAGAAAGCAGTAAGACATATGAACAAATAACTCTAATGCAAGGCAGAATAAAATAGGGCTAAACAAAGGAACGTACATTGTACTGAGCGGCTGCAAAGGAATAAAGAAAAATGTTTAACCAAGAAGAGGTCATATTAGAGCTAAGCCTTGAAGAAAGTCTAGGATTTTAATATGGAAAAGTGAAAGAAAAAGGCAACAAAACCATTACTGAGTTCCCGGGAGGCATTTTAACTTCTGAATCAGGGTTTGCACTAAAGGCATCTGTGTACATTACTGTATTTAATTAAAAAAAAAAAAAACACTTTGACTATTATTATCACTTTTTCATTGATGAGAAATCCTAGTAATCTAGTTAAGGTTATGCCTATAAATAATTGAACTGACACTTGGCCTAAGGCCGATTAAGTGAAACAAAACAAGGGCCCCTGTTAGGGGCCTATTGCCCCTCCTACCCACCACAAACATGGAAATAAAGGAAAATCTTGAGTTGCTTCCCGGAAAATTTCAGGCACCTAGCTATTTGAGAAGTAAATGAGCAATCTGATAAGCTAGAAGTTAATGACAGCCAAGAAAGTTAGAGGCACAAGATTTTTTGTTTCATATAGGAAGCAAAGATGACATTTTAACATATGTCTCCGACTTGTTTTTCAGAAACACATACCCCCACCAAATGGATTGGCTAGCAGGTAGACCTCAGATAAGGGGAGCTAAGGACTGAACTCTGCTGTTCTGTTCTTGGTTCTAAATTTCTCCCTGAGAGGCCTGGGAGAAGTCACGCTCACAGACCAGACCTTAACTTGCCTTTCTGGTGACCCCAAGTATTTGGACAAATCTTTGCTTTTTTAACCAGTTGCAAATCATGGAATCTTTGAATCCACCTATGACTGTAACACCGCCCCCCTCCTCCTGCCCACTTCAAGACATACCACCTTTTAGACCAAACCCACGTATGACCTCCATATATTGATTTACAATTTTGCCTGTAACTTCTGCTTTCCTGCAATTTACCTCTGCCTTTAAAAACTCTTGATTGTAAGCCATCAAGAAGGCCGAACCTCAAGTGGGAGCTGCCTGATTTTCCTTGCTCAGTGCCCTGCAAATAAACATAGTCCTTTTTCCCTCTGGAAAAGCTCTGTGCAGATGCTTGGCTTTTACTGCGCAGGGCAAGGAGACCTCAATATGGTTCAGTAACATAAGGCTGCCTTGAAATTTCTAGACTAAGAATAACACAAGAATGAGCAGAGAAGTGCAAAAATGCATGCTGGGTTCAGAAAATTGTTTACAGTGTCTGACATATAGTAGATGGTCAGAAAATTATGTCTTAAAAAAAATTTTGGTAGCTACAGCATCTCTTACCCTAAGAAAGGAAGAAAGAATGTATATATTTCAGGCTAGGAACAACTAAAAACACAAAAAGACCCAAATCTCAGGGGCATTTTATGTATGTGCATAAAAGTTTAATTCTTGTTCATGAAGATCCACTGCAGGTCCAGTGGTTCTCTAGGGAAGTCCCCTGCTAAGCAAGGGCATGGGGATTTGTACAGCTGTTAGCATCTTACAGCTACATTATCTTCAGCATCTATAACATTTAAAACAGAGGCAGCCATAGAAGGAGAGGACACAAGGAACTCACTTTACTTGATCTTCTGTGCTGTGTACCTTGAGTGACACACATCACATCTGCTTTTAGGCCCCTGGTCAGGTGTAGTAACAGGGGCCACCCTAAAATGGTGCTGTCTTTCTATATGCCCCATGAAGGAATTTGAATATTTTACTCCAAAATACATTTATTTGACATATTTTGAGGTGGCTGCCTAGAGAGCCAGCCAACAGAAGTAACCCTGACAAGCTCTTTTGTGGGTAAGATTTGCACCTGTAGAAAATCTGCGTTGATGCAACCAGGCCTTCCATTGTCTGGATCTAGGACAGATTAACTGAGAGTCTGGTACCTTTACAGATGTGAAAGAAACATTTACCATCTATTTCTCAGATGACTGCCACCTGTGAGGTTTCATTTACGCAACCAGACCACCTTTGCTAGCCAAGTCTCCTCTTCTGTGTCTCCCACTGTCCTGCCAATATAACCTGATTTACCACCATACCTGTTTTGGGCCATGCCCTAAGCCTCCATTCTTTCTGTAACCTCAGGATTGAATATAACCTTCTGAATCCCACTGAGGAGTTGAGTAACCACTCTGATTCTTCCCGCATATGGGTTAATACATTTGTATGCCTTTTCTTAGATTAAATTTGTTACTTTTTGTGTGACTTGATTTTTCAGCAAAACTTCAGAGGGTAAAAGGGAAGTTTTTCTATTGGCTTCTAGAAATACCAGGAGGTAGAAAATGAAAAGGAATTTGGTGACCATAAAGCATGATTTCTGGCACACAAGGCAATTACATTTAGGATGTACGTAAATTTATAAATTTTATATCTAATATATACATTTATATATTATATGTAATATATACATACACTGGTATTTATATATTATATATACACATATGTTAATATATAATATGATATAGGAATATTACATATATTGTTTGTAGTATATGTAATATATAATAAAAATATAAATTAATATATAAATGAATGGGAGCAAAGGGAAGTTGAGTTTGTCTTTTTTTCCTCTTTTATTGATCTATTTTACATGTTTATGGAGTACATGTGAATGTTTGTTACACACATAGTATGTGTAATGATAAAGTCAGGATATTTGGGGGTATCCATCACCTTAAGTGTTTATCATTTTTATGTGCTGGTATTAATATCATTTCAAGTCCTTTCTTGCAGGTACTTTGAAATATACATGACATTGTTGCTAAATATAGTCACTTTAGTCTGATATCAAACATTAGAATTTATTTCTTCTGTCTAACTGTATGCTTGCATTCATAACCAACCTCTCTTAATTCCCCACTCTGCCCCCAACCTTCCCAGTCTCTGGTATCTATTGCTCTGTTCTCTATGTCCAAGAGATCAAGTTTTTTAGCTCCCTCCTATAAGTGAGAACATACAGTATTTATCTTTTTGTACCTTGCTTATTTCCTTTAACATAATAACCTCCAGTTCCATCCACACTGGTGAAAATAACAGGGTTTTATTCTTTTTTATAGCTGAATAGTTTTCCATGGTTTATCTATGCCACATTTTCTTTATCCATTGATTCCATATCTTTGCTGTTGTGAATAGTGCTGCGTTAAACATGTGAATGTAGGTATCCCTTTGATATATTTATTTGTTTTCCTTTGGATAGATATGCAGTAGTAGAATTTCTGGATTGCATAGTAGTTCTATTTTTAGTTTTTTGAGAAATTACCATACCATTTGTATTATTAGTCCATTCTCACACTGCCATAAAGGAATACCTGAGACTGGATAATTAATAAATAAAGAGGTTTAATTGGCTCATGGTTCCACAGCCTGAAAAGGAAGCATGGCTGGGAGGCCTCATGATGGCAGAAGGCAAAGGGCAAGGGGGCACATCTTCACAGAACAGGAGGACGAGAAAGTAGGGAGGTGCCACATATTTTTAAACTACTAAATCTCATGAGCACTCACTACCATGAGAGCAGCACAAGTGGGAAATCACCTCCCACCAGGCCTCACCTCCAACACTGGGGATTCCAATTTGACATGACATTTGGGCGAGTACACAGGCCCAAACCATGTCATCGTTTTCCATACTGGTTGTATTATTTCACATTCTTACCAACTATGTGTAAGAGTTAGCTTTTCTTCACATCCTTGCCCACATCTGTTATTTTTTGTCTATTTAATTATAGCCATTGTAACTGGGATGAAATGATATTTTTGTTGTTGTTGTTTTTGTTTTTGTTTTTTGAGACGGAGTCTCGCTCTGTCGCCCAGGCTGGAGTGCAGTGATGCAGTCTTGGCTCACTACAACTTTCACCTCCTGGATTCAAGCGATTCTCCTCCTTCAGCCTCCCAAGTAGCCGGGATTACAGGCGCCTGCTATCAAGCCCGGCTAATTTTTGTGTCTTTAGTAGAGACGGGGTTTCACCATGCTGTCCAGGTTGGTCTTGAGCTCTGACCTCAGGTGGTCTGCCTGCCTTGGCCTCCCAAAGTATTAGGATTACAGGCGTGAGCCACCCTGCCCGGCCCTTATTGTGGTTTTGATGTGCATTTCCCTGATGATTAGTGATGCTGAGCATTTTTTCCTATACCTGTTGGTCATTTGTATATCTTCTTTTCAGAAATGTCTCTTCAGGTCCTTTGCCCAATTTTTAGCGAGATTATTTGTTTTCTGTTGTTGTTGTTTTTAATGCTTGCTCCACAAATTTTACTTTATGTTTTTGAAAGGATTAAACTGAATTTTCTTTTCTTTTCTTTTTTTTTTTTTTCTTCTAGGGTACACATGCACAACGTGCAGGTTTGATAAATAGGTATACATGTGCCATGTTGGTTTGCTGCACTCATCAACTCATTTACATTAGCTATTTCTCCTAATCCTATCCTTCCCCCAGCCCCCCACTCTCTGACAGGCCCCAGTGTGTGATGTTCCCTGCCCTGTGTCCAAGTGATCTCATTGTTCATTTCCCACCTATGAGTGAGAACATGTGGTGTTTGGTTTTCTGTCCTTGTGATAGTTTGCTGAGAATGATGGTTTCCAGCTTCATCGATGTCCCTGCAAAGGACATGAACTCATCCTTTTTTATGGCTGCATAGTATTCCATGGTGTATATGTGCCACATTTTCTTAACTCAGTTTATCATTGATGGACATTTGGGTTGGTTCCAAGTCTTTGCTATTGTGAATAGTGCCGCAATAAACATATGCGTGCATGAGTCTTCATAGTAGCACGATTTATAATCCTTTAGGTATATACCCAGTAATGGGATTGCTGGGTCAAATGGTAATTCTAGTTCTAGATCCTTCAGGAATCGCCACACTGTCTTCCACAATGGTTGAACGAATTTACACTCCCACAAACAGTGTAAAAGCGTTCCTATTTCTCCATGGGAGTGTTTGTTTTTATACTGTTGAGTTGTTTGAGTTCCTTGTATATTCTGGATATTAGTTCACTGTTGGATGAGTAATTTGCGAATGTTTTCTCCAATCAACAGGTTGTCTCTTTATGCTGTTGATTGTTTCTTTGCTGCTTCTTATATTATTCAATGCATTATATTTTCTTGTATATACAATATGTTTCATATGTTATTTCTTATAGCTTCTGTTTTCTTTCTGGCTACCCAGAAAATATCCATCATAATTTCATAGAATGTTTCACTTAGAATCATAACTTATTTTAACAACTGCAAGTGCCTATGGTTTTGAAAGAGCTGTTGTTGAAATAGGTAAGATGTGTTTGTCCAAGGATACATAAAATTGATTGTTGAAGACATTGAGGGCATCAATAAAAGAATGCATATGGCATCAATGTCCACTTTTATGTGGGCTTTTCCATCTTTATGCAACAGATGGAAAAGGAGAGGTGTTTCGAGAGTGCCAGCTAGAGAGTAACTGGAGTGGTTGGCTAAGGGCTGTGGGCAGAGGTGGGGAAAGAGTGAGTAGGTGCATATAAATTCTCCCTAGTGGACAAGGAGAAAACTGAATCAAGGTATTGTGGGCATTGAAGTAAAGGGAAAACAAACAAATCAAAACAAAACACCAGCTATACTGAGTCTGCAAGATGAAAGAACAGGGAGTTCTGTTTAGAAAATAAGAAAACAGAGTTTGGTATCTGAAAGGAGGAACACTCAAGGTGGTAAGGCCCAAGTGGGAGCCATTGTAGTGGAATGTTAGCAATAAATATAAACATTTGTTTGTCTCAGGAAAAGAACAAAAGTCTCAAAGTGGCTTATAGGAAACTCATAAAATTCTTAACCTCTAACTACTTCTAATTGCAAGATAAGGGATATAGTTGATGACAAAAGTCCTTCATTTTAGAAGGCCATAAGGCAAATGGTATCCTTAGAGAGGCAGTATAGGAAGGTAGAAAAGGCCAAAAGATTGATCAAATGAGAGAGTTTTAGAGAGCATACTAAAAGCTGGGCAGCTACTCAGGAGGCTGAAGCAGGAGGATCCAAGTCCAGCCTGGGCAACATAGTGAGATCCTGTCTCTAAAAACAAAGCATACTAGAAAGGGATGCCCAGAACAGGGAATGTGAACCAAGAATTGCTGAGCTGGTTGAGAACACTAGATAATAGATGACTTGGGGGATTCCATTTGGAATGGCCCAACAAGAACAGGGACATAGAGGATATGAACAGCACTAACTCATTTTAGTGTTCAAAGGCTTTTGAGCCTAAGCGGCCTGAGACCCTTGAAGATCTCAATAAGGTCAGGGCTTATCCCTAAGAATTTTCTTTCTGGAATCTGGGGAGAATCCAGTACTTCCTCTCCTGGCCCCTAATGGGACCAAGTGGTAAGAACGGCCTTCTGAAGTCTTCAGAAGCCATAGCCAAGGAGAGGGATTTGGGGAGAATAAAGTGTAGCCACCACTGGCAATGGATTTATGTCATGCAGAGAAGTAGACAGCAGTACGTCAATGACAGGGTAGACTAGGGGAAAGTTTAGAACAGATGACCTAAAATCAGCAGAAATCAAAAGCCAAATACCATAGAGGAATCCAGATTTCTGTTCTTTCCTTGATGACAAGCTGTGCAGCCAGTTAATATCATATTACAAAGTAGAAGAAAATTTAGCAGCCCTCTTACCCACGTAGGCTCCTGGCTGGGCTGAGCAATGCCCACAGGCTGCCACTAGCAGGCCCAAGGCATTAAAACAGGAACAGGGAAGAGAATGAGAGAAAAGAAAAAAGGAATAGAGCAGAGATAGAAAAAAAGAGAGAGAACACTAATATTAAATAAAATAAAGTTGGGAGCAAAAAATATTAAAACCTATATCCAGTACCCTCAGCCCATGGCTTGTCCTAAGGCCAATGGAACTATAACCACATGATCAGTCTACAATTTTACAAGCTCCAAAGTATTACGTTACAGACTAAACCTAATGAAGTATTTCTAGAAAAATAAGTTGAGGGAAAAGAGGTGGAAGGCTGTACAAAAGAAAACAATGGAGGCCCATCCACAACCTGCTTGTATAGTTGAATAGTGTATGTACTGCATAAAGGCACTGTTAATAGTAAATCTCCCTAGAAACCAGAGCCTGAGGCAAGGATTCCAAGGTCTTCATAGTGCGTGTTAAGACAAAGCAAAACTAGACAGAAATTACTTCGTTGCAAAGGAACTATCTTTGAAAGGTGGAATTTTAGAGAAAGAAAGGGGAAAACCATAGTAAGCTTCAATGTCTAAGGGGTGGAAAAGTAGAATATTGAAGGGATAGAGAGCAGCAATATGGAAATAGAATGAAAATCAGAATTCAGAAAATCCCAAGTTTCAAGAATATATTTTATACGTATCTTTAACATGAAACCAAATACATTTGGAAGCTAAATTCGCTGCACACCATTTGTCAAGTTTACAAGGAAATGGAATGATGTTTACTGTGTGTGCCACTCTGGATGAGAACAGGGGCTGAATCTATTGACCAGAGGACACAGAGGTTAGACTCTGACCCAGGCCTGATCAGAGGTCAACAGCATTCTCTATAAAGCTACCATCAGTGGTTATGTGCATGATACAACTTGTTGCTTGGGCCTTATCTTGTACAACTTTTTTCCCTTTAAAAAAACTGCACAGCTTAGCTGACTGGCCAGCAACATGTTGAAGATACCCAACCTGTTCTGTGGGTAATTCAAAAGAGCACAGTCCCTGTTCCTACTCCAGAGATAAGTCCAAAAATAGAAATGTATGTATAAGGGCATGTCATTTGCAGGGAAGAATAACTAGCAAGACCTTTGTTGTATTCCATTTACTTTCATATCACTTAATTATTTTTTATTTTACAATAGTTTTTTTAGTTTTTACTTTTCACCCTTAGAAGTTAAGTTCATTAAGATATATTTAACCCCTTCATTGATTTTAGTATCTCAGAATGGGTAGCTAAAGTCAATTATCAATTTAGATAAAAACTCATCCAATGAAGGCATAAGTTAAAATCTGGACAATCCCAAAATATGATGAGCCAATGCTGAAGAAGTACTGGCCTTCAAACGTGATATGCTGAGTGGGGCTGACCCTTCTCTTCTATTTATTCCTACTGCTCTTTTGCAGCTATGAGACATAGACTATTCTACCCCATCTCCACCAATATCCCATCATTGCCTAAAACACGCCATTATAAAAAAATTATTTTGACTGTTAGAGGACCTGCTATTGACAAGGCTCAATTTGCAAACAGCCTCGAAAATAAAAATGTATAACAGGGAAAAGGTAGACAATCAGAAAGGCAGGTAGACTACCAGGTGAGAGATTGAATATACAAAGGACAATGGCCAAACCATATATTAAAATAGAACTCTGATCCACAGCCTGCAGCAATCTGCCCAGTCTTCTATAAGCCAGACTTTTAGGAAGTCAGGACTGCTATCTCTAGTAACATTCCAGGAAGCTAAATAATAACCACTATAACAATCAACTCCAAATGTCCAGAGTTTGATTAATAACTGGCAGCTTTTCTAATTCTTGTTCCTGCTTCCAACTTAAAACCAACCACAGAAAGCCAAATAATGCATCTAGAACCAATCCCATAGGATACCCTGCTTCTAGTTAGCCTGCCTACAGCTTCCCTGTGCTAACAACCTCCAATCATGGTGTACTGAGGCCTTCCTTTTGTTCCATTATAAAGCTGTCTCACTCCTCTGCCTGCCTTAGAGTCTCTATAAATGCAGGTGACAGTGGCTGACTTCCCTGCTGTAGCAATCTCTGAATAAATACCCTTTGCGTGTCCTCATATGTTTGGTCTTAATTTATTTCTACACAGGTATGTTGCACAGGCTATGCACTAAATGGCTAAGGAAAAACCATCTAGATTATAGTCTACATGGAAAAGGTTCCCCCTAAAGTTGTGCAGAGTATAGTCCTCATACTCATATATGGTAATTCTGCGCAGGCTTAGCCTTGGTTCATGAAAGCAGTGCAGTGGCGTATGCAAAGGGCTAGGGTGGGTATGGAAAGTCAGCCCTCTTATAGACCAGGCAGCTACCCAGCCACACCTCCCCAGAGGTACCTGGGGAGGAATGAGGCCAATTGAAATCACTAGGTGCTTACTCAGGTTATCAGCTGCAACAGACTGAATGTTTGTGTCCCCACAAAATTAATATGTTAAAATCCTAATCCCCAGTATTATGCTAGTAGAAGGCTGGGCCTTTGGGAGGTGACTGGGTCATGAGGGTGAAGTTCTCTTTAATGGGATTAGTGCCCTTATAAAAAGACATGAGAAGATTTGCTTTCTATCTCTCTGTTTCCCTCCATATGAAAACACAGCAAGAAGATGACCAGCTGCAAATCAGGAAGTGGGTCCTCATCTCACACAAGATCTACTGGCGCCTTGATCTTGGAATTCTCAGCCTTCAGAACTGTCAGAGATACGTGTTTTGTTAAGCCACCTGGTCTGTGGTAATTTTTTATAGCTGCCCAGACTAAGATGTCATCTCTACACAGTCCAGTTGGCTGCCTCCCAAACCAGCAGTTTTCTTATGATCCAGCACTGGAATCCTAGCATTGACACCATTTCTACCCCAATCTTTGTCTACTAATCATTGTAAAGGTCAAATTCTCCAAGAAGAACTGGGGCTATATCCTACAGAGGCATGGATATTGGCCCAATGCATCTGTATGCTCTTTCTATCCCCAGTTTATCCTGTTCCTCTGATTGGGTCAGCTCTTTTCAACCTAAGGCCTTTAACTACACAGTGCCTACTTAAAATAACATTGAGCTTATTTAGAATTCTGAAGTTCTAGACCTTGAGCCTCAACATAATTATGTCTTATGACAGAGGTCACAAGCACAAACAAAACTCCTATGCAAATTAGTATGTCATGTGAATAAGTGACACAGATGAGATGCAGAACACGAATCAGAGAGATTGCACCTTGTCTAAAAGGGGCAACTGGTAACTTCAGCCAATTTTGTTGAGGAATAATACAGACAGTGGTGTGCTGGAACTATACTAGTTTGTGAGAGCAGACTGTGTACCACTTCCCAACGCCAGTAAAGAAGATCACGTTGGTAGCTAGAAATCAGCCATAGCAGAGTATTTACACCATAGAAATAGGCAAATGATACAAATCGAGACTTTTCTTGAAGTCTGGATGGTAAACATCTACCAGCATACATACCATTGAATATAGGCCAAGTATTTCCAGATCACCCAATATTTCAGAAGAAGCAGATATTCAGATGTCTTTGTGAACACAAAATGTTTAAATGTTGGCAAATCAATGTTATAATACTGTGCTAGCAAAACAAAACATCACTGTGACCAGCTGCTCACAGCTCTCCCTCATGCCAGTGCATTGTTTATGGCTTCAGGTCTCTAATTTACATCTATAATAATTGAGCAACAGAGTCTTGCAGGAGCCTGAGTATATTTGTTAGTTTGCTAATAATTAACATTTATCACAGGTGGTTTTTATAACCTTCTTGAATGTGCATAAACATTTATTGTGTGTGAAGAAGTTATAGTAGATGTGAAAAAGTCAACTTTAAGGATGAATTTAAAAAGAATCTTCCATCTGTTAAATCAAGGTGATTCATGAATATTAATGACATTTCTCTTTCTTAAACAATAGCACACATTGTAAAGCATTTGACAGAGATAAAGTTTACTGTAATTATATGTGTGTGTGTGTATATATATATATGCACACACAAATAAAAAATGATACTTAGAAAATGGGATGTCCCTTATATTAGCAGTAAGGGAAGGCAAAAAGTGAAATATTATCATAAATTTTACCTGAATCAGATGAAATTAATAACTATTGACCTGATGATAAGACAAGGACGCTGTTGAATCGAGTTGATGTCAGAGACTTTGACATCAGAGGAGATAAACATTCTATCCTCTAAAGGTCCCTTGATGTTTCTGTTAGAGATATTTGGTTTAATCTTCCCGTCCATCTTCTGAGTATGTGCCCAAATCTCTGGAAACATCCTTTATAGTAATAATACATAATCTCTAAAATTTCAAGCAGTTTATTTTGCATTTCCAATTTTAACTTTCTGCCAACATCCATGATGATAATTCATCTTACCTAGGCTTAGGAATTGTTATCAGGCTTTGTATTGTAGCATAAGCAGGTTATAAAGATAAGAAAATCTCCTCAGGTTAATCACTGCTACACTGAAATACTAGGATGACATTTAGCTCAGAATCTGTAATGTAATTGGGATCTATAATACCTTCGTTGCTGCTCTTCAGTGACTTGTTCTCTAAATGAGATAGGAGTTTTATAAAGTTTAATAAAAAGTAAAAAAGAGCAAGAAACCATACACAGAAGTGTCTAAGATGCAGTGACATTTTAAAGACTGGAAATTAATTGTGCTGGTTTTCCACTCCACAGTCTATTTTCATGTGTAGTTCTTTGAAATGCAGAGTAAATGTTTCTTATCCTTCTTTGTTTATGATACAGATGAAAAATTCAACAGCTAGGTTGCACCATAATCTACCTTGCATACCCTTATAAATTTTCTATCTTTATTGCCAGCTGAACAGTGTTGTCATCAACTTTGAAATGGAAAGCAATCCAGGATAGAAATTCTTATACTTTTATATTAGTTAGTCTGTTAAAATGATCTGAAAATCACCTTGACACTGTGTTTTCTTTATTAGTGGCCCAAGCTCCAAAATAAAGATGACACAGAATTTCTGAATTTTAACATGCCATTGTAATTTAATAGATGAGGTGCTAGTCCTCATTAATATTCTGAATACATAACTGCTCTAATAAGCAATTTAAAATACTGCTGAGGCAGATAGGAGAAGGAAAAAAAAATCTCAGTATATTGGATACTTTGAGATGGGCAGGTAATCAAGTACACATTTTGACATAAGGCACTTCCAGAGCTATTTGGAAAATATTCATCCTCAAGGTTCATTCATGGAAACCACACACTGTTGGAATTCTCATGATACTCTGTATTCAGGTTCAAGAAACAAACAGAAAAACCTATCTGATTCCAAAATTCAGAAGTCAATATGATGAGAAAGAAGCAGCAAAAAAACAGACAAAAATGCTAAGAAGGAGTAGCCCGTGAGGCCCAAAATAGTGTGAAATTCAGGAGGCTGAGAAAGAACAGTATTCAAGAAAAAGACTATGTTAAAGGCAGCTGAAAGTTCCAGTAAGATGTGCACTACAAATTAACCATTGGACACAACATCAAGAAGGGCAATTGTAACTTTGACAAGAGTAGCTTCAATGCATAAGTGAGAGGTGAAAGCCTACATGGAATGAGTTCAAGAGAGAATGGGAGAAAAGGAATTAGCAATAGCAGATATAGGTAAATATTTGGAAATGTTTGCTATATATAAATATTGGGAGGTAAATAAATTGTGAGTAGTAGCTGGAAGAGAGACTAGGGTCAAAAAGGCTTTATTTAAGATAGGAGAAATAATAGCCTGTTCTTAAACTAAGACTATGATAAAATAGAGAGTGGGAGCTGATAAAGGGAGACTGATGATGCATGAGAGAAGAGGGAGTTACCATAAATATGCCCTGGCGTAAGTGAGAGGAACTGAGACCTAGTGTACAAGTGGAAGGGCTAATCTTGAGTAGAAGGGTCAGGCAGGAAGACATAATAAGTAGGCACAAATGTAAGTATATGGTTACTTGTGGAGGCAAGGACCTTAAATTTTTTTTTTCTTTTTGCTTATATTTTCTCAGTGAAATAGGAGGCAAAGCCATCAGCTGAGATTTAGGAGAGTAAAGACGTTAGAGGCTTAAGGACATGGCATAAAATTGCCATGTAGGTTATCTTCCAGGGCTTTCATAGTTTTGGATTTTACATGTAAGTCTTTAGTCCATCTTGAGTTGATTTTTGTATCTGGTGTAAGGAAGGAGTTCAGTTTCAATGTTCTGCATATGGCTAACCAGTTATCCTAGCACCACGTATTGAAGAGAGAGTCATTTCCCCATTGTTTTTGTTGACTTTGTTGAAAATCAGAAGGTCATAGATGTGTAGCATTATTTCTGAGGTCTCTATGCTGTTCCATTGGCCTATGTGTCTGTTTTTTGTACCAGTACCATGCTGTTCTAGTTTATTGTACCCTTGTGGTTTAATACCATTCTGGTCATAAGACCTGACAAAGATTTCATGTTGAAGACACCAGAACAAAAATTGGCAAATGAGACCCACTCAAACGAAAGAGCTTTTGCACAGCAAAAGAAACTATCTACAGAGTAAACAGACAACCTTACAGAATGGAGAAAATATTTGCGAACTAAGCTTCCAACAAAGGCCTAATATCCAGAATCTGTAAGAAACACATCAACAAGCCAAAAATGAACACCAAAAAGTAGGTGAAGGATGTGAGCAGACATTTTTTCAAAAAAAAAAAAAAAACAGACAGACATATATGTGGCCAAAAATCATATGAAAATAAATTCAATATTATAGAACATTTGAGAAATGAAAAATCAAAACCACAATGAGATACCATCTCACACCAGAGTGGCTATGACTAAAAAGTCAAAAAATAACAGATTCTGGCAAGGTGGTGGAGAAAAGGAGACACTTATACACTGCTGGTGGGAATGTAAATTAGTTCAGCCACTGTAGGAAGCAGTTTGATGATTTCTCAAAGAACTGAAGGCAGAATTACCATTCAATCCTGTAATTCCATTATTGAATACATACCCAAAGGAATATAAGTTACTTTACCATAAAGACACAGGAACATATATGTTCATCACAGCACTGTTCACAATAGCAAAGACAAGGAATCAACCTAAATGCCCAACAACAGTAGGCTAGACAAAGAAAATGTGGTACATATACACCAAGGACTACTATTCAGCCATACAAAAGCATGAGATCATGTCCTTTGCAGAAACATGGATATAGCTGGAGGCCACCGTCCTAAGCAAACTAACACAGGAACAGAAAACCGAATACCACATATTCTCATAAGTGGAAGCTTACACATTGAGTACGTATAGACATAAAGAAGGGAACAACAAGGGACCTACTTGAGGGTGGAGGGAGGCAGGAGAGTGAGGGTTGAAAAACTATCAGATACTATGCTTATCACTTGGGTGATGAAATAATCTGTAAACCAAACCCCCATGATGAACAATTTGCCTATATTACAAACTTGTACCATTGAACCTAAATTTTTTTGTATTGTCATCTGGAGACCAGGTGCATGAAAAAAACTAGGAAAATGATTTTTCGTTTTCATTGCAGAACCACAGGAGGGGCTTCTTTGAGGCCAATAGTTATGAATTAAATTATAATGTTTGGGAGTTTCTCCAACTATGTTCAGTTGTTAGGATACAGATACAAAGTAGATGAAATATTGGATTTAACCAAGGCTGAAATTTTGCTAGACAAGTATGACAAATACAGAGAAGTTTCAGAAGCTTGAGAACTTGAGAATGTATGCAAGAGACAGTGTATAATCATGAACCTTGGAATTTAAACAGGGTAAGGGGGATAGTGAGGTCATGACAGGGTTGGAGACAGTGAAACAGTTGTAAAATCAGTCAGCTGCAGGGTCTGGAAATTAAAAGACAGTAGAATGTTGGGAACTTTAGTGGGTAAACTGAAACAAGAAGGCATTTGAAATTGAGTTAATGAAGTTGAACTTGTTGGTAATGATGAAATAGGATTTATAAGCATGGGAGTAGATAACTGAAATACGGGGAATTATTGGAAGTGAAATGAGCCATTAACTAACATTCCAGGAAGTTGGGAAGATTGTTTTCGTGGAAATTGAACTATGTCAGGAGTAGTATTGGAGTGAGTCGATAATTGAGGAACTAAAACTTAATAAGTGAGTGTAGCGGTGTGGGGTGGGGGGGTCCTCCAGGGGGAGTTGTAAGTTAAGTGACCACAGGGTAGAATAGTCTGATTACATGTCATTCACAGGTAACAATTCCAGTTTGGAAGTGAGAGACAAGAGGGCATTCAATCCACACACCCTATGGTATGTAGAATGTGAGAGGTAAAATGCTACCACTTGAGAGGGCTACATGCCAGGCTGAAACTTCAGGAGTCAGCCAAGCTTCAGTTGTACTTAGAGAGGATGTTGAAAAAATAAGGACTTTTCCTGGAGACTGACTAGCATGCTCTAGGGGTGGGAATGTTTCAGGAGTTCTGTGAGAAAAGAATTGATGTTTGAGGTTGAGGGCCATGACAGGAGGTAACAAATCATAGGAAAGGTGATTTCAGGGGATGGGAGAAAAATGACCTGGGGAGTCTGGGCTTCCAGAGGTTAGTGTTTAAGTTGGTCAAAAGGGTAAGTAGCTTGGTGAGATGAGCAGTGGCAATCTTGAATGTTGTTGGAAGAAAGGGAAGGTGAAGAGTATGCAGGCTTCTAGATCCACTCTCAACTCCAGCCAATTAAAGTATGGAAAAGTATGGAGATGAAGGAGTGGATCTTATGTAGAATGCCTAGAGTTTAGGGACTCCCCTTGGTCCCAGGAACATCAGCAGCTCTGGGGCATGTTTTGGCTCCTTGTTCAGATATTCTCTGCTCTGGGCTTTTCAAATACATTCACTTCATTCCACTTCTACCTTCCTAACTGCTCCCTTCCAGTCTCCTTTGTTGGTTCCACTTTTTGTTTATCTCTAAATGTTGTAGGGTTTTTTCTCTATCTGTCTTGTATTCTCCATCTACACTGTCTCCCCAGAGAAATCCTGTTCTATTGTTTTAAATATCATGTACAGGCTTAAGATGTCTTCTTCTTCTTCTGCTTCTGCTTCTGCTGCTTCTGCTGCTTCTTCTGCTTCTGCTGCTTCTGCTTCTGCTGCTTCTTCTGCTTCTGCTGCTTCTTCTGCTTCTTCTACTTCTGCTTCTGCTGCTTCTTCTGCTTCTTCTGCTTCTGCTTCTGCTGCTTCTTCTGCTGTTTCTTCTGCTTCTTCTACTTCTTCTGCTTCTGCTGCTTCTTCTGCTTCTGCTGCTGCTGCTGCTTCTGCTGCTTCTTCTTCTGCTTCTTCTTCTGCTTCTGCTTCTTCTGCTTCTGCTTCTTCTGCTTCTGCTTCTTCTGCTTCTGCTTCTGCTTCTTCTTCTGCTGCTGCTTCTGCTGCTGCTGCTTCTTCTGCTGCTTCTGCTTCTGCTGCTGCTGCTGCTTCTTCTGCTTCTGCTTCTTCTGCTGCTGCTTCTTCTGCTGCTGCTTCTTCTGCTGCTGCTTCTTCTGCTTCTTCTGCTGCTGCTGCTTCTTCTGCTTCTGCTTCTGCTGCTTCTTCTGCTTCTGCTGCTGCTTCTGCTGCTGCTTCTGCTTCTTCTGCTTCTTCTGCTTCTTCTGCTTCTTCTTCTTCTTCTTCTTCTTCTTCTTCTTCTTCTTCTTCTTCTGCTGCTGCTGCTGCTGCTGCTGCTGCTGCTGCTGCTTCTTCAGCTTCTTCAGCTTCTTCAGCTTCTTCTGCTTCTTCTGCTGCTTCTGCTGCTGCTTCTTCTGCTGCTGCTTCTTCTGCTGCTTCTGCTTCTGCTTCTGCTGCTGCTTCTGCTGCTGCTTCTGCTTCTGCTTCTGCTTCTGCTTTTCTTCTTCTTCTGCTTCTCCTTCTTCTGCTTCTTCTCCTTCTTCTTCTTCTTCTGCTTCTTCTTCTGCTTCTTCTTCTGCTTCTGCTTCTTCTTCTGCTTCTTCTTCTGCTTCTGCTTCTTCTTCTGCTTCTTATTCTGCTTCTTCTTCTTCTGCTTCTTCTTCTGCTGCTGCTTCTTCTGCTTCTTCTTCTGCTTCTTCTTCAGCTTCTTCTTCTGCTTCTTCTGTTTCTTCTGCTTCTTCTGCTTCTGCTTCTTCTTCTTCTTCTCCTCCTCCTCCTCCTTCTCCTCCTTTTCCTCCTCCTCCTCCTCCTTTTATTATTATTATTATTAGAGACAGGATTTCACTCTGTCACCCAGGCTGAAGTGCTCACTGCAGCCTTGATCTCCCAGACTCAAGCAATTCTCTCACTTCAGCCTCCCAAGTAACTGGCACCACAGGTGTGCACCACCACGCCCAGTTAACTTTTATATTTTTTGTAGATACAAAGTCTCGCTTTGTTGCCTAGGCTGGTCTTGAACTCCTGAGACAAAGTGATCTTCCTTCCTTGGCCTCCCAAAGTGCTGGAAATACAGGCATAAGCCACCACAACCAGCCTGATTCCTAATTCTTTATCTCTCACTTGGATTTATTTTCTGAGCTACATTTGTGTATCTACATACTTGCTTGAGACCTTCACTTGGACGTCGACACGTATCAAATATAGAGTGTCCAAAGCAAAGCTTTTTATTCACCCTCACTTCTCTGCCCCTGTTCTTCCTAGTTTCACCTAGTGGTTTAGATCATGAACCCAAAATGTCCTGCTTGATTCTTCTCTTTCTTTCAATCCCCATATCAAAACCCCCAGGAAGTATGATTGATTCTACCTTCAAACTATGTTGCAAATCCAACCACCTCTCAACATCTCTCCTCTAATACCATTAGTCAGGATTCATTTAAAGATGACCCACTAGAAAGAGAAATAGAGAAGAGGGTATGTGTATGTGCGTGTGCGTGTTCTCTGTTGCAGAGGTTTGACTTTACTTGATTGAGGAAGTGGGTTAAACAGTTTCTCTAAAGCTATTGTCCATGTGTCTGCTGCAGAAGCTTAAAGTCTACAACACAGCCAATTGGCAGAACACGAACATAAATTTGAAGTGTAGGGCCTGGGGAAACCCTCAGGATGAACCAAATCCGTGTCTGTCTTTACTGCCTCCTGTGGCTCAGGTGTCCTGAGGGAGAAGCTGGTGCCCTTTATCACACAGCTAACAACACTCCTGGCCCATGGGTCAGAGAAATTGAAGGAAAATACACAGGAAGTTATAATAGTGGCAGACCTAATTACTTCCCCATGCCAAGCAGGTAATCCAGCAGGTAAGCCTTGCATGCAAGCTGCAAAATCATCTGCCTTGAGCTATTGAGTATAAAAGACAAAATGGCTATGATGTCACTTCTAAATCTCACACTTACAAAATGTCTCTTGTGGCTCACCCTAACAAGAAACATATGGAAAGGATAATTCTGAGAAACTTAGTTCAACCTAGGCAACTTGACTCATTACAAAGTCACCACAGCACACAGCTTGCCAATTTGGCAGCCCTACACACCTCTTGGAAACATAGCTATACTAATTTCCAAATAAAGATTATAACAAAATTATGCTTCCACTTAACACAAGACAGCTATCCCACTTACTGTTGAAAACATGCTTACCCTTTTGACCCCCAAAATGCAAAATCCTCTTTTTAGTCTTTGAGTAATGTTAATTCTTCTTTTAGCTATTCACACTCCTGAAACTTAAATCTTGAGTACAAAGTAAATTATTAACATGTCTTGTATTAGATGGGAGCAAAATGTGAGAGAGGAAGAAAACAAGACACTTGTTTTATATATATAAACATATCAAACAATGGAAGAATTTCTTATAATTATTACTGTTTACATGACTATATCTAGAATTTATTGCTATCTTTCTCTATTACACATCCTATATTCCCTTTGTCTTCAGCAAGCCCCTAAGCTGGCTCAGTTGCTTCCCTGTGTTGGGTATCTATTGCAGTATTACAAAATATCCCTAAACCCCAATAAACATTTATTACCTCACAGTTTTTGTGAGTCAGAAATCCAGGAGTAACCTAGCTGGGTGATTTGGCCTCAGAGTCTCCTGAGGCGTTAGCCAGGGTTGTTGTAGTAATGTGAAGATTTAACTGCAGCTGAGCACTTGATTCCAAGATGACTTATTTACATGCTTTTTAATAGAAGCTTCAGTCTCTTGCATGATGTAGGACAGAGGCCTTTGTTCCTCACCACATGGAATTTCCTATAAGGCCTGAGTTTCTTCCAACATTATCATCTGTCCTTTCCCAGAAATTGACCAAAGGGTAAGACACAACCCTTGTACAAGTTAATCTCGGAAGTCCCACTGTCACTTCCATTATATTCTATTCATTAGACCAAAGTTACTGAATCTGCCCTACATTCAAGGGAAGGGGAATTAAATTCTACCTCTTGGAGGGAGGAGTATTGTAGTAGTCCGTTCTCACGCTGCTAATAAAGACATATTGAGACTGGGTAATTTATAAAGGAAAGAAGTTTAATTGACTCACAGTTCAGCATGGCTTGGGAAGCCTCAGGAAACTTACAATCATGGTGGAAGGGGAAGCAAACACATCCTTCTTCACATGATGGCAGGAAGGAGAAGAATGAGAGCCCAATGAAGGGGGAAGCCCCTTATAAAACCATCAGATCTGGTGAGAACAGGATGGGGAAAACAACGGCCATGATAATCTCCACCTAGTCCCTCCCACGACACGGGAGTATAGGACTACAATTCAAGATGAGATTTGGGTGGAGACACAGTCAAAACATATCAAGTATCAAAGAATTTGAGGACATATTTTAAAAGCATTGTGGTCTTCATGATTAGTTCACATGAATTATTTTAATAGCTTTCTTATTGTTCTTTCTGATTCTTGTGGAATCAACTATAGTTCATTCTACACCCAACAGCTGAAATAATTATTCAAAATGTAAATTAGATCATTTAGCATCCCTGATTGATGCTTTCCGGTAGCTTCCCTTCAAACCTAGAATGAAATTAAAATGGCTACTAATGCCAACAAGCTCTTACATGCTGGCAACTGCCAACCTCAGTGACTTTAGCTTTTACCAGTTTCATTCTCTTCCTCTAAAATCTAGCCCAGAGTTTCTCAACTTCCATATTACCGATAAATGGGGTTAGATAATTATTTGACCTGTGAGTCTGTCCAGTGCATTGTAGGATGTTTGGCACCCTCTCAGACCTCCACCAACTAGATGCCAGTAGCATCTCCCCGGATGTGAATATTAAGAATGTCTCCATGCATTGCTAAGTGTCCCTTGGGTGAGAACCTCACCCCTGCTTGAGAACAGCTGGGTGTTCTCTGGGTGTTTTCCAGCTGTGTAGGCCATCTCTATGTTCTTGGAAGGTAACAATCTCCTTTTACTATTTTAACTTGACTACACATTTATTTGTTTATGTTTATTGTCTATCACTTCTTTCCTGAATACAAATACCATGAGACTAGGGTTTTATCTCTCTTGTTGATTCTGGTATCCTAAGTGCTTAGAACTATGCCTGTCTTATGTTAAAGTCCCAAAAATATTCATATGAAATAATAAAAAGAATGCTCCCCTCAATGTGGAATTTGTTAACCCATTTATGTCTGAGGTTGCAATTTATTGAGTTTTTGCAATCAGACCTTGCTGATGACCTTGAGCTATAGAATATAAATAACTCCAACATGCTTAATGTTCCAATAATGGAATACTAGGCATAAATGGCTCATGTCTCTGCTTTCCCTTCATCTATTCTATTCAGAATTTTTTTTTACCTGAAAAACCCAGGTCTAGTACCACCACCTCTCCTAGGAATCCTTACTTCACCCTAAGAAAACATTACTTATATCATTGTTCAATGCATGTTTTATTTTATCCTGTTTACACATATACCTTCTCTTCTGGCCTACATGAAACTGATATTTCTAGCACATTGCCTGGTGCCCTGGTAATACATTTTTAAAAGACTGAAATGATTTACAGTAATGCACACAGACATGCACACACACAAAATACTACACACATATATGTAACCTATGGTTAACAGAATATTTTAAAAGTCAAAACCACAAAGGAAGAAGAGGTAGATATATTGCCCATAAGATTAGTATACATTCTTTGTTGGGCAGAAAATTAGACAATGAGCTTCCTGGAATTCAGGATGAGAAAAAAATGAAACCTTAAAAATTATGTAAAATGTATAAAACCACAAAGTTTAATCTTATATTTAAGATAAAATTTTTCCAATATGAACTTCAAAATTGTATTATTAATATATAGGAAAATATCTGAGGAAACACTACCCTCGAATTAGGGTTTTTAACATATGCAGAAGCAGTTTCTGTAAGGCTCTGTGTTGAACAATGGCCCCCAAGGATATCTACTTTCTAATCCCTGGAAACTTTGTTAGTGCCTTATATGGAAAAAAGATAGGTAAATATTGCCTTATATACCAACAGATATAATTAAATTACAGATTTTGAGATGGGGAGATTAGCCTGTATTATTCAGATGGGCCCTCAATGTTCTCACATGCATCCTTATTAGAGAGAGGCCAAGGAAGATAGTGCTGCAGAGGAAAAGGTGATGTGACAGAAGAGAGACCTTGAAGATTCTGTGCTTCTGGTTTTGAAAATAGAGGTAGAGTCCATAAACCCAGTAATGTGAGGACTGTAGCACTAAAAGCTGGAAAAGGGAAGGAAAAGTTTTCTCCCCTAGAGCCATCTAAGGAGGCACAGCCTGCTGAAACCTTGACTTTAGCTCAGTGACGCTGATGTCTAACTTCTGGCCTCCAGAACCTTAAAAGAATAAATTATGTGGTTTTAAACCACTGTCTGTAGTAATTTGTTACAGCAGCCATACGAAACTAATGTAGGCTCTTTATTTTAATGACCTATAATGAAAGCTGACATCAAAGTACAAAAATGTGCATAAGTAATTTTGAAGTGAACATTATTTTGTAGAAGGTTGAGTGATATTGCCAAATTACAAAAGAAATGCAAACATAGGCTTTATAACTTAGAAATGGGAATTAATTTGTGTCCTTTAAAGTACCTCTTCTTCATATAGATTTGGGGTAGAAGAAGCTATTTATTCAAATGAAATTAAATGAAGACTGGAAAGTATAACTAATGGACTTCAACACAAATTAAATCAATGATATAATTTTTTAACTAAATGCACACATACCCAAACTGCCTTAAGAGAACAAAAAAAAAGATTTTATCAGGAAGAATATGGAAGTTACCTGACTTCAACCATGGCTAGATCTAGGGGTTTTCGTAATTTCATTGGGATTCTCTTCATCTTTCAATCTGCTTTCTCTGACAGAAGCCTATTTTAAAATGCAGACCACCAAAGCCCTGATAACAGATCTACCAAAATGTGGCCGTCAGGACAGTTATTCTGCCATTTGTTGAGGCTAATAAAACAGTCCCGCTTATTGATCTCGCTGTTTCATTAAGCAGAAATGCCCCCAAGGACAGTTGCAGAGCAAAGAGGAACCAGACCAAGCATGGAAACAAATGAGGGATGTGTAAATAAAACTTGTCATCCCAGCATCTGGACACAATAATTAAACATCTTGGGATCTGGGGATTCAGTTTTTATTGGCATCAATTCAGCAAAGGTATTTCTGTGTGCTTATGCCATAACTCAGAAACATTGCATTTTGATATCAAGAGGAAAAATGGACTTGACAATATAAGGTGCTGAAAATGAGAATCTAATAATGATAAATGAATTACCAGACATAGGAGGCGGGATGATGCAATGTTTGACAACAAGCATGTTAGACCCAGGCAGATTTGCATTTTATTCCAAACCCTAGCATTTGTTGTCTGTGCTACCATAGGTAAGCCCTTGGACCTCCTCCAATCTCAGTTTTTTAATATAGAAAGCGAACCTAAAAATAGTAATACCTCTTCATTGATTTGCTTGGAGAATTACATGAGAAAACATGTTGATTGCTTAGCAACATTCCTGGAACATAACAAATGTTCAGTAACTGGTCATTATTAGTGGTATAAATTGTTAGTGGTCAACATTAATAAATACAGTGTTCTTATCTCTAAAAAATAAGAGTTGGAGTATATGATATCAAAAGTTTTCTCAACGACTAACATTTTGCGTCTCTGCAATTTTAATGGTCTCTAAATCCTACATTTCCAAGTAGTTAGGAGGTGGCAAAAGATTGGAACCAGGCACATATGGCTGCATGAGTGGGTAAAGCCTGCTGAGCACACACAGATGGTGAGAATCATTGCTTTCATATCTGAGGTCCCTGGAAGTGGGAGAGGGCACTGTGTGAGTCTCTTCTATTCAGGCTCTACCCCTAGTGATTGGCTCTGGTATTCATTGCTATGCTTAATAAGTGTCCAGTCGTTTTCTCCTTATAGTACTGGGGAGTCTGAATTCCATGACCCTTTTGTGACTGGGTGGCACCATATTATTATATCTGGCCAATGAGTTGTGAACAAAAGTGATGTGTCCATTCGGAATTGGAGTATTTAATTACTTATGTGAAACTTTCCAGAATATATTTTCACTCTGTGATAGCAAATTTTAAGATAATGCCTTCTCAATTAGCACATTATTAGAGCAAGATGACACCAAGAAAAGCTCCCAGCATGATTTACATATAAATCTTTGTTATTTTAAGCCACTAAGATTTTTGAGGCTGTTCCTTATCATAGCATAATTTATTGTATCTTGACTGATACAGAAGTGTATGCCTAGAAGTGAGGTGACAACACACAAAAAAAGCCTAAAATAAGTGCCATTAGCTTAGGGGTCAGGTGGTGGGTGGGAAGGAAACTATTTTAAGGAGTTAGAATAGTTGCCATATTGTATGCTGGCAAAACATTTGGTAGAACTGATGTCTGTAATAACTTGGAAGTCTAATCATGTACTTAATGAAATTTTAGCAACAGGAAAGAGGTAGAAAAACAGAATGTCATTAGTATGTATTGCTTGCTAGTATCTGTGTTCAGCAAGGTATCAGAAAAAAAGAAGAGAGCAGAGAAATAAATTGGCCAGGTTTCAAGAAGGAACAAAATAGAATAAGGAGGGCTGGCAATTTTAGAAACTTCTAAGTATCTTGGAAACAATTACTTCTCAGCCTCAAATAATGACAAATAAAACTGAGAAAGGCTTGGGAGGCTGAGGCGGGTGGACCACAAAGTCAAGAGATGGAGACCATCCTGACCAACATGTTGAAACCTCGCCTCTACTAAAAATACAAAAATTAGCTGGGTGTGGTGGTGTGCACCTGCAGTCCCAGTTACTCAAGAGGCTGACTGAGGCAGGAGAATCGCTTGAACCCAGGAGGTGGGGGTTGCAGTGAGCCAAGATCATGCCACTGCACTCCAGCCTGGTGACAGAGCAAGACTTGGTCTCAAAAGAAAAAAAAAAAAAGAAGAAAATTGAGAAAGGCTTTGAATGACAAAAATTTAAAACAGATTTGCAGCAAGAGTCAAATCAAGGGTGTGGCTACTCCGCTGACTATTTAAAAACCTCTGAATGAATTAAAGTAGCACCCAGCAAGTCCTTTCAGTTAGATAAAATGCCTCAAAGGGGAAAAAAGACTAACAGTGTGACTCCCCCATCAAAGCCAAACAAATGGAGAGGCAAAGGCATGGAGTAGCTGGGAAAAAATGTATCATACATGAGGATGAGTCTTGAATTTTGAGTGTGACGATTGACAAATGGAACAGGATAGAATCAAATATATATGAGTAACTTTCTACATGTTTAAGACAGTCATTTGACAAATGAATCATTTTTTTAGACTAAAGGGAACTGTGCTTGCTCAAAACATAAAATAACCTGTGGGCCCTCACCCTTCTACGGGTAAGAAGCAGATTAAGATGCGTACTCAGTCCCTAAGGAGGAAATACCTCAACACTCCATTTAGATCTGACCAAAACAGTGATGGAAAATGAATGATATTCCATAATATAAAGCCCTGGTCCATGCAGAAAACAAACAAGGGAGCTCTTCTTTCAAGCAGGATTGGAGCCCAGTCAAGGAATATATCTTTCCCCCATAGGTGGCCCTCAATGTATCTGACAAGTAGGACAGGTGAACTGCCATAGATTGGTATATTTTGTATCTCTCATTGTTCCCATTTCCAAATGAAATTGTTTATTACAATTATCCTATTCCTGTTCTGCCATTGTTTACTGGGTTCACAGGACAGGGGATGGGTAATCTGAATCTGTCACCTGAGGGAAGCTTTGGGTGGCTTCTTTAAGGAAAGGGTGAGTATATTTTGCATGTGAGGAAGCTTAACCAAATATTTGATGACCAGAAGGGAAACTGAGGTAAACTGCTGCTCATTAATATCAAGTTATCCTCTCCTTTCTTTAACCATATACATGCAGAACTGAATTTCCTGGCTCTCTTGGTTTTGAGAGGAGTCATGTGATTGTTTCCAGACAACGAGTTGTCAGAAATGGTGTGTGTTGCCTTTAGACAGGAGAATTTAATTACTTGTGTTCTATCCTTCAGAGCTCTCTTTCCTTCTGCACAAGGATTGTCCATTTCCATTCAGCTGAGTCCTAGAGTAAGGATGTCACTGAACAAACTATCTTGCCAGCTTGTGATGTACTTGTAGTGTTAGTGAGAAAAACCTTTTTTTCCTTTGGTTGTTGTTGTTGTTTTTAAGCCACTAAGATTTGGAGGTTGTTGAAGTGCCCTACTCATATTGTCTCGACATTAAGGATGCTAATAGCTTTCTACCACAAGCCCCTGCATTGCTGTGCTTAAAGATTTTTTTTTTTATATATATTATTAGTCCATGTGAGGCAGGCCAGACTAGTAGTATGTTGATTCCCAGAGGAGAACTCAGCCAATGAAAAGTAAGCGTTGAATGACAAGCCCACAAGCTTCTTTAATTTTCCAGGCCCCTATGAAGTGCTTTTTGTACAGTCTCCCAGAGATTTCCAGCAGGATTTGAGCCCCAGTTGCACATAGTGTTAACCTGCTCACTAACGTACCAGGATTGGCTTCATTCTCTTCCCTCTTTTACTGCTCCACTCCCACCTCTTGGGATATTTCTAGATAAACTTGCACTCAAATTCTTGGTTCAGGGTCTCCTACAGGAACCGAAAGTGTGACACCTTGGAGTCAATTAAGGTCATAGCTAGGACCTATCAGTCCTGAGCAGCACTCTTCTGTTCTATACTTCATAGCACCACTGATGCTTAACTTTCAAGCACCAGGTACCATATCAGCCTGAGTCTTCTTCCATGCCAGCACATCTAAGATACCACGTTCTCTCTGATCCAGCCATTCTGTCCTATTCTAAATGTTCTGCACCTCTTACAGCCTGTTCTGCTTTGAAACTACTCCATCCTTCCTTTCCACAAACAGAGAGTTTGAGTTTTATGAGAAGAATGTTGCGAACAGACCCATAGAAAATCTCAACATTTAAGGAACAAATAAAGATAGAAAAGATCTGCAATTAATCTGAAAAAGAAACAATTCCATAAAACTATGATATGAGAGATTTTCAAGAATTATGAAATAGAGGAACTTGTAAATTGACCAGATAAACCCTCTCCAAAAAATAAGCAGAATAACACTGTGTAAAATTGTTTAAAACAATAAATTTAGGGCTCAGGAAATAAAAGGTAGACAACAAGTTGAGAAACTGTGACTATTTGAAGAGTGACTGTTTGTGGTCTTCTTGGCTGTGCCATTTCTATCACTTCCATGCCTACTCTCTAGCACAGTAGTTTTAGTAGTGTGTGAATGCTTGGGAAACCAAGAATGTTTGCTGAGAAAGTGAGCATACTTGATCTGAGGAGTAGAATAGGATAGGTGAGTGACAGATTTATCAGCTAAAAGTGGTGAATTGGATAGAAACACATAGGAAAATCATCTTTACTCTCCTAAGTTTGTAGTTCTGGTTGGGGAAAGTGGCATACCAACCAGTAATTATTTAACAGGGAGACTCTGCAAATAAGAGAGCCACAGAAAGGCTGGACAAGTATTTCATATCCCTCACTGACTAAGAAACTGCATGTATGTGCAAAAATTGAGAGAGCCTATAAGACAGAAGAAGTCATGGGGGACTTAAAAACAGGCTGAATTTGAATGTACTCCCAAATCCACACAAAATTCAACAAGCAGAGGGTAGAAGCCTTGTGGGCTTGGGGTGATTGGGCACAATTTCTGCCTAAATTGTTGAGCAGAAACATCAACAGCCACACACTACAGTGAAGATAGATTTTGAAGTTTAAGTCTAGGCCAGTTACTTTATATATCTGTACAGAGCACTTTAGAGTAGTGAAACTACTCTGTATGATATTATAATGTTGGAAACATGACACTATACATTACACTATACATTTGTCCAAACTCATAGACCATATAACACCAAGTGTAAACTCTAATATAAATTATCAACTCTGGATGATGATAATGTGTCAATTTAGGTTCATCAGTTGGAACATTTGTACTGTACCACTATGATAGGGTATATTCATAATGTGGGAATCTATGCATGTGTGGGAACAGGGGGTATATGGAAAATGTCTGTACTTTATGCTCAATTTTGCTGTAAAATTAAGGCTCTAAAACATGAAATTTATTTTTAAAACGTCTTAGGAAAACAAATCAGAATTCAGAGTCAATACACTTTATTATCTAAAAGGTCTCATCTTCAGCCAAAAAAAAAAAAAGACATGCAAAGAAACTAGAAAGTATGACCCAACTCAAAAGGTGGGAGAAAACAATTAGAAATTGATGTTAAGTGGGCTGAGATATTGGCTTTTTGGTAGACAAAGAATTTAGAAATACTATTATAAATATACCCAAAGTATTAAAGTAAACTGTGCTCAAAGAATTAAAGGAAAATATAATGACAATGACTCATCAGAGAACCTCAACAGAGAAATAGAGACTATATAAAATATAAATTCTAAAGTTGATAAGTACAATAACTGAAATTAAAATTCACTAGATAGGTTAAAAAAAATTCAGATGGCAAAGAAAAAATTATTGTGCAGGAAGGAAGATAAACAGGAGTTATCCACCATAAAGACTAGCAAGAAAAATACCGGAGGAAAATGAAGAGCTTTAGAGAACTATAAGACGATGTAATGGAAATCCCAAAAGAAGAAGTAACAAGAAAGAGAATGTGACAGAAATGTAAAATATTAAATGGTTATATTAGGATGAAAGAACTAAAATTAATAAGCATCCATCTTCGGAAAAAGAAAAGCAAATCAAACCCAAATCAAAAAGAAGAATAAAAATATAAATATCAAAACTGAAAATCAATGAAATAGGAGAGGGGTGTAAAAGGAAATCAAAGCAATCAAAAGTTGGTTCTTTGAAAAGACCAATAAAATTCATGCAACGTTTTTGTTAGCAGTGAAGAAGTTAAGCTAAAAGATTTCATTTATATAAAGTTTAAAAATAGATAAAACTGTCCATAGTTATAGAAGTAAGGCTAAAGATTGCCTTTCTGAATGATTGTGATAGTGACTGAAAAGAGGCATGAAGGAAAGCTTCTTAAGAGTCTGTAAATGTTTTATTTCTTGTTGTGGTTGGTGTGGGTTTTGGCTACATTTGGTGTGTTCATGCTTTTAAAATTAATGGAGTTGTATGCTTATGAATTGTGCCCTTTTCTGCATGTGTATAAAAATATTTAATTTGCTAAAATTACAAGGCACAGTGGATTGTTTTAAAGAAGAAATACAATTGAAAGAGAAGTAAAGAACTGGAAGAAATATGTGAATAAAAAATTATACAGCATGCAACACCAGAGACAAAGAGATAGAAACATGAATGTTAAAAGGCAAAGAAAATGTATCAAATTGATGAAAACCTGATAACTATTATAGATACTGAATGTGTAGTTTTTAATCTGCCAACAAAGCAAGCACCAAGCCTAGACAGCTTTATAATATGTTACATCTGTCTTAAGAAACAGAGAATACAATATAAATCTTCCATAAAAAATAAAGGGGGACACTGTACACATAAATCAAAAGGATATATGACATTGGAAACAGTAGAAAACAGTACAGGAAATAAATGGACTATATACTGTGACAATTGGGAGTCGAATTTATGAAGTAACAAAGTTAAGCAGAAAAGGCAAACCAATCTCAGAACTAAAACACAATGTTGTTTCATGGTTTTCTCCAAATGTAAGTAACCTCATTGTTATTTTCCCAATATTGGCTGTTCTTAAGTATTAAAGACAAATTTGTGATACTTCACTATAAATCCAATAGTTAGGGGGAGAAAACCATCATTTTTATTATTGAATTATTTCTGCACTCACTGTAGTTGTCATTGTTCAACCATTCTTTTCATCTCAGGTAAATATTTAATAAAGAATACTTCTGCAATTGGTTTAATTGTAATTCCTCCCAGCATATTGTACCTGTAGTTCTGTGTGTTTAAGATAGCTTTCCCATTGTCATAATCATTCTGCAGTTTCTTGTTTATCTTCTTTGTGACACAGCCCTCTTGTGACCACAGGTTATGGTATCTTAGCTCTGATAGAGTTACTTGGACTGGTAAAATTTGTGACTTACAGTAAAGACTAATATAAATTTTATAAGCAGCCTACACCCTTCAATACATTTAAATAAGAAAAAGAAATGATAAGTAATTAATAGTTGAAGAAAAGATATATTCTGATTGAAGACTAGTGAGACAAGACAAGATTATATTTGTGTTTAAACTCCATGGCCTCACTACCTGTAGAGAAGAAAACAAGAAAATTAACTTGCTTTCATCTATGGGAGAAAAAAGTCAAGTCTTCCATTATTGTGTTAAATTTTCGTTTGAAACAATTGTAACTTAGCTGTTTAAATAATTATTATGTGTTGCTTGCAAACAGTTTAAAACCCTAGAACTGCCTCTCAGTTATTGCCCATTGAATTTTAATTAAATTAGGTTATATTTCAGTTCATGTAACCTAGTTACATGATGAGCCAATATCAAGTACAATATTACAGAAGTTCATCACAAAATCCTGATGGTCTTTGCTAGTTCCTGTTGGATAGAAGAACTAATGCAGAGCTTCATAAGATATGCTTGTGTATACACATCAGGTAAGGCTATATCCTGATCGGTGCAACCTTGCAGAAAACACAGAGGAACTGCTCTTTGTGAGCCTAGCAGCTAAGCAAACAATCATTCTACTTCATAAAAGGGATGTGACATAATTGATCACAACTACCCTGAAGTTTATGGAGCCAATGTGTTTGCATAAGGGCAATCATCTGAGCTCTGTTACAAATGAAACATCTACTGGGCTCTGGAGAACCCAAAAGCAAATAGCGAGACACAGGCATGCAAATTTAGGAATTACAGCAGGCACTTCACTTCCTAGTACAAAAAAAGCAGAGCTAAATTCATTTGTCTCAACCAATGGGCCAATAAATTTCTAAATCCTTTCAAGTTTGCAGTGCCTTTATTATTTTTTTTAATCTTTTTCTTTTTAATGTTTGTGGGTACATAGCATGTGGATATATTTATGGGGTATGTGTGATATTTTGATACAGGCATGCAATGTGTAATAATCACATCATGTAAAATGGGGTATGGCTCCCCTCAAGCATTTGTCCTTTGTGTTACAAACTATCCAATTATACTCTGTTAGTTGTTTAAAATGTACAGTTAAAGGCCTGAACGTGGTGACTCACACCTTTAATCCCAGCATATTGGGAGACTGAGGCAGGCAGATGACTTGAGGTCTGGAATTAAAGACCAGCCTGGACAACATAGTGAAATACCATCTCTACTAAAAATAAAAAAAATTAGCTGGGTGTGGTGGAGCACACCTGTAGTCCCAGCTACTTGCAGGCTGAGGCAGGAGAATCTCTTGAGCCTGGGAGGTTGCAGTGAGCCGAGATTGTGCCATTCTACTCCAGGCTGGGTGACAGAGACTGTCTCAAGACAGCAACAATAAAATAAAAAATTAAATGTACAGTTATTATTGACTATAGTCACCCCATTGTGCTATCAAACACTAGATCTTATTCATTATTTCTAACTACTTGTTTTTTACCTATTAACAATTCCCACACTCCACCACTACCCTACCCTTCCCAACCTCTGGTAACCATCCTTCTACTCTCTATCCCAACATGTTCAATTATTTTAATTTTTTTAACTTTTATTTTCAGTCAGGAGTACAACTGCAGGTTTGTTACATAGGTAAACTTGTGTCATGGACGTTTGTTGTACAGATTATTTCACAGGGTAAGCAAAACAGCGTGGTGCTGGTAGAAAAAGAGACACATAGACCAATGGAACAGAATAGAGAACCCAGGAATAAGACCACAAACCTACAACTATGTAATCTTAGATAAAGCTGACAAACTGTTTTTATTTTTAACTCCCACAAACAAGTGAGAACATATAAAGTTTGTCTCTCTGTGCCTGGCTTATTTCACTTAACATAATGACCTCTAGTTCCATCTATGTTGTTTCAAATGACAAAACCTCATTCTTTTTATGGCTGCATAATACTCTATTGTGTATAAGTACCAGGTTTTCTTTATCCATTTATCTGTTGATAGACACTTAGGTTGCTTCCAAATCTTGACTATTGTAAAAAGTTCTGGAACAAACAGGGGAGTACAGATATCTCTTCAATATTCTAATTTCCTTTCTTTTGGGCATATATCCAACAGTGGGATTGCTGGATCATATGGTAGCCCTACTTTCAGTTTTTTGAGCATAGTGGTTATACTAACTTACATTCTCACCAAGAGTGTATGAGAGTTCCCTTTCTCCACATCTTTGCCAGTATTTGTTATTGCCTGATTTTTGGATAAAAGCCATTTTAACTGGGGTGAGATGATATCTCATTGTAGTGTGGATTTGTATGATGATCAGTGATGTTAAACACCTTTTCATATCCCTGCCTGCCATTTGTATGTTTTCTTTTGAGAAATGTCTATACAAGCATTTGGCCCATTTTTTGATCAGATTATTAGATTTTTTCCTGAGCTCCTTATATATTCTGGTTATTAATCCCTTGTCAGATGGGTAGTCTGCAAATATTTTACCCCATTCTGTCGATTGTCTTTTCACTTTGTTGATTGTTTTATTTGCTGTATAGAAGCTTTCCAAACTGATGTAATCTCATTTGTCCATTTTTGCTTTGGTTGCCTGTGCTTGTGGAGTGTTACTCAAATTTTTGCCCAGACCAATGTCCTGGAGAGTTTCCCCCAATGTTTCCTTATAGCGCTTTCATAGTTTGAGATATTATATTTAAGACTTTAATCCATTTTTATTTGATTTTTGTATAAGGAGAGAGATAGGTCTCAAGTTTCATTCTTCTGCATATGGATATCCAGTTTTCCTAGCACCATTTATTGAAGAGATTGTGTTTTCCTCAATGTATGTTCTTGGCACCTTTGTCAAAAATGAGCTCACTGTAGGTGTGTGGATTTGTTTCTGGGTTCTCTATTCTGTTCCATTGGTCTATGTGTATGTTTCTATGACAGTGCCATGTTATTTGGGTTACTATATCTGTAGTATAAAGTCAGGTAATGCAATTTTTCAGTTTTGTTCTTTTTGCTCAGGATAGCTTTGGCTATTCTGGGCCTTTTGTGATTCTGTATAAATTTTAGAATTGTTGTTTTTCTTTCTGTGAAGACTATCATTGGTGTAGTATCTTCAGTATAAAGGATAAATGTAATATTTATTTCATTAAATCAGAAATCACTTCTTCTGTGCTTGGGAGAATTGGGATCAATGTACAATAATTAAAATATTGTATCTGCTTTCCCTATGCTTCAAGGTAATATGTCACTTAATCCCAATGACTAAAGTCACTAAGCTATTTAAAGTTAACTGAAAAAAAAAAAAAAAAAAAAAAGAATATCATTGGTATTTTGATAGGGATTGCATTGAATCTGCAGATTACTTTGGGTAGTATAGCTATTTTAACAATATTCATTCATCCAATGCCTGAACATAAAATATCTTTACCTTTTTTTTGTCCTCTTCAATTTCTTTCGTCAGTGTTTTATAGTTTTTATTGTAGAGATTTTTCAATTCTTTGGTTAATTCTCAGGTATTTAATTTTATTTGTGGCTATGAAAAATGGGATTACTTTTTAATTTCTTTTTCAGATTGTTCACCATTGGTATATAGAAATGCTACTGATTTTTGTATGTTGATTTTGTATCCTGCAATTTTATTGAATTTGTTTATCAGTTCTAATAGTTTTTTGGTGGAATCTAGGTTTTCCCAAATATAAGATCATATCTGTGAAGGGGCTAATTTGACTTTTTCATTTCCAATTTGGATGCCCTTTATTATTTTTATGTTGTCTGATTGCTTAGCTAAGACTTCCAGTATTATTTTGAATAACAGCAGTGAGAGTAGGCAGTCTTCTTGTGTTCCAGATGTAAGAGGGAAGGCTTTCAGTTTTATCCCATTCATTATGACACTAGCTATAGGTCTGTCATATATGGCTTTTATTATGTTGAGATATTTTCCTTTTATACTCAGTTTTTTTGAGAATTTTTAATTATGAAAGGATGTTGAACTTCATCAAATGCTTTTTCAACATTAACTGAAATGATCATATGGTTTTTCTACCTCATTACCTTAATATGATGTATCACATTGATTAATTTGTTTCTGTTGAGTCATACTTGCATCCCTGGGATAAATCCCATTTGCTCATGATGAATGGTTTTGTAAATATTTTGTTGAATTCAATCTGCTAGTATTCTGTTGAGGATTTTTGTGTCAATGTTTATCAGAGATAATGGTCTGTAGTTTTCTTTTTTTGATGTGTCTTTTTCTGGTTTTGGTAGCGGGGTAATATTAGCCTTATAGAATGAGTTTCAAAGTATTTCCCTTTCCTCTATTTTCAAGGACAGTTAGAGTAAGATTGGCATTAGTTCTTTTTAAAATATTTGGTAGAATTTAGCAGTAAAGCCATTAGATCCCAGGCCTTTCTTTACTGGGAGACTTTTTAGTATGGCTTTGATTTCATTACTTGTTATTGTTCTGTTCATGTTTTCTTTATGGTTCAGTCTTGCTGATTCTGTGTGTTTGTATGTGTTTATCCATTTCTTCCAGATTTTCCAGTTTGTTGGCATATAGTTGCTTGCACTAATAATCCTCTGAATTTCTGTGGTATCAGTTGTAATGTCTCCTTTTTCATTTCTGATTTTATTTATTTGGGTCTTCTCTCTTTTTTGCTTAATTAGTCTTGCTAAATGTTTGTCAATTTTGTTTATCTTTTTAAAAAACCACCTTTTCCTTTCATTGATCTTTTGTCTTTTTTATTTCAAATTTATTTATTTATGCTCTGATCTTATTTCTTCTACTAATTTTGGGTTTGGTTTGCTCTTGCTTTTCTAGTTCTTTAACATATATCATTAGGTTATTTGAATTTTTTCTTCTTTTTTGTGTAGCCAGTTATAGCTATGAATTTTCTTCTTTGTGCTGTTTTTGCTATATCCCTTAGGTTTTGGTATGTTGTGTTGCCATTATTATTTGCTTCAGGAAATATATCAATTTCTTTCTTAATTTCTTCATTGACCCACTTATTATTCAGGAGCATATTGTTTAATTTCCAAGTGTTTGCATAGTTTCCAAAATTATTCTTGTTCTTGATTTCTAGTTTTATTCCATTGTGGTCACCAGGCTGGAGTACAGTGGCACAATCCAGCTCACTGCAACCTCCATCTCCCGAATAGTTCAAGTGATTCCCCTGCCTCAGCCTCCCAAGTAGCTGGGATTACAGGCATGCCCAGCTAATTTTTTGTATTTCAGTAGAGACAGGGTTTCACCATGTTGGCCAAGATGGTCTCCATCTCCTGACCTCATGATCCGCCCACCTCAGCCTCCCAAAGTGCTGGAATTACAGGCGTGAGCCACTGCACCCAACCTGTGAATGTTTTAAGACTTATTTTGTTACCTAACATATGGTCTACCCTTGAGAAAGATTTATGTGCTGAGGAAAAGAATGTGTATCTACAACCATTGGATGTAATGTTCTGTAGTTCTGTAAATATCTAATAGGTCCATTTGCCCTTTAGTGTAGATTAAGTCCAATGTTTCATTTTTGAATTTTTTGTCTGAGAGATTTGTTCAATGCTGAAAGTGAGTGTTGAAGTCTCCAGCTATTACTGTATTGGAGTATTCTCTTTAGTTCTAATATATGCCGTATATATCTGAGTGCTCCAGTGTTAGGTGAATATAAATATTTAAAATCATGATATCCTCTTGCTGAGTTGACCCCTTTATTATATAGTGACCTCCTTTGTCTCTCCTTATAGTTTTTGTCTTGAAATGTATTTTGTCTGACAGTATAGCTACTCTTGTTCTTTTTTAATTTCCATTGCCATGGAGTATCTTTATTTTTTTTTTTTTTTTTTTTTTTTTTTTTTTTTTTGAGACGGAGTCTCGCTCTGTCGCCCAGGCTGGAGTGCAGTGGCCGGATCTCAGCTCACTGCAAGCTCCACCTCCCGGGTTCACGCCATTCTCCTGCCTCAGCCTCCCAAGTAGCTGGGACTACAGGCGCCCGCCACCTCGCCCAGCTAGTTTTTTGTACTTTTTAGTAGAGACGGGGTTTCACCGTATTAACCAGGATGGTCTCGATCTCCTGACCTCGTGATCCGCCCGTCTCGGCCTCCCAAAGTGCTGGGATTACAGGCTTGAGCCACCGCGCCCGGCCAACCATGGAGTATCTTTAAATTCCTATCTTGAATTTCTTTGAGTTTCTTCAAAAACACCTATTTTGAATTCTCTCTCTGAAAGGTCATATATATATCTTTCTTCAGGATTGGTCTCTGGTGCCTTATTTAGTCTAATTGGTAAGGTCATGTTTTCCTGCATGGTGTTGATGCTTGTAGATGTTCTTCACTGTCTGGCAATTGGAGAGTTAAGTATTTATTATAGCTTTTACAGTCTGGGTTTATTTGTGCCTGTCCTTGAGACAGCTTTCCAGACATTCAAAGGGACTTGAGTCCCAAGCCCAATAACACTGTGATTTTTGCAGACTCATAGAGGTGCCATACCATAAAGGATAAGATCCAAGATCTTATCCAGGATCTTATCCAACATATGGTCTTGGGTAAGATCTGGAAGAATTTTCTGGATTGCCAGGCAGAGACTCTTGTTCTTTTCCCTTACTTACTCTCAAATATATAAAATCTCTCTCTCTGTGCCCCACCTAGAACTGGGGGTGTGGTAATGCAAGCACCCCTATGGCCACCACCACTGGAACTGTGCAGGGTCAGATCTTAAGCCAGCATAGCACTGGGACTTGTTCAAGGCCCTTTCTTGCAGGGTGGCAAGTTCACCCAGGTCCTAGGCATTCCAGAGGTGCTGTCTGGGAGCCAGAGATTAGATTTTTAAAAACTTAGCAATTTACCTGTTGTATTCTACTGTGGCTAAGCTGGCGCTCAAACCACAATATGAAGTCCTTCCTGCTCTTCTCTTCCCTTACTACAGGCACAGCAGTCTCTCCCTGTGGCTACCACTACTACTGGTCCATGGAGGATTCTGCCAGGTCACACCGATGTTCACTAAAAGCCCAAGGGCTTTTCTGTCAGCTTATGGTGATTGCTGCCAGGCCTGGGACTCATTCTTCAGGAGAGTGAGCTCCTCTCTGGCCCAGGGAGATCTAGAAATGCTATTTGAGAGCCTAGAGACAGACTGGCTGACCCTAAGAGCCTGCTTGTTGCTCTATCCCACTGTGGCTCAGCTGGTATCTGGTTTTTGGTTCTTGTGTGCCTTTTTGTGTGCAGGTAGTTGTTAAAATTCAGTGTTCCAGTGGGGGCATAGGGGGTGAAGGGGACAAACAGCATAAGCTTCTATTACACAGTCTTGCTCCATCCCTCACAGTGCTTCTTACATCCTACTTTTTTCTTCATTTTTCTGCCATCATCCTAGATTAGGCCTTCATTACCTTTTCTTTGAATTATTGGCTTGGAATATGAGATACGGCCATGTTCCTGACATTGCTGCCTCTTTTCTTGATTCTAAACTTCCCTCCACACAACTGCTGTATTATCTTATTAAAGTTCATGCTCCACATTCTGATCACTCTATATCTGTCCCCAAAAACTTTCCATGATTTCCTGATGACTCTTTTTATTCTTTCATGCGATATCTTCACATTCTAGTATAATCTCTCACTATCCTGTGTTCTCCCCAAATTGGATTACTTACAGCTTGAATGTGCCTGAAACTTCCTTTTCTCTTTTGCAAATCAAAAAATACCCTACTCACCCTTCCAGACTCATTTCACATGATTTCTTTGTCTATTTCTTTCCCTGAAAGATTCCACAGTCCAGCCTAGCTTATCTCTCCTACTGTGAAGCTGACCATATTGTATTCTAGTTATTTATACATATGTCTATCTCTGCTTCTAAAAGTGAGCACCTTGAATTCACAAGCTGCCTCATTCATTGGAATCACCAGTATGTAGCACATTGCCTAGCAAATAATATGTATTTAATAAATGTTTACTCAATTAATTTGCTGTATCTGAAAATATTTCCTATGCTGGGTGAACTTCCCACCCTAAGAATCTGTATGGGAAATAGAATCTATTTTTATTTATTGAAGTTGAAATTGACTTTATTTCCCAGTTCACACTGATATCACAGTATGGCCTATGACTCAGATTCCACTAATCTGAGACTCACTCTGGACTTCAAAAGGAGAAAGAGTTGGAAAAAACTTTCTCTGAGAGCCATGTGTTATATACAAGATCTGGTTTTGAGGATAGCAGTGGCAATTGTGCCTGCTGCAGCCATATATATTTTGCCATGCCAAATGTGCTGAGGCTGTTTGTAGTATTATTTGGCATTGCCTCTTAGCTTGGCCCTTCAGCCTTCCCAGAGATTCTCTGCCTGATCCATTTCTTTACACTTAAATTGTGCAAAATCAGTTTCTGTTCTTGCAACAAAAGAACCCTTACTGATACAGAAATCCTACTACTTCCTGCCCTGGCAGCTTTGCTCAAGTCCTCTGTGTTTGGACTCTGCCTATAAATTCTGGCCTGTCCTTAAAAAATCAATCCAAAAGGCCATTATCTTCATGTATTTATATTGGTCTTGATTCTTTCAATTGGACGTTTCTCTCTCTCTGTCTCCTCTCTTTCTCTCTCTCTCATTGGAACCTCAAAACATTGGTTTCTTTAATATGACATATAGTTTTATGCCCTTACCTTATATCTGTTTTGAGGGTTAAGATTGGGTTTTACCTAATAGTGTGCTAATAAGTAATGAACAACTGTCTCTCTGGAGGAAAAAAATGTATGTCTATCTATACATATAAAAAATAGCTATATATCTATAAATAGATACAGATATATAGAGAGATATGTGCTTATATATACACACTTGTGTATATACATATAAGTTTATTATAAATTTTACTGATGTATAGAGTATATGACAAATAATCTACAAACAATAAAATATATAACTTTATTACGAATTTCATATTGCCTATTCTCAAAAGTACTTTGATTTTTGCCAAACTCTTGTATCCGTAACCAAACTACACTTGCAATTGAAAAACAAGTGTTATTTCTATTTTTTCTTTTTGCTTTTTGTGAGAACACTCAAAGTTTAGTTTCTTAGCAATTTGCAAGAATACAACACATTACTATTAACTATAGTTACCATGTTGTACAATAGATTTCATAAACTTATTCTGCCTATTTTACTTGAATTTTGTATCCTTTGACCAACATCTCTAGAATCTCCACCTCCTATCCTCAAACCTTGGTGACCACTATTCTACTCTCTACTTTTATGAGTTCAACTTTTTAAAATTCTACATGTAAGTACGATCATATGGTATCTGTGTTTCTGTGCTTGACTTATTTCACTTAACTTAATGTCCTTCAGATGCATCCATGTTGTCACAAATAACCAGATTTCTTTTTTTCTTAAGGCTGAATAGTGTTCCACTGTGTATGTATACCACATTTTATTCATCCATTTATTCGATGATGTACACACGTTGATTCTGTATCTTGGCTATTGTGAATAATGCTGCAAGGAATGTGGGATTGCACATATCTCTTTGACAAACTAATTTCATTTCCTTTGGGTTTATTTCCAGAAGTGGGATTGCTAGATCAGACCAAATTTGGTATTTTGTGTTAGTAAGCAAAATAAACGTGAAACAAGGTAGATGTATGTGAGAACTTATTTTTCAATGATATGAATGACTTCTTTGCTGATTTGGGTAATAGTTTAGAATAATATTTTCTCAATCTTTTGTGCTATTTACAATGTATCAGTTACAGACATGACATACTTTCAAGGTTAATCTGCATCATAACATTTTCTTCATTACTTTCTTAAATCTGGACAGTCAAAAATCAATATTTGTTGTGTTTGCCTATTTCCATGGTGTAAACACTCCCACCCTGGCTGATTTTAAACTACTGAAATAATGTCACTCAATACAACATTGGGAAGAGATGCATAGTAGCACAATTCTATTTTCACTATAGAGATTCAATAGCTATAAATAACCTCAAGAACACAGATAATAGTAAAATCTAGGAAAATGATTAGGAAATGATTTTTAAACTTTTAAAAATATAACTTATTTATAAGTTTAAATAATTTAATTTTTTATAGTGATTGTGTTTAACCAGCTCACAAAACTTGAAAATTTAGCAATTGACTCATGAGATTAAGTTAGCTTCAACATACCAATGAATTATTATTGTTTCAGACACTGTACAAGGTACCAAGGGGATGTAGAGGGAATATAGAGTAGATGCCTGATAAATTTTCACTGATTTAAATAGTTTGATGATTTGGCACATACCAGAGTTCATCCTCTTTAGTCCGTGCCTAAAGAGAACATTTTCAAAGGCAACTACAAAGTCTGAATTTACCTGAGACCCTGTGACCTGAGGAGTGGGGCAGGTGCTCATGTCATTAACTGCCTGGGAGATTACAGAGAGAGAAAAAAAGAAAAAGTTTTTCTCATTAGTTATCCAAAAACCAATACAACCACCAGGTTTTCTGCAAATAGACTAATGTATTGGCCTTGTATCCTTGAATAACTCCTGATAGTTACATGTGCCTTGGATGTTCTTGACACTATTTCTAAATTATCACTCAGAGTGCAAAATACCACAGGCCCCAGATATCTGGATTGGGAGAATTCAAAGGACCATATATAAGGGTTAACATTTTGCAATCAAGAAGACCTATGTTAAAATCCTTATTTTACTCTTACAAGTTTTGTGCTCCTAGGTAAGTCATTTAACCTGAGTCAGTTTCCTCACTTACTAAATGAGAATGATACTATTGGCTATTGTAAGTAATCAATAAGAAAAAAGAGCACTGCAGTGTCCTCTTACCCCATCTCCACCCACACACACACTCACCAAAACACTGCTTTCATTAAGGGAGAAAATGTATTTCTAACTCCCAGTGATCTCTACTCTTCCTCACTTCCTATAGCGCTTTATTGTCTGGATGCTGTATTTTTTCATTTAATTATGTCTAGTTATACACTGTTAACTGTTTAATATTTGCATATCTTCTTTTACCACTTGTTTATCCTCCTCACCACTTCATATTACATGTCTAGCCTAAGCTAGATTGTTAACTAATGAGGGTTGGGATCTTAATATAATTTTCATGGATTTTTTTCACCAGTTTAAAATGTCTAGCCAAAGTTGAGACATATAGGCATTAATAATTATCTGAAGAAGTTTGATTCCCTAATCCTGGGATAGAAATAAAAATTTTCCTAAATAAATACTTAGGTTTCACAGGTTAGAGTATGGACTCAGAGATTATCCAGCCTCATTCCCAAAGAAACTGGATTTATTCATAGCTGGAGGTAGTAAGTTTGGATAAGAGATTGTCTTATTTGCTTCATTAACCAACAAGTTAGCAGTATAGCAGAATATAATGGCCCCAGCTCCAGGTCCTTTTTTATGTGGTAACTAAACCACATCATCGTAGAGGCAATGACCTGACACAGATTTTCAAGAAAGCCAAATGAGTATTTTCTTCACCTTTCCCCTTTTCACCATCATCTTTCCTAAATAATCTAATATCAAGAAGAATTCAAAACAATAATCAGCACTTCATTGGAAGATGTGAATGAGAAGCAGTGTTCTATAAAAGGAAAGGCTTTCTGGTGGTCCTTTGCATTAATTTTTAAAATTTAAACTCAATATGATAAGCTTGATAGTAAAAATAAAATGTACATATAGTCCATTTGAAACAATTATCTATGGTTCCAATAGATTTTCTTTCTTTTATTTTTTTAATTACACTTCTAGGGTACATGTACACAATGTGTAGGTTTGTTACATATGTATACATGTGCCATGTTGGTGTGCTGCACCCATCAACTCGTCATTTACATCAGGTATAACTCCCAATGCCATCCTTCCCCGCTCCCCACTCCCCCCAATAGGCCCCAGTGTGTGATGTTCCCCTTTCTGTGTCCAGGTGATCTCATTGTTCAATTCCCACCTATGAGTGAGAACATGTGGTGTTTGGTTTTCTGTTCTTGCGATAGTTTGTTGAGAATGATGGTTTCCAGCTGCATCCATGTCCCTACAAAGGACACGAACTCATCCTTTTTTATGGCTGCTTGGAATCAGCCCAAATGTCCATCAGTGATAGACTGGATTAAGAAAATGTGGCACATATACACCATGGAATACTAGCCAATAGATTTTCAAAGGCAACTACAAAGTCTGAATAGTTCAAGCCATGTTCTTGTGCATCTTCAAAAAATTTAAAGTCACATTCTTTGTTATTAAAGTGTATGTACAAATTTGCAAGGCCAAATTTATCTATTTTTACCATCAAGCTTCATGACCTTTATTATTTTATCCATCAACCTTCATGACCTTGAATTTGGCAATACATTCTAAGATATGACACCAAAACATGAGCAACAAAAGAAGAAATGTAGATAAATTGGACATTATCAAAATTAACTTCATCAAAGGACATCAGGTCAGTGAAATGACATTGTTGTAAAAGTCATATTCTGAAAACATGCCTGCCTCTCTCTGGTATGTTTATAGGAGTGGAATTGCTAAGTGATGGGATAGATGTATGTTTAATGTTATAAGAATCTGGAAAATAGTTCATCAAAGTGGTTGTACCTTTCCACATTCCCACCAATAATGTTCGGAAGTTTTAATAGCTGTGCATCCTCGTCAGCATTTGGTGTTGTCAGACTTTGATTTTAGTCTTCAAGTGGTTGTGGAATGATTTCACATTATAGCTTTGTGTTGCATTTATCTGAAGATACATGATGTTGAACATCTTTTCATGTGCTTAGTGGCCATTCTTTTGTTTTCTTTGGTTAAATGTTTGAGATTTTTGCTCCAAAAAAAGTTGAAATTTTGTATTGTGGTGACAAAAACATATATAATGTAAAACTTTGTTCTTATGTCTCAAGATTGTTTCAAGATTTGTATGAAGTTGAAATGGGCTCCAAATAACCACTGGGGTCCATTTCAACTCTATATAAATTTGAATTTGACTTTTCCATTTCGGTAATAAGACTGTTGGAATTTTCGTGTAGAAATTGCATTGAATCTGTAGATAGCTTTAGGAAGTATTGACATCTTAATAAGTCTTCCTACTCATGAATACAGGATGTCTTTGTATTTATTCAGGGCTCCTTCAGGTTATTTGAGCAATATTTTGGAGTTTTTCAGTGTATATCTCCTTTGTCAAATTTATTCCTAGCTATTTTATTTTTTCACATACTATTTCAATGGAATTGTTTTCTTCATTTTCTTTTTTGGGTTCTTTATTGCATATGTACAGCAACACAACTAATGTTTGTGTAATGATCTTGTACCCTACAACTTTGTTGAATTCATTTATTAGCTTTAGTAGCTTTATTGTGGATTATTTGGGATTTCTTACATATAGGACCATGTCATGTGTAAACAGAGATAGTTTTACTTCCTTCTTTTCAACTTAAATGGCTTTTATTTCTTTTCTTTGTCTAATTGCTCTGGCTAGAACTTCCAGTACAACGTTGAACAGCATTAGTCAATGTGGGTATCCTTGTTATGTTTCTAATTAGGGGCAAAGCTTTTAGTCTTTAACCATTGAGTTTAATGTTAGCTAAGAATTTTTTTTTTAATAAATTCCCTTTATTGTGTTCAGAAAGTTTACTTATATTCCTAGTTCACTGAGAGTATTTTTTAATGATAGAAGAGCATTGGATATTGTCAAATGTCTTTTTCGTATCAATTAAGATTATCATGTGCTTTTCCCCCACTCTTTCTACTATTAATGTCGTGTGATACATTGATTGATTTTCATACATTGGATGATCCTTGAATTCCTGAGATAAATCCCGTTTGGCCACAGTGTACAATCCCTTTAATATACTATTGAGTTCAGTTTGGTAGTATTTTGTTAAGAACTTTTACATCTATACTCACAAGTGTTATTCATCTATAATTTTATTTTCTTGTGATGTCTTTATCTGGCTTTGATGTTAGAGTAATGTGGGCCTCATAAATTAGTTAGAAAGTGTTCCTGCCTCTTCAGTTTGTTAGAAGAGCTTAAGAAAGACTTGTGTTAATTTTTTTTAAGTGTTTGATAGTAATTCATCAATGAAATCATCTGGTTCTGGACTCTGTTAGGAGGTTTTTGATGACCAATTTTATTTCTTTATTTGTTATAGATCTACTGAGATTTTCCTTTGCTTTTTTAATCTGTTTAGGTAGTTTGTGTATTTTTGGGAATTTATTTCATCCAGGTTATCTAATTTATTGGTGTATAATTTCTCATAGTATTCTCTTTTAACCCTCTTTATTTCTTAAGTCCCTACTTTCATTCCTGATTTTAGTTATTTGGGTCTTCTCTCTTTTTAATTTGATAGTCCAGCTAATAGTTTGTCAGTTTTGTTGATCTTTTTGCTTTTACTGAATTGTCTCTACTGTTTTTCATTCTCTGCTCTAATCTTTATTATTTCCTCCCTTCTGCTAGTCTTGGGTTTGCTTTGTTCTTCTTTTTTTAGTCCCTCAAGTTGTAAAGTTAAGTTGTTGATTTGAGATCTTTCTTCCTTTCTAATATGTTGATAACTATACATTTCCATCTTAGCATTGCTTTTATATATATTCCGTAAGTTTTGGTATGTTGTGTTATGTAGTATTTTCACTTTCACTTTATTCAAAGTGTTGTTTTAACTTCCCTTGAGACTTCCTATCTGATTCACTTGTTATTTGCAAGTGTATTATTTAACTTTCCTATATTTTGAGATTGTCCAGCTATTTTTCCATTGTTGATTTCTAGTTCAAGTCCATTGTGATCTGAGAAAATACTTTGTATAATTTCTATTCTTTTAAATTTAAGTTGTGTTTTATAGCAGAGAATGTGGTCTGTCTTGTTTAATGATCTATTAGAGCGCTGGAGGTAAAAGAATATTCCTCTGGGGGAAGAGTATTCTATAAATATCAATTAGATCAAGTTGATTAATAGCACTGATCAGATCAACTGTATTTTTATTTTTTTAATCAACATGATCTATCAATTACAGAAAGAGGGTTTTTGATAGTTCCAACTATGATAGCGGATTTGTCTTTTTCTCTTCTCAGTTCTATCAATTTTTGCCTCATGCACTTAGACACAATGCTGTTGGGTGCATATGTGTTTAAGATTATTTCTTCTTGGAGAATTTGCCTTTTATCATTATGTAATCTCTTATTTGTGATAATTTTCCTTGTTCTGAAGTCTGCTTTGTCTAAATTAGAGCCACTCTAGCTTTCTTTTGATAGTGTCAGACTGTTAGTTCATCTTTCCCCATCCTTTTAGTTTTAGCCTGTCTCTATAATTAAACTGGGTTTCTTGTAGACAAAACACAGTTTTGTCATATTTTATCCATTTTGTCAATCTGTCTTTTCATTTCTCTATTTAAATCATTTACATTAAAAGCAATTATTAATATAGTTGTATTATTATCTACCATTTTTGTAAATGTTTTCTGTTTGTGGTATTTATCTTTTGTCCCCTCTTTTTCTGCCTTTTCCAGTTTTATTTGAACATTTTATATAATTTCATTTTGAGGACTAAACTCTGATATTTTTTAGTGTTTTACCATTTTATAAACAATATAAAAACCTTACAACAAAGTACAAAACAGTATCCTTCTCCACTTTATGTACTATAGTTGTCATATATATTACTTTTGTCTATATAAACCCTAAAACACATGAATGTAGTTATTTTAAACAGTCAATATTGGTATAATTAAATAAAACAGTCTTTTATATGTTCTGACATATTTATCATTGTAAGTTTTTATTACTTGTTTCTGAATCTCTGTCCTCCCATCTGAGGTAAAATATTGCTTTACTCCATCGTTCCTGTCTTCAGGGATTCTAGTTACACATTTGTCAGACTATTGACAGAGTTACACGGTATTCCTTTGTTGGTTTTAGACATGCTTTTAGCTATTTGTGCTTCAGTTTGTATAATGTCTATTATACATTATGCAATGAAACTTTCTTCTTATGTAGCTATTGTACTATTCACTATATCCAACACATTCTTAACTTCAGATATAGCACTTTTCAGTTCCAAAATATTTATTATATTCTTCTCAGAGAACCAATTTCTCCAATAAACTTACTAATAATGTATCTATTTTGTCCTTGTTTTCCTTTATTTTATTTAACATATATAATAATTTTTAAATTATTATCTGTAATTCTAGTATGCTTTTCTTGTGTCTGCACCTATTGACAGTTGATTTTATGCTTGATTATGTATCATGTTTTCCTGCTTTCTTGTATGCTTCATAATTTTTTGATTTCATGGCAAACATCATGTATAAAAAAATCATAGATACTGAAGTTGGTAGTTTTTCCTCTGAGAGAGCATTGCCCTTTCCTTGTAAGGCAGCTAGAGTGAAAGGCTAATCTTTTTTATATAATAAAGAATGGAACTTGGTCAGAAATGAGTGGCAGCTTAACTTAGTTTTCATTCACCTGACTGCAAATGATCTTAAGGTAAGACCTACCCTCTGTGTGTTCCAGTAGATCTGTAAGCATTAACATACTATAGACTTCTTCCTCTGCCTACCCAATTCAGACCCATGATCCATTCCTCTATGCTCAGATTCAGCACATGGCCCAGATGATGAAAGAAGCCACCAATCTCTGTTACCGAGAAAGGGCTTTTCCTATACCCACATTTAGTTTCTTTATAGTATTTTCGTCCACAGCTGTCTGATGTCTTTAATTTTTTTATTTTTAAAATTTGTATTTGTTTTCTTAATGGATAGGGTGGAAATGACTATTTGCTGTTGCCTTCTAGATTCTTTTTTAAAATTATTATCATACTTTAAGTTCTGGGATATATGTGCAGAATGTGTAAGTTTGTTACATAGGTAAGTGTGCCATGGTGCTTTTCTGCACCCATCAACCTGACATATACGTTAGGTATTTCTCCTAATACTATTCCTCCCCTTGCCCCCCACCCCTTGACAGGCCCCAGTATGTGATGTTCCCCTCCCTGTCTCCATGTGTTCTCATTGTTCAACTCCCACTTATGAGTGAGAACATGTGGCATTTGATTTTCTGTTCCTGTGTTAGTTTGCTGAAAATGATGGTTTCCAGCTTCATCCACGTCCTTGCAAAGGACATGAACTCATCATTTTTTATGGCTGTATAATATTCCATGGTGTATATGTGCCACATTTTCTTTATCCAGTCTGTCATTGAAAGGCATTTGGGTTGGTTCCAAGTCCTTGCTATTGTGAATAGTGCCACAATAGACATATGTGTGCATGTGTCTTTAAAGTAGAATGATTTATAATCCTTTGGGTATATACCCAGTAATGTGGTTGCTGTGTCAGATGATAATTCTGGTTCTAGATCCTTGAGGAATCACCACACTGTCTTCCACAATGGTCGGACTAATTTACACTCCCATCAACAGTGTAAAAGTGTTCCTATTTTTCCACATCCTCTCCAGCATCTGTTGTTTCCTTACTTTTTAAGGACCGCCATTCTAACTGGTGTGAGATGGTATCTCATTTGCATTTCTCTAATGACCAGTGATGATGAACTTTTTTCATGTTTTTTGGCCACATAAATGTCTTCTTTTGGAAAGTGTCTGTTCATGTCCTCCACCCAGTTTTTGATGGTATTGTTTGTTTTTTCCTTGTAAATTTGTTTAAGTTCCTTGTAGATTATGGATATTAGCCCTTTGTCATATGGATAGATTGCAAAAACTTTCCCCTATTCTGTAGGTTGCCTGTTCACTCTGATGATAGTTTCTTTTGCTGTGCAGAAGCTCTTTAGTTTGATTAGATCCCATTTGTCAATTTTGGCTTTTATTGCCATTGCTTTTGGTGTTTTAGTCATGAAGTCTTTGCCAATGCCTATGTTTTGAAGGGTATTGCCTAGACTTTCTTCTAGGGTTTTCATGGTTTTGGGTTTTACTTTTAAGTCTTTAATCCATCTTGAGTTAATTTTTGTATAACGGGTAAGGAAGGGGTCCAGTTTCAGTTTTCTGCATATGGCTAGCCAGTTTTCCCAACACCATTTATTAAATAGGAAATCTTTTCCCTATTGCTTGTTTTCATCAGGTTTGTCAAAAATCAGATGGGTGTAGATGTGTAATGTAATTTCTGAGGCCTCTGTTCTGTTACATTGGTCTATATATCAGTTTTGGTACCGGTACCATGCTGTTTTGGTTACTGTGGCCTTGTAGTACAGTTTGAAGTCAGATAGCATGATGCTTCGAGTTTTGTTCTTTTTTCTTTGGACTGTCTTGGCTATATCAGCTCTTTTTTGGTTCCCTGTGAAATTTAAAGTAGTTTTTCCTAATTCTGTGAAGAAAGTCAGTGGTAGCTTGATGGGGATAGCATTGAATCTCTAAATTACTTTAGGCAGTATGGCCATTTTCATGATATTGATTCTTCCTATCCATCAGCATGGAATGTTTTTCCATTTGTTTGTGTCCTCTCTTATTTCCTTGAGCAGTGGTTTATAGTTCTCCTTGAATAGGTCCTTCACATCCCTTGTAAGTTGTATTCCTAGGCATTTTATTCTCTTTCTAGCAATTGTGAAACGGAGTTAACTTATGATTTGGCTCTCTGTTTGTCTATTATTGGTGTATAGTAATGCTTGTGATTTTTGCACATTGTTTTTTTATCCTGAGACTTTGCTGAAGTTGCTTATCAGATTAAGGAGTAAAAACAATCATAGTTATTTTATATTCTGTTGGATAATGCAACTACTATACCAGCTCTGGTTCTGCTTTTATTCATTGTTTTCTTTCTTTTCCATGGGTCATTTATTGATATGAGACTGATGACTTTCTGGAGTTCTCATTATGATTTACAGTTGAGCCACCAGCTATGTTAACCATCGGAGATCACCTTTTCTGCATTATATCTCACTGTCAGGTTATTAAGTAACTAGAGAATTCTAATTGCTTTCTGGTGCCTTGTGACAGGTAACTTTCTGTACCTTGTGAAGCTCCCTCTTCCCTACTGGTCTGCACCCAGTCTTTAGAACACAGCCACCTTGCATTTGATAAAGGTCTTTAAATGACTCAAAGGCAGTTCTCTCAGCTCTCTTTGCCCTTTCCCCAGGCCTTTAGTAGCTAAATTCCTCAAGGGCCTCAGATGGATTTCTCTCACGTTGTATGCCCTTTCCCTCTTATAAACAGTGGATAACTTGCATTTGAAGTAAATCCCCATGTGCTTCAGAGGGTGTCTCTTTCAGTTCTACTGTTCCATTTCCAGCCTGTAGTATACTATCCCAGAGACCTATGTGAATCCCTGAGAGAGAATTGGAGGGTGGGTGCAAGTTCACTCAGTGCCTGGGGCTCCTTAGAATTATAATCTTTCATGCCTGTCTACATGTTTTTGAGTTTCTTGAAGTTTCAGCTAGTTTCTCATTTAAAAAAAAATCAATGGCAGATTCCTCCTCATACTACTCTATCTGGGATGAGACTAGCCATGGATCTTCTGTTTTATGAAAGACTTGTCATGTTCTAGAAGCTAGTTAATTTAGGTTTTGTTTTATATCATATCTGTAGCTCTTTGATGAATTAAAAAGAAAAACTTATTTTTTAGCTTATCAAAATTGTTTTAGTTGTTAGAAATGAGAATGATGGCTTGTGGTATTTTCTACCTATAAAATCAATCTTAGAACCAAAGATATGCCTTCCAGGAGAGATCTATAACCATCCATCTCAGTATTCTATCTCAAATTTAAACATCAGGTATCATATCATAGGAGGTAACGAGGGTTACCTTTGACATTAACTATAAATGCTATGAAATTCTCATTTCCTTGAAAATGTCTATTTTAGATATTTATTTACAGATCTTTTTTCTTGACATATTTGTATGTAAACTTTACAATAAGTCCTTACAACATCATCGATAGCTTCTTAGAAACTCCAACTTGAAGTGAAATAATGTAGAACAAAATCAACAAAATCAATTTTTATTGTAGGCTAATTGCTATAAACAAGAGTTAATTTCTAATGTATATTTCTGGTTACAAAACCATCATCAAATTTCTAAGTAAGCATCAAAACCCTTCTAATTTTAAACACTGAAATAAAAAAGAGCTATGCATACATTTAAGACACATTAATAAAAACAAATGAGATAATTATTTACCCAGTTATTCCAGTTCAGGGTTGCAGGTGGCTAGAGCCTATCCTGGAAGCTCAGGGTACAAGTGGGGAACCAACCATGGACAGGACATCATTCTACCACAGGATGCATTTACACACATACACCCACACTCACTCAGGCTGTGACAATTTAGAGATGCCAATTAACCTAACATACACATTTTTGAGATATGGGAAGAAACAAGAGTACCCAGAGAAAACCTACACAGATGTGGAAAATGTGAAAACTCCATTTAAAAAATCATTTTTTTCTCATTGACATTATAACAAAACATTATTGAAGGACCTGTACTATCTCTGGGGGCCAGTATATATTGTATGCTTGCTATGCAATGTATGAAGCAGTATTTTTTTGGAAAATAATTTGTAATCCCTGTAACTAGTTTTAATCTTTCTGTACTTCTTTGTTCACAATCTCAGCCAACACTTACTACAGCATGTAATAATGTCTTCATACTCTCCCCATGGAATATATTTTTAGCTCTGTACTTCTAAAGCCATGAAACTCTAATTAAAATATTATCTAAGTATTTGCATGTCATGAGGCTGCTCATATTTTCACATATGGTTCCACTCCATTGCCAGATGTCTATATTTGTTGCTGGGCTGTATAAATCCTGTGACAGCCTCCTCAAAGTATCATGCTGCTTTGAGAATAAATGTTTGTTTGATTTCCTATTGTTTTAGGGATATCTATAGAACTGTGTGGGGCCTCATTAGAACACTATTGTTCTGTGCCTTATGTTAGAGTCACTTGGATGTTGGGCTGTGTATGTTGCTCCCTACTAGGATGTGAGTACTTGGATGTCAGGGACTGGTCTCCTTCCGTTTTTGCATTCTGTGTTCCCAAAACAGTCAGAGCTGCTACACAAAGCTTATACACTTTGTGCAGCACACAAAGGTATCTGATGAAAATGGTAAGTCAGGGTTGAAAGTGACTGCTCGCTCTACTAGGCAAGATTTGTGCCTTGGTCCAGAGCTTGAATAAAGGTATGAGTTTTTACTATTCTGCCAAATGACTTATCTCATAATTTATCCTTCTGGAGGTGGTGACTTTTTAAAAAAAATTCTCAAAAGAACAGTAGTATTGAGTGCAGTGCCCTGCACATAGTAAGTGCTCAGTATATATGCACATTTTCTTTAGTTGAATTGAATCCTATGAAAAGCTTTAAGTTGTAGCTCTATCTTTTTGTTAGTGGTTCTAGAAGATCAAAAATGCTATCAGGAGTCCTTTAAATTTAACTTCCTAAATAATTATTTCCATACACATGAGTAAGTCTGTGGTATTTCCATCCCAGCAGAGGATATTCTGTCCTCCAGACATGCTAGAAAGTGCTGGAAACATAATACACATATCCCATAGAGAAAATTTTTATCATTAATCCCATACACATTCCTGAGTTTCTCAAGATCAGCTGCAAATCAACAAAGAAGACTTCCCCCTATTTATCCTTTCTCCAAAGTTCTGTAAAGTAGAAAAGCAACAGAACACAAAAGGGCATTTCCTTTATTCTGGTATTTGCATACAATTGTGCCTCAAGAAAAGCTCTGCCTGTAGCTAATCTTAATGGCTATTGCAATCATTCATGGAGTCTTAAATACACTTACTCACACACTGGATCCACATGAGATACTGACTCCATGCCGAGTTGCAAGAAAGGAAGCATATTTGTTTGTTACCTATTATGCTTCATTTACTATAGCAGGTATGAGTATATAAAAAAGAATAAAATATAGATCCCACAGGATCTATGTAAATTATGGTAGAAAAATTTACACATATCATTCTACCATAACTTTGAGGATGTTACACACACACACACACACACACACAATTTGACAGTGTATTAAAAACCTATTTTGTCCTATGTTCGTTCTTCCTTCTGCAAAAATTTGTTAATGGTCCACAGTGATAGGTGCTGTGCTAGGTGATGAGGATGGAGCGATGAAGGATGAACAGACTCAGTCTCTGCCATTGTGGAACTTTAGTGCTTCTAGAATGCCTTCAATCAATGCATTATGCCCTCACTTCTCTGGAAACTCAACAATGCTTTGCCTGACTTATAAAGAAAAGGTTAGGATCTCCTGGGACTGAGTATCTTTACTTGTACCATCTACCACAGTCTTGTAATGATCAATTCATTTCTCTTCCGTTTTAGTATAAGCTAAAAAAAAAAAAAAAAAAAAAAAAGAGAGAGGAAAAAATATTTTTAATTTTTTCCCATTGCTCCAACAGGGACCAGTGAAAGGAGGCATGGAATAAATATTTTTTTAAGAAAATGAGCAAATTATCAGCTGGCATTAAGCCTGGAACTCACTGCAGTAAAATGCACATATTTCACCATCAATAACCAAAGCCTATGATGTCGTGTCCTGTTACTTTAAAGATAATTTCCAAAAAGATATGTTTTAACACAAAGAGAAATGCTATTTGAATTCTTCGAAGCTGCAGCTTTAACATGTAATTTTTTATTTTTCTTCAGAATAAGAAGCAGATATAAGATTTCATTGCTCTCCTGCTGTTAACTTTCGTATTACGTGGTCTTCAGGCTATTAAAGCCTGACATCTCATTACTGTCCTATTTATAATGATGCCATTGATTTATACATCATCTTAATGTGCCCTCTTCATGGTAACTTACTGTCCCTCAGGAAAGAGCTAAAAATAATGAGTGTTTGCTGAACATATAACAGAATTCATTTTCCATAGGAGACCTATAATGAGAAAGCAATAGGAGTAAGCCATTCATCCCAGAAATTTAAATGCTAAATACTTGGAAGGAAAAAAAAACCCCTTAAACTCCACAATAGAATCTTGCATTTAGATAGGTTAGATAACAATGCTGGGCAGACTGTATACCAGCGTTCCATGTAGAATTATTTGCAAGATTAAGAAAATATGAAGAGCTTGATAGTACTATAGGAACACTGATTTCAAGATGTTAAATTATATTTGAAAAATGTATTGTGTGCTTTTAGAGTAATATCTGGCAATTGAATTTGGTTGCCTGTGGCAAAGAACTCAGGGGATTAGAGAAACTCTAAACTGTGGGATCTGGCTTGAAACTCAGTCTGGTTAGAAATACCTAAATGTTTTGTCTATTTAGCTGAACAGACCTGCAGAAGAACAAGGAGATGAACAACTGTGCTAGAAAGTGCAGTTAACATTTCCGTTAATCTTAGTGGATTAAACATACGTATTTACCTTTGTTCTTCTCCCCGAATCTCATTAAAATTACTATGAAGAATTTTTCAAAAACTAAAAATTCCAAATGTTACAGCAAACAGGAAAAAATGGCAGATGAGAAAGGACACCTTATCAGAGACCTGCCTGTCTACCCGGTAGAAAGCAGCAGCCCAAATCTCCACTCCCTACCTTGATTACCCTGCTTACTTCTATCCTATGCCGTAAACCATATCATATTTTTATGGCTTCGTTTTCTGTCTCCTTCATTTTAATTTAAGCTTCAGGTGCTCAGGAACTTTGTTTCTGCTGGATTTAAACATCTAACACAATGCCTGATGTAGAGGAGGCATGTAATAATTATTTGTTGAACAAAGTGTTAACACTTATTTGGAAGAAGGAAAGCAGATATTATAATAAAAGCTAATTTACCAGAATGAAGAAACTAAAACCTAAACCTGCAGAAAGATTTTGACAAAATGTAAGTCAGTTCCTACTGAAGGACCCCAGAAAAACAGAAAATTAACACATGGGTTCTTCACATGACAGAGATGCCGAATTGGGCAAAAATAATAATAATAATAATTTTTTTAAGGGTTGGAAATCTCCAGGAGAAATTAGACAGCTATATCCTCTTTTCAGCCCCAGTTATACCAATAATTACATCAACTGTTAATGGAGTAAGAGCTGTAACTAAAGGGAGGAGTGTGCTAGATGAGATTAAAATAAGCAAGATTCAACTATGTACTGTCTACAGCATATGCACTTTGAACATTAAGTTATAGGTTGAAAATAAGAGGATAGAAAAACATGTGTAATGCAAACCATAAGCATAAAAGGACTGGCATAGCTAGGTTAACATTAGACAAAATAGATTTTGAGAAAGTGTTCCTAGAGATAAAGAGACACGTTTTATAATTTGAAAAGGCACATAAAACAATAATAAATGTCTATGTACCAAATGAAAGGCCTTTAAAATGCAAGAAGCAAAAGGTAAATCTAAGACAGAAATAAGCAATTATTTTCTCTTTATCTTCAGTTTTCAGAAATTTGACTTTGCATTAATTTCTTATGGTTCTTCCTTAGAGTTAACTGAGCTTCTTGTATCTGTAAATTTGTGATTCACCAAACAAGTTATTTTCAGCTCTTATTATTTAAAACACGTTTCTTCCCCATTATCTCTTCCCTCTTCTTCTGAGGCTCTAATTACATGTATGTTTGCTTTCTCTATATTATTCCATGGGGCCCTTGGCTTTGTTAAGTGCTTTTTGTTGTTGTTCTGTTCTGTTTTGTTTTGCTTTTATAATATTTCTTCCCTCTGTTTTTCATATTGGATCATTTGTATTGATCTATTTTCAAATTCACTGCCTCTTTCACCTATCACTTTTGTTCAGATGTTAAGCCTATCTAGTAATTTTAAAATTTTATATATTTCTCATCTTAGTTCGAGATTTTCTATTTTGCCCTCTTCCATACTTTATAAGTTCCTACATACTTTTGAGCATGTTTTTCTTTCCCTCACTGAGCATAGCTATAACAGCTTCTTTAAAGTCTCTATCTGCTATTGTCAACATCTAAGCCACCTTGAGTATGTCCTCTGCTTATTGTGTTTTCTTTGGGGAATGAATCAACTTTTCTAGTCCTTCAAATGTCAAGTAATTTTGGATTATATCTTGGCCATTGTGACTGCTATGCTGTGAAGACCATGGATTCTATTATGTTTCTCTCAAAAGTGTTGCTATTTTTTGTTTTGGAATGCAATTAAATTGGTTGGAGTCAAATAGAAAACTCTGTCTCAGGGTGGCAGTTCAAATCTCAGCTAAGTCTCTTTATCCTTAGTAGGATGGTTTGGGTCTGCTCTGTGCATGAGTGGTTCTGGGGTCAGTCTGTGATTTGAAAAGAGTTTGCACAAAGAATCAAAAGCTTCACCTCTCTCAGTCCTTTCCAGGACTCTTTTTTTTTTCTTTTTTTGAGACAGAGTCTTGCTCTGTCACCCAGGCTGGAGTGCAGCGGCTTAATCACAGCTCACTGCCGCCTCAACCTCCCTGACTCAAGCAATCCTGCCACCTCAGCCTCCCGAGTAGCTGGAACTACAGGCATGCACCACCACGCTTGGCTAATTTTCTTAAATTGTTTGTAAAGATGAGGTCTCATTATATTGCCCAGGCTGGTCTCAAACTCCTAGACTTAAGTGATCCTCCTGCTTCGGCCTCTCAAAGTGTTGGGATTACAGGCATTAGCCATCATGGCTGACCTCTTCTCTCACTTTTTCAGCAACCGTGAGTCCTCTGAACTCTGTTGTCTGGTTCTTCATGCCAGAAAATTTGTGGGCTTTCTATCAGAGTTTTGGTGCTCAAGCACTGCTGGCTACAGTCTGCCCTCATGCTAAAAACTGTCAAAACAGAAAACTTACCTATTACAGCCTTTTTTTTATCTTTACCCCAAAATTTGCCTGCTTTTGTTTAGTATCCTGAGCCTTCAGGGTAGCTGCTTTTGTCTTTTGTCCAGAGTGTATAGCTGTAAACTAAAGTTCAGTCTGGTAAGGGCTTACTAAGCCATGCTGGAAACAAACTCTTCTTCCATCATTTCTTTAAAGTAAAATTATATTAAGTACTGAGAGTAAGACATAATAATGAAGAGTAAGAGAACAATAGATCATAATAAAAGCAAGGTGGGGCCAGGTGTGGTGACTAATGCTTGTAATTCCAGCACTTTGGGAGGCACAGACAGGTTGATTACTTGAGGTTGGGAGTTCAAGACCAGCCTGGACAACATGGTGAAACCCTGTCTCTACTGAAAAACACAAAATAATTAGCTGAGCATGGTGGTGATGTTCACCTGTAGTCCCAACTACTCAGAAGGCTGAGGCAGGAGAATCATTTGAACCTATGAGGTGGAGGTTGCAGTGAGCCAAGATCGTGCCACTGCATGGTCCAGCCTGGGTGACAGAGGGAGACTCCATCTTAAATAAATAAATAAATAATAAATAACTAAATGCAAGATGTTGGTATTGGGTGTCTAAGAAAGGTATTAAGGGGATCAGAAAATATTGCAATGAGGAATCTCTAACTAGGTGATCCTTTGAAATCTAGGAAGTATCTGGGAGATCTCTCAACAGGAAAGACTTAATACTAGAATCATCACAAACTTCAGTCTTTAGTGGAGCAATTGGCAATGCTAAGACTGACAAGAGAGGGCCCATTTATTATGACTAAGATTGAGGTGCAAGGAAACAAGGTAGAAGCCCAGCCAGACCCCAAAAGAGGTCTGGATACAGATTGTACATGTGCACATGTAGATAAAGGCAGGTGGGCATTGTTGCTGAGTTGCAGTATGTTGATGAGAGCTCCTATATTCAGTAAGGGTTGGAACCAAGAGCCCTGGGTAAAGGAAAGTCTTCCAAAAGGCATCAAATAACCTCGGTTTTAGAAGCATAGAGGCTAGAGGCAGAGACTGGTTCCTTTCATTGTTATAAAACTGGTTCACAGAATTATTAAGTTTCCAATAGCTCCATTGCCTCGTCTCCTTAAGGAAGATACTCCTGTTTTATGCTTTTTGTATTCTTCATAGCAGTGTTTATCAAGCAGGATGTGCAGTCACTTGGCATATTTTAAAAATGAGAGTCAGTGCCTCTGGAGTGGGGCCTAAAATCTTGCATGTCTATTTAGCTCCCAGGTGATACCAATGCTGCTGTGGCCCACACTCTGAGTGGCAAGGTTTTATATAACCTCAGTAACAGAAATAAACCCCTTTATTTGATCTATCGATTTACCTTCAAAACCAGATAATATCCTCCATGTTCTAACATGCCACCCTTCTAAGACTTCCAAAGAGCCCTGTGTAACAGACCAGCAGCCTAATGATCTGGTATGTCCTAGCTAATGATATCCAGCCCCCATTCAGCACAGTCTTCCTCCCTGCTCACCATCCTTGTGTTCTCCTCCTGTGCTTTCTCTTTCTAGCCCTATTTCCTAGAGTGTAATTCTTTCAATATAGGGATTATATCCTTTCACCTAGGTCAAGGCCCTTTATACACCCAATGTGGCCAATAAATATTTGAGCTATCGATAAATACAATAGGTTTAATAATCTATATCCAAACAAAGGTGAGCCAAGAACTTTGGGCAGCTGATCCCCTATGCCCCCACACATGGTACATTTCAGTACCTTCAATACATTTTGGTACCTTCAATAAGCCAATGCCCATAGCTTCTACCAGTGAGTGCAGTGTCCTGTATATATTTCAGATATGATGGTACTGGAGGATTCTAGAAAAGCTTGAAAGAAATAGCTAACCTTTGCATTAAAAGCAATAAACTATGTAAGTATTTTTGAAGTTAACTTATTGATTTTAATGAATTTTGAAATCATCTTCACTGGTGTAGGAGAAGAATGCTGTTTCTCTGGAAAGCTAGTCTTGGATAAAGTTGGATGGCTTTTTTCTCCACAATTTTTTCCCTATTTTTTTTTTAATACTTTAAGTTCTAGGGTACATGTGCACAACATGCAGGTTTGTTACATACGTCTACATGTGCCATGTTGGTGTGCTGCACCCATCAACTCATCGTTTACATTAGGCATTTCTCCTAATGCTATCCCTCCCCCAGCCCCTACCCCACAACAGGCCCTGGTGTGTGATGTTCCCCACACTGTGTCCAAATGTTCTCATTGTTCAGCTCCCACCTATGAGTGAGAGCATGCGGTGTTTGGTTGTCTGTCCTTGCAATAGTTTGCTCAGAATGATAATTTCCAGTTTTATCCATGTCCCTACAAAGGAGATGAACTCATCCTTTTTTATGGCTGCATAGTATTCCATGGTATATATGTACCACATTTTCTTAACCCAGTCTATCATTGATGGACATTTGGGTTGGTTCCAAGTCTTTGCTATTGTGAATAGTGCCACAATAAACATATGTGTGCATGTGTCTTCATAGTGGCATGATTTATAATCCTTTGGTTATATACCCAGTAATGGGATCACTGGGTCAAATGGTATTTCTAGTTCTATATTCTTGAGGAATCACCACACTATCTTCCACAATGGTTGAACTAGATTACAGTCCCACCAACAGTGTGAAAGTGTTCCTATTTCTCCACATCCTCTCCAGCACCTGCTGTTTCCTGACTTTTTAATGATCGCCATTCTAACTGGTGTAAGATGGTATCTCATTGTGGTTTTGATTTGCATTTCTCTGATGGCCAGTGATGATGAGCATTTTTTCATGTGTCTGTTGGCTGCATAAATGTCTTCTTTTGAGAACTGTCTGTTCATATCCTTTGCCCACTTTTTGACGGGGTCGTTTGATTTTTTTCTTGTAAATTTGTTTACATTCTTTGTAGATTCTGGATATTAGCCCTTTGTCAGATGGGTAGATTACAAAAATTTTCTCCCATTCTATAGGTTGCCTGTTCACTCTGATGATAGTTTCTTCAGGGAAGAAAGACTTTAGGTAACAGGACCTCAGACAATCATCTTGTTGAATTTCTCCATTGGTCTTTCTTTAGTGAGTCCATTGTAGAGCCTGAGAAAATATCTGCCTCTGTAACCCCAGAGGAATTACTGGGATGTCAGAGGTAGAGGAAAATGGGCCACTGTACAGCTAAGAACAGACGCTTGGGCAAAGGTACAGCCACTGCTCACTGCTCTGGCTTTCACAGGTATTCTTATAGGTAATTATTTTGGGCTATACCACACATCAACTAAAATCATAAGACTAGAGACAGTCAAAGGTATATATACTAACAACTACAAGAACAATAATGTTAATAATTTACCATGGGACAAGGTTTTAGAAGGCCATTTAGTATATTTTCTCACTTGATCATACCAAGACCCTGTGAGGGGGCCCACAGCAGGTAGTATGAATCAATTTTATAAAAAAAGATAACTGATCATGCCTGTAATCCCAGCACTTTGGGAGGCCGAGGCAGGTGGATCACGAGGTCAGGAGATCAAGACCATCCTGGCTAACACAGTGAAACCCCATCTCTACTAAAAATACAAAAAATTAGCTGGCTGTAGTTGGCGGGTGCCTGTAGTTTCAGCTACTCGGGAGGCTGAGGCAGGAGAATGGCATGAACCTGAGAGGCGGAGGTTGCAGTGAGCTGAGATCACACCACTGCACTCCAGCCTGGGTGACAGAGCGAGATTCCATGTCCAAAAACAAGATAACTAAGAGCCAATAGAAAAATGAGTCACTCAGGCTCACACAGCTGCTAAGTGATGAACCAGAACTCACACTAAAGTCTCCTAATTCGATATCCAGTGTTCTCCAACTACTCCATTTTGCTCACCAACTCTGTTAGCCACAAGTAAACAGAGTGTAGCCACAGGTATAAAGGCAATTGCTAGAAAATGGCTTTTTAGATGGAGAAGGAGATGGGTTCAAGCAAGATTTTAGTTCCTGAACCCAAAATATGTTGTTGTGCAGTAGACAGTCTGTCTAAAAACAGGCTGGTGGGTTTCACATAAACCCGCCAGACAGTGGAATTGCCTTCCCACCTTAAGACTTTTCTTAATGCAGAAATGCTGACCAAATGAGATCTGAGAGCAAGTTCAGATTCCTCAAAATTAGTAGGAAGTTACAGGAGATACCAAAGGAAGAGATATCTATACAAATACGCCTGGATAATAGCCTACGACCACTATGTCCAACAAGAAGTCACACTTTTGGGATCTGGTGAGGGTAGAAACAGCCTACTGGTATACTTGATGTTACCAATTGATCAAGAAGCAAAATAAACATCGGTAGAGTTTTGTTCTAATTATCAAAGCAGAAATGACTGTAGAATTTTGCTATTAACAATATGCTATACATCTTATGGAAATAGAGGAGTGCTATGGAAGTCCCACTTAGATTCTCTTTACCAAGCAAGGTGTCCTTCCCTCAGCTGCAGGGAGTGTTAGCTGCTAAGAGATCACAGCTGGACCCTTCTGCTGATACTTTTCCTCAGCAAATGAAAGCCACCTACCTTGGAAATATCTGGGAGTCTGTGCCTTCCCCATGGAGGTGTGGCACACACAGAGATGGCTTAATATAAGATACAAAGGGGCTGCCCTTTGTCTCAAGGTGGAATAACTCTGTAAAACTATTCATTCTCCAGAGCTCCCTGGGATTAGGGATTGGGCTTGTTCTAGGCACAGCTGAATGGACATCTTTGCTTAGCTTCTTTCTCTGAGGTTTCGCCTGAGCACTCTCCTGCAATAAATCACTTGCATAACAATGCCATGTCAGGCTCTACTTGCAGGGAACCAAACCTAAAATAAGGAGTGGTGCATTAATCCAAAGGGATTCTATTTTGCTCCCCCGACCCAAGATTCATTTACTAGGTAGCAGGAAATCTTTTATTTTGTGTGCTTATGCTGAAAGACATTTCTCTTTTTAAAAGTAGGGCATGGTAATGACCTATGTTATGCCTTTGGGCATGTTACGGTATATTATACCTTAGGGAATAATGATGATTGCTGATATGTATTGAATATGTATAATTTGCTAGGCTCTATAATAAGGGCTTTAGTATTATAGCATTTAAGTTTTATAATAATTCTCTGAAATAGGTTCTATTATTATCATTCCCATTTTATAAGAAACTGTGACCCAGAAGGTTAATTACTCTGTCCCAAGATCACATAGGTGGCAAGAGTCAGAAACAAAATCTGAACCCAGTTATATGTGACTACAGAGCCCAAGCTCTTAACCATGACATTGTATTGTCTCTCCATACCAAGTCAGTCTTTTGCAAAATGATTGCTGAAATGACCAGGTAATTTGGGAAAGTTCCTCACAAGCTGCCTCCTTACATATTCACTTGCATAATTAATGAAATTCCACATCAATTTAGTTAATTGTAACATCTCAAGATCCTCCTGCCTAGAGGGTCCTGGGTGAAGATGAGGTCTGACTGGGGCATTTCTCACAGGACTGTGGTAGGATTTGAGGGCTGGGTATCTCTTACCCTGGGTCTCAGGATGCAGATACAAAGTCATGCACTGGAAGAGGCTCATATCTAAAACTGGGATTGGGCCAGGCACAGTGGCTCACATCTGTAATCCCAGCACTTTGAGAGGTCAAGGCGGGTGGATCACCTGAGGTCAGGAGTTTGAGACCAGCCTGGTCAACATGGTGAAACTCTGTCTCTGCTGAAAATAATAATAATAATAATAATAATAATAATAATAATAATAATAAAATTAGCTGGGTACGGTGGTGGGTGCCTGTAATCCCAGCTACTTGGAGAATCACTTGAACCTGGGAAGCAAAAGTTGCAGTCAGCCGAGTTTGTGCCAGTGCACTCCAGCCTGGGCAACAGAGCAAGACTTCGGCTCAAAAAAAATAAAAAATAAATAAAACTGGGATGGTATTGTAGATTGAGTACCCCAAGAAGCAGGCTCTGAGATAAGGACTTAAGTAAAATTTATCTAGAAGGAAATTCCAGGAAGTACCAGTAGGGGAGGGGAAAACTGAGTCAAGGAGAGTCTCGGGGAGACTGTATAAAACACAACTCAGAATTGGTTTATTCTAGGAAAAAGAAGCTGGAGGTTTTATCTACCAATCTGACATTGGTGATGGTTTCCTTGTGAGGATGTTAACTTCCTGGGACTTCTGCCTACTATGGGAGGAAGCTCGGCACGCCCCTGCAGTCTAAGAACTTGCTCAGGCAGCTTTGTGGTGCTTTCAGTAAGAGTCATCCCCAAGTAAAGGAATACAAATGCCAAGAGGATGTGGAGAGGAACTGTGACAACATTGACCATAGGTAACAAAACTAGAACTTGAGGGTCATGTATTCAAAGGTTAGAAGGGCAAGTAGGAGCCATAGTGTGTGGGCAACATGGAGTGTGTTGTGAACAGAAGGAAGGGCAAAGTAAGAAAGAACAGAACAGAACAAGTCAGTGGAAGTTGGCCTGAAGCAATTTGAAGAACGTTGCTGCTGAGACATATGCACCCAGTTTGCATGGGTGTATTGGACCCATTTAATGGGGATAGAAGTGGTAGACTATTAGGATATCAAGTGATGATCCATACTTGGTAGCATATCTACCATTCCTAAGACCATCTCTGTAAAATGGCAATAATATTTACTTACCTCCAGAGTGGGAGGCTAAATATCCTCAGACCGTTTAGAAAAAAGGATTCTCATTTCTGCGTTTCTGGTTAAGGTATTCTTAACTGGAAATACAAAAAGTCTCACAGAATCAGACATATACCAGTGTGTGTTCTGTGCATGCCAGTTTAATCCTGGTTTCAAGTGCAAGAGAAATGGCTTGCATCCTGAAGCCCATTAGGGAACATTGCCCATACTATTGGGGTTAGAATTGCTGCTATTTGCGTATCACTGCTAAGCTAGGATAGGTGAAATCCATTACCTAAGAAGATTCCCTGCTTGAATGAGCCACTCTTGTAAAACTATAAAAGCAATGCTTCACTGAATAGCCAGGTATAATAGGATGGAGGCCCACTAGCCTTCCATGGATTTACTAATAGAAAAAGAAGCAATTAGAAATCAAGGAAGTGCTAAGATGCCTAGTGAGATATTACAGGGTGTTTGGGGACCTCATTCTGGGAGAAAATGAATGAAAATATACTGTTGATCTTGTGCTAGAACTTTAATGAGAAATCTCAGACTAAGCCAACGGTATTCCTCCAAACCAGTTGTGGATTGTAAAACTCAGCCTACCGTTTCTGAAACAAGTTATTTCAAAACTACAAGATAAGGAGAGCTGAAGGTCAGGTCCCCAAATGTATTATCCTTTGGAAGATAAACTGCATCTAACAGGGTCAATCAGGTTTGCTGCCTGGCTTTGATCTGTTTATGCCCAGCTGCCTTGAACCTTATTAATGTCCTGAGGATGAACAAGTAACCTGGGCTATGTTTTTGGGTAACTAATATTGTAGTTTATATAGTTACTTTAAGAGTAGGTCATCTCTGATGTCCTGTGGTTGCCTTTGAAGGGTTAAAGGAATTAACAAAATAGAGGGGATGAGGGGGAAGGTAGCCTAAAAGGGATGAGAAAGTGCATGAGTTTAGAATCAGACAAACCCATAGCAAACCACGCCTCTAGCCATGTGACTTTAGGTAAGATTTTTACCCTTGTCTAACATAAGTTTCCCCATCTATAGGAAAAGGAACTAGTAGAACCGTCTCATAGGACTTCATGGAAAGAAAAGAAAATAACGCATCCTAAGTGCCTAACACAGTGCCTGGGTGCTTAGCAAGTACACAATAAGTGGTAGCTATCGTTGTTGCTGGGGAGAAACAAATCTGTATTTCCGTTGCTGTATTAGATGCACTGCATACATTTTTTTAACAAACATAATTATATCAAAACTAAGCTATTTTGTAAGTAGGTATTATTATCCCTATTTTAAGCTTGAGAAAGTCAGAGGATCTGAGTGAATTGCTCCAAGTCCCATGGCTGGTGAGGGATGGAGCAGGAATTAATACAGGCCTGACTGACTCCAAAGTCTAAGCACTTGGCACTGCAAATGCTTCCTTCTGTGTCCTGGAGAGGTGCTCACACATATGCTCAGCTCCACTGGGCATTTAACTGGCATGAAACATTGTTGAAGGATGTTCTTGTTGGAGTTGCCACAGCAGTGCCAAGCGTCCATCAGTGAGTGCTTGTGTATGCTGCTGCCCTTCTTGCATGTTTCCCGGGGTGGGGTGTGGGGAGGGAAATTTTCACACTGTCAGGGGAAGTTTATACAGACCCAAATTTCTCAACACATCATCTGTGGCTTACAGTGGGCTATGAGAATTTTCTTGATGGTCAGAAAACTGATCCAAAAATGCGAGTCCTTTTTTCAGTTCTTATGATACATCAATTTTTATGATGTGAGTTTTATAAATGACTGGGTCACTGAGGCCTTTAACTTAAGGGTTGCTAAAAATTGGTGTGTGTAAACTGAGGTTAACACATTACCAGAATTTGCCAGCAATTTGAGCTTTAACACCTGGCAAAGCTATAGAGGGCGTATACATAGAAGAGGTGGTTAGAAACTCCACCATTTCAAGAAAGAGCTTTATCAGTATTGTTTAAATTTGTTATCAATAAACACCTAGGCAGTTCTTACTATGTAATAGGCATTTTATCAGCATTTGGAAATGTTAAACTGTTTTCAGTCTTCATAACATTCCTATTTCAGTATTTTCAAATTGGAAAATTGAGGCACAGAAAAGTTATGAAGTCACCCAAAGTCACACAGCTAGGGAGTGACAAACTAAGATTTGAAGACAGTGGTCTGGTTTTGGAGTCCACACTCTTAGCCACTGAATTTCTTCTTGTTTTGTCACTGAAAGTTTCTTTTGGTGTGAATTGTTTGGGTATTGTTACACATGAACACATAGCTGGGCTCAAAGTTTCTAATTACTAATATTTAACAACAAAAAAACACAACTACAACATATTGAGCATTTACTTTGTGCTAATCACAGTTCTAAGCATATATTTATTCATTACCCTTTTACTCTCCTCTCAATTTTACAGATTAGGAGATTGAGGAATAGAGAGGCTAAGTAACTTGTCCCAAATCACTTTCACAGAGCTAGTAAGTCATGGAAGTGGTGGTTCAAACTCAGGTAGTCTAACTCGAGACCTAATGCTCTTAATCATATTCTATTGCAGTTCAACAATGGGTCATCTGCACCTGGTGAGCTCATTCTCCATCAGAAAGTAAGGACAAGTAGGGTACTTGAACTAGGAAGGATTTTGAACTCCTTGCTATAGGCCACTTTCAATGGTGGTAAGAGAGGTTAGAGTCAGCATTCACAAAGGCAGCCAACCACAGAGAAAAATATAGCATTTTGGAGCAGGCATAGCTCTGGTGTTAGCAAAGAAACAAGGGAAGAGCAGACATAATGCAAGAATAGAATGTATCTCCCAAAATAGGGATACAAGAAGTGACAGCTCAGTACTGGGCTCCAGGGCCAGAGCCCTTCCCATATGGCCACAGATAAGTAGTGTACCTTCACTCCACCTGGTTTCCTCATCAGCAAAACATGGGTGACGACAATCCCCACTCCACAGAGTTTTGTGAAGAGTGAAAAAATAATAAATGTGATGTTCCTGGCATCATTTTGGACACTTATGTTATTCAATGATAGTGAAACGTCTCCAATCATCTGATTTACATCATTTTTTAAATAATAAAGTTCAAACCTCTGATTCAAACACATGATAGCTATGGCCCTACCTTGTTGGGCCTTATTTGATTTTTTCCCCTTTCCATTATACTTGGTTTCTTAAAAAAGAATAATATTGACAGTATTCTGATAAATCACATAACCTTTAGTCCTGAAAAAGTAACTGATTATTTTACAAGCTACAGTGATATACCAACAGCTGTATTGGCAGCATGTTATTTAATTGCATTTGGGACAGCAATGTATTGTCTCTGGGTCACAGCTCCATTTTTATGCAATTTGGTGGGTGGCTATGGATTTTGGGTTTGTTTCAGGAGCCATTACTTTGCCAATCCAATCTGCATAATTCCATTTACTTGTCTTTAGAAGGAGAGATCTTGCCAGATCTATTGACTCTTACAGGAAGATTTGAGGGACATGAGATTTTTTGTTGTTGTTTCCTTCATACCAACAAAAATGACCTGAAAAATCCAGGTCATTCCATTGCTACATGTAAGTGCACAGAGAAACAACGTATCTCTTCCACAATAACAAACAGTTAAAGAGCATTGCACTGGATGGCACTTCATAGAATCCTGAAAAAAAAAAAAAAAAAAGCTGTTTCCCATTCAAGTCTTGAAAAAATGTATAGAAATTAGATTTTCCCCAAGATCCTCATTCTTCCTCATCAGGCATCCCTCTGGGACAGTGATTTTAGTTTGCATTGGCATCACTTGGGGAATTTGATAAAGATACAAATTCCTGAGACCTGCCTCCAGAGATTCAGATCCACTAAGTATTGGATCAAGCCCAAGTAACCTATGGATTTAGAAGGTTTGACAATCTTCCTTCCCTTTTCTATTGTCCCCTCAGATTCTCATATGAATGGGTCCCTGTACTACATTTCAAGAAGTTCTCTTGACAGCTACATACATTGTTGTCATACTATTTTTGTTTGTTTGTTTTAAAGGTGAGTTTTAAGGGGTGCTTAGACAGTCTCATAGAAATAATGTATTTGAAATTGATAAGAAAAAGTCACAGGAATGGTGTTTTTGTCTGGTAGCAAGGAGAAAAAAGAGCAGAGGCGTTAGAGTTAGGCAAACTATAATTCAATCCACACTCAGTCACTTATTAGATGGATGACCCAGGAAATTACTTAATCTCCATGAGCTTCAGTGCTTTATCTATAAAATGGGAATAATAAACCCTGAAAGTTTACTCTGAATGTTAAGTGAGACATTTTAGCTGGATACAGAAAAGGTGTAAACAAGGACACCTGCCTTGTGTCTGGATAAGAGAGTTCATAATATGTACTGAAGTGTCCCTTTTTAAAAATAATGCTGATGCTTTTCTTTTTTAATAAAGAACAAATATCAGTCATTTTCTGCTGTGTTGAAATGGGGCCTTCCTGGAGCCCCTAACTTTTTTAAAAAACCTTGTGCAGATGGCTTCCTGGAAAAATAATGAAGGCTGAGCAGATTCCACTGAAGGCCCACAGGTGGTGTGACCCAGAGGCAGTGTAATTCAGTCATGACTGATTGCTTTGGAATAGCTCCTGAGAAGCTCTGGCCTCCAAAGATGCAAAAAGCCTACTGATTAGAGGCTGCGGGAATGAGCTTGTTGTCATGGTCCACATGGCCAAGGTGGCCCTCAAACCCGAATGAAAGTGTTGAAATCAGTGTCAAACAGGCCTACAAAGACGCTGTGGTCCCAGCATTCCTTTCTTCATGGTAGGGACCACGTTAATGTGAAGCCAGCAATATCTCTTCCTTTGGGCTGAGCTCAGCAGATTCAGAGGGGTGGTTGACAAACTTTCCACACCCAGTCCGTCAGTCATAATATGAGCCATTAGCTCTTCTAAAGGCAACACTAGGCTGCCAAGTCACTCCATAAGTTCAGTTTGATGCTAGCTAGGTTTTCCATAAGGCAGACTGAGCATAAAAAACAAACAAACAAAACAAAAAAAAAACTGTTATTTCAACAAGGCATTAAAATAATTGCCATGGTTAAAATTAAAACATTATTAGTCATGTACCTCCTTACTGTTCTGTTTTATGTTGTTTTTATATTAAATCACATGGCAGGGATAGATTGGGGAGTTACGTGTTTTTCAGGACTTGAGCACTCTGTAGGTCTTAAATGTCCTGGGTCTTGGCTGCTAAAGGCAGAGTTAAGCAGGTGACTATTCCCTTGATTGACTTGGAAGAGTACTCACATCAACCCTCCTGCACCCAAAGCTGTGCCCCAAAATATTTCCTCCTGCCTAAGATGTTGGAGATTTCTGTGAAAATGAAAATGTTATCTTAAATCATTGAGTCACTATTGCAGATTAATACCAAATACACATGCTCAGTGTTGCAAAGAGTATGGTCCTGAGAAGATAAGGAGTAGGTCACAGGTGCTATTATGACAGGGGCACGCTTTCATTTTAAATGTTCAGAGAGATAAAATGAATCTAAATATAAGAGGGCAGCCCTTCAAGTGGGAGTGGGTCACAGAGCAGTATACTGAGCAGTTTGGAGAGTATATGAGTGCCCTGGGGTAGGTGGAAGGATTAAAAAAGAGGAATGATGCATTGTGTCAATTCTACCAGAAACGTGTTGTTTTCATTACCACTGAGAGACAGTGCCATGCTTTCTAGTCAGAAGGAACAGAACCTGGGCCTTTCCTTGCCTCAACTTCAAATCCTGCTCTCAGATGCAGATTTCTCTATCTACAAGTAAGCAGAATCTTACAGCTCCCATTCTAGACATGAGACTAAAAGAAGATTGCATCATCAAAGATCAGTTTGTGTTCACTCAACGTGGGCTTATTTTTATTTCTAATTGCCATTTTACCTTGGTTTCCTTGTATTATTTCATTCTGAAAGTCTTTTCTCCCTGAGTCATAAACTCTTTGAGAGAAGGAACCCTGCTTTCTTTAGCATCTCCCTCAGTGCAGAAGACTTGAACAAATGCCAGGTGACTGATTGATTACCTGATCCTTTTCCTTCAACATATGTCCATTTGGCTTCAGTTCCTATGGCTGACTCACTGCTCCTGTACCAGCCATGAGAAGTATGAGGGCTTGGGTCCCAAAAGCAAGCTTTGTTGGGCTATTCAGGCAAGCAGAGTGTAGAGGAGCAGGGTAGGGGAGAAATGTTGTATCTGCCAAACATTTCCTTGAAGATATAGATTATTGAACAATGCCAAAGATTCCAATGATGCCACTCTTATTGCCATCTAGAAGTCAAGTGAAACTGATGACTTGCAAATATACTGTTGCTTTTTGCCTTTTTTTTTTTTTTTTGCTGGTGTGATTCTGGTAAGACTCCTTTTACAGCAGTACCAGAGTACTTTTAGATATCAGTATCTTAAAGATATCAGTATCTTTACTAAACAACTGCTATGTGCCAGGCACTTTGCTAGAGATTGGAATGTGACATTAGAGCACAAAGAACACGAGTTTGCTATTAATCATCTACCAGAAAATTACTCCTTCCCTTCCCCAACCAATCCTTATAAAAGAAGCCAGAACAGGGACTACCATACACTCATTGCCCACTATTGTTAGATATTTGCATATGTTTTCTAATTTAATCCACACAATAAACCTTCATAAAACTAAAGCATGGAGAAGTTCAGAAACTTCTCCAAGGTCTCATACCTACCAAGTGTCAGAGCCAAGATTTGAACCCAGGCCATTTCTCCACATTACTGGCTGTGTTGGCTTTTCAACATCTTCACCAACACCATGGGTTCCTTCTCAGCAGTATATTGATTCTTATTCCTGTCAATGGGGTCCTATCTGATCACTGTATTCCAAGAGAGTAAAGTGAGGTTTATAGTAGATCCTGTGTAATGTCATGATTCTATGCAGGCATGCCTCAGAATTGCAACAAATGGCCTAGCAGCTAATGTCAGAACACACACTTCCAGACATACGGAGCCCTCCTTCAACATGACAGACTATGAGTAGCGGTTATCAGTAACTACAAGATGGTGACAATGCTACTTAGTGAAGCTCACACAGCAAATTGCAGACTGCTCCGCAGAGCTGTGCTTCACCACATTCTGAACGTGGTCTGGGGACAAACTCATCAAAGGCTGTGCCAGCAAAGCCCAGAACCTTCCTTTGAACTCCCTTTTATTAACTTTGTCACCAAGTCATGACAGATAAACAGCACCCAACTGGGGTTGCTTTGAGCCACAAAATAGAAAGCATAAATCTATTCTCTGCCCTTTCCTCCCCTTTTTGGTCTTTTCCCTCACACCATGCATCTATGAATCACCAACCCCACCAGTTCCATAACCTAACATGCACTTGAATATGCCCTTATTTTTCATCCCCATCTCCATTGGTTCAAACTCTCATCCTGTGTCACAGGATTATTGCAGCTGCTTCATATCATGTCTTAATCACCATTATATCTGTTCCATACAGTGATCTTCCTAATCTATAATAAACCCAAATCTATAACTCAGCTCTATATTCAAAATTTCTCACTAATTCCCCACCAACAACAGAAAAGGCATATCTTTAAAAGCTGCCCTTGCAGAGTCCTTAATGATCTGGCTTGCTTTTACTTTTCAGATTTCTCTTTTGACAATCCCAGTATGAACAGCATAACGCTTGTGTAAATATATAGAATACTGTTATCTCTGTGTTTTTGTATGTGCTTTTGCTCCTGCCTCAAAAGCTTTTTCTTATTTTGGTGAATTGCTGCTTATCCCTCAAAACCCAACTAAAATATGGGAAACCTTTTCCTAACCTTCCCAGATAGACTTAGTTGTTACTTCTTTGTGCTTTGAAGTACTTTTTCACACATTTATTACCACACTTGAATCAAATTTAAATTTATTGGTTAATTAGACTACAAACTACTCAAAGTACCAGCAGATTTCATCACTCCTCTCTAGTTTGGGAGTGTCAGTACCTGACACAATGTTCCGTAAGCGTAAGTTTTTTTGCCTTCTTCTTACCAAAATCCAATTTGCTCATTTATAAAATTAGGAGGCTGGGTGAAATTAGTTTTCAAAAATTCTTCTATACAAACAATTTTTATTCAATTAAACCTTACATCTGCATGGCTTCTTCAAGTCTTTGCTCAAATATCAGAGGCTGTCTCTAACCACCCTCTTTAAAAACCACACCCCCACCCCGCCCCGCCCTTCCCCTCTTTGTCTTCATAGTACTTTTCTCTCTGTAATGTACTCCAGAACTTACTTAGGTGTTTTGTTTATTATCTCTCTCCACTAGAAGAAACCCCCGTGAGGGCAGGACATTTGCTTACATTGTTTACGGCTGCATTTCTGGGACAAAATGATGTCTGCCATATATTTGGCTTACAATAAATATCTGTTGACTGAATAAACTCTCAATATTAGAGCTGAAGGGTTCAAAGGGATTATCTCTTCAACTGGATACATGTATCAGTCAATGACACCTAGTCAGTGGTCAAGCAAGGATTAGCTAATTTGTTATCAGAATGTGGTCATAACAGCAAGGACTGCAGGCTGATTGACAACTGTCAGTAATAGGACAGTTTCCTTGGGACAAAGAAATGAAACTACCTAAAAGTTTAAGAACAGAAGTAACCAAGGTAGACCCTGAAAATAATCCTGCCACACAGCATGGCCAATTTCCACTTGTAGAGCACAATCTTTTATGCATCTCCCACCAGGAAAACTTGTGATGGTGGGTGTGGGAAGGATGCCCCAGGGAAGCTTTTGCCACAAGGCAAAGGTAGAGAAGTGAGCCTTTCTCTGCCTCTCCTTTCTTTGTTCTTTACTCCCCTTTCTTTGTTCTTTACTCCCCTTTGGAACTGAGTGACCTGTACTGCCTCCTCTCCTTTCCATCAGGGGATCCCTAAAAAAGGCCAATCAATATGGAGGTGCAAAGACTGCTGGCAGTTACGATCTTTCTCAAGGGTGCTTGCCAGAAGATACATTAATCACAGGAACTAAGCTTTTAACTTAGTTCATACGGAATTAAGGGTTCATACTTTGGCAAGCAAAGGGGGAAACAGTGTTATTTCTGTCGTCATTGAATTCCTACCATGCCATTTGAAATAATCACCTACGTATATTCAAGTGTAACTAACAAAATATTTCTGACATGCCTTCCCATGTAGGCTCATTTATCTCTCTTCCACATTCTAGTTTCCATTTTAAGACAGCCGTGAAGCTACAGTCAATGTATAGAATGTGGTGTGTAGAAAGCAAAAAGCCCCAAATCTACACTTTCCTGTCTGATTACACCTTTGTACTAAAGGAAGTCCTTAAGGGACCACATAGAAAAGTCTATCCTTTCCAGTCCTGGGTAATTTGGGGAGGGGAGAGAGAGGAGTCTAATAATGACTGAGGAAGACGAATTGTAAGACTCTTGCTCCCCAAGCCCCTTGATTCAGAGAAAAGTTGCAATAGAGAGGGATCCAATAATAAGCATTCTGATAGGATCCGGAAGCCAGAGAACTTTGAGGGTAGTAAGGGCTTTAGCAAGTATCCATGTCTTTACTAGTGGGAAACCTTAATAGAGAGAGCTACTGTACTTTCCTGTTTCCAACAAGAAGGCAGTGGCAATAGGGTGATGGTCATGGCAGTAGGCTACTAGAAGGCTTCTTGTTTTCTATCATCTGAATAGAACCCAGAAATTCCCATTTGTCCCAGTTAAAGGAGCCCAGGGATGCTTAGAATACGGTAAAATGGCAAAATTCTTCAGTTGGAACAAAAAGCCATGGTAGACTCAAAGTTTGAGACTGGAAAATTGTCCAGGATCCTGGGCTCCAACTGGGGGTACAAGATAGGACTTGCTGTAGCATAGCAGCCACCAGTTTGGGAAGCAAACCAGACTGGCCACTCTCCAGTTGAACCAGCAAGCATTCCTTGAACTCTGCATAGATCTGAGGAGCCTTTTTCCTCTGCCACCATGAGATAACATAAATTATACCCAGACACAGCCTTGGAAAGGGGCACAGGAAAGAGAGAAAATTTGATAATGTGGTGACTTTCTTAAGAAAACTACCAAGCAAATAGGTCCCTGTGAGGAAGATAAGATGAATTATAGGAAAATAAAGTAGCCACATTTGTTTTGCACATCTGTATGTGAAGAGTGAGTATTTTTGTCATCTCAATGCATTTTTGCCACCTAAATACATTGAGGTTAGTAGCGGCTTTCCTAAATTTTTGAGATTCCATGTGCTGAAAATTTTGTACCACAAAGTGACTACAAACCTCTAGGCTAAAATTTAAAATCCTGAGTTAAGGTCATGATCCAAGAAGAGACAGGATTTGCAAACACAGATAGATGATATTCAGCATAAGTTGGAAAAGAGGGGTTAAGAAAGGTTATCACAAGAGCTTCTTGTTTTGTAAAGTTTTAAAAGGTAAAGCCACTTTTTGAGAGAGGGAAACCCAATATTATCAGCATCAATTCAAGCCTGGAACATATCTGGAGATGATATTCTGGAAAGAGTGACTGGATTTCAACAACTAATCAGAAAGAGAATACACAACTAATATTTCATAAATTAATCCACCCAGAGAGATTGAAGGAGTTGGGGAATGGAACCATGCTTGTCTTGTAAGAGCTAGCTGAGTTACTACTCATCCCTCTCTTGAGCCAAACAGCTGAAGTTAGAGCACATATACCTACTGGGGATACAGAGGACAATGGCTAGGGATAGGGTTGTACCAATCTTTACTTGCTGCTGCCTTTACATCGAGTAGCTACTCATCTCCACTCCAGTATTCAAGATCCACTCGAAGTTTATCGAAGCTTAAGAGAAGTATTTCCTACACACAATCTGCAGCTCCTAAAGGGTAAGGGATAGGGTGAAATAATGGTCCAGTATTTGGTAGAGTTGGTGCCTTCTTAGGGACATAGAGTGATATAAGGTTTAGTACTCAGGTTTTCTAGCCAATTTAGAGGAACTGAGTAGAAGTTAATATGAAAATACAATCAAGATAATCAAGCTCCCACCTTCATGGAAAAGGGGAGGGCAGGAGCTTAATCATGAGTACATGTCCCTTGTAGGAATATGGAAATTTACTATGGTGTGTGGCATAATGTTTCAAATAGGTCCTGATTTAGGATCCCTTAATAAGCTTACCTTTTTGTTTCTTACACCCTGTCCAACTGCCCTTAAGAGTTAATCATAATGCTGACATCAGGAAGAAGATGATTAAGTCCATTGCAGAAGCAGGAAACTAACCATAGTAGGAGGAGTCTTGGGTAGAGAAAAGTAGGCATTAAGGGAAATATTTGCTTCTTGCAGTTTGGAGCAATTTTGAGAAAAGTAAGAGAAAAGTGAAGCAGGTGGCCATTAAAGCTTTCATGCTCCTCTTCACATATATTTAGGAGCCAAAGGAGTGGTGTTGGCTTGAAAACATCTAAATAGCTTTGGAGAAGCTCAAGGATTGGAGATAAATGGTAAACTCCCTTCCCTTAAATATATTAGTTTGGGTCTCAAGACCTCAGAAGAAACCCTCATGGCACCATCCAACATGAAGTAAGATTAGTAGAATTGAGGTGGAGGAGGAGGTGGATGGATAAATGAATAATCCCAAGATAGACCCAGGCTTTTCACCAATAGGTCCATGGCATGCAGGGCACCCAGAACTTCCTGAATCTCCAAGAAGGGGACATTGTGTGAGAGCACTGGTGGACCTATACATGGCCAGGGTCAGGATGTATGTGTTTGAAATGGAGGACAAACGTCCATGGTGTAAAATTGCTGTGGTAAATGTCAACACAAAAGCCAGTAGGACAATAGCACTTCAAACTAGGGAACATATCCTTTCAGCAGGGTTCAGCTAGGATCCATCAGATGGGTTGGAGGCTACCTTTCCCTTAATTGGCACAAAATCATGTCAGCCACATCCCTTCCTGATATACCTGATTATATTATATTAGAGAAGTGGAGGCAGAGAAAGAGGAAATCTGAGAATTTAAGCATATGACCTCAAGATCCTGAGCATCTGTGTAAAGGAGCTGCTACCTTATTATACTGGACTGTTTATTGGGTTGTCCTAAATTTTATAAACATCCCATTTCTAAGATGTAGTTGGTTTGTGAGGAAGAGCAGATAAGTTATAAAAATTTTTTGAAAACAATATAATTTCTTTGAGCATCTGAGTATAATAGAATAAGTAATTATGTTATCCTGGTATATTATATATTAAATTGGTAAGGAAATACTGTCCAAAAAGCCAATTAACAAGAAAACTCTTTTATTGATAGAAAAGCAAAACAAATTTTCCATGAATTCTAATCTTTTTTCTTCTATCTATTGGATATACTCAAGTTCAAAAGTCAGTTTTTCTGCTGTTGTCATCATTGTTACTGTTGTTGTTGTCAATCTCTCTATAGAAACAATCCCTTGTAATCACAACTGTAAGGGAAATATCCCTACCTCAAATGGGTAGGACCTCCTTGAGAAGTCATTGTCTCCAAATAAAGTTAATTAAACTCTTATTGTCAGCTAAGCATTCATACATGGCACCAATTGTATTATTAGGTTGGTGACATTAATAAGTATTGATGTCAAGCCACATTAGCTGTTTCTCAAATGTTACCAAATAAATAGCAAACCAAATCAGAATCAGATTTACATTCATTCCAATGATTAAACACTCTTATAGATTGGGCAATTTATTCTAATATGAACTGAAACATCTGTGAGTCACAATCACAAGTTTCAATAAAAAATGGCCCAAATAAGTAGGCCTTTCAGATCCAAATTCAAAGGCCTTTCAGATTCAAATTCAAAGTTCAGATTCACATGGGAATGGGAGTAAGGAACCTGATCAGATTATGTTAAAATTTCTGGTTCTAATTTAACCTGTAACTTCCACATAATATCAGCTAGCAACTGTTCAACTTTCACCCACAGAAAAGCATTAAAGCATATGTCTACATGATAAAAAAATAAAATTTAACCATTATCTAATTAATACAATTGATGCAGATAGAAATGGTGGAAAAGTCAGATGTCAAAGAAGTTTCTTAAAGCTAATTTTACCCATATTATCCAAAAATGATTTATCAAACTAAACAGATAATAGTCATATTTTCACTTTACCTTTAGCTATTCAGATATAAATTGTATCTCTACACAACATATAGGTTGAAAATGAAAAACATCAAACCACAATCCAGGTTCCAGGTTTGTGGTTTAGATGGCCCTAAACCTCTTCTGGATATTTTTGCTTTCCATCTAGATATTTAGACCACATTGATATGGGTCATAACTTTATCATCATTGCTACATTTGAGTCACTAACCTAGGAAAGGAAGCTTATCTAATTACCAGTTTTCCAAGCTAACCAGGACTCTCCCCTTTCATTATTAAAGAGAAAGTCATTCTGATTTGACCCCAGAGAAATAAGTTCATGCACATACCTGACTTTTCAGTATCCTCTTTGGATAAGAGGATGGAACAACTATTTTGGTTTCCATCTCATTCTTGTAATGACAGAAAAGAGAATACAAAAAGTCAATTGTAAATTTATACAAAACGTATGCATATATAAATACATATCTATGGGTGTATATAAAGTCTAAAGATTATATCCATATACGTCTTTAAGATTCAGAGTCTTGTACAGTTGACATAATAGTATTCTCTCTCCAAATTTTCTCATTTTTAAAAACAATAAGAATCAAGCATGCCACCTTATTAATACTGAATAGCAAGTGCAGAAGTTAAGCTGTAGCTATAGGGGTTTGAAGCAATTAGTTTGACGGGACATCAGTGAATAAAATCCTTAAAACAAATTTAGCTATTTCCAGATTGCCTTTTGTTTCATAAAAATGAAAACCTCAATGCCCTGTTGGTAGCATCCCAAACTCCTGAGACTGCCAATTGAGCTCTATAAGAAGCAGTGCTTTAAACAAGGTCTGTATAAATTGCTTGGATGTGTGCTTATTGAAATAATTTGGTGTGGGAACTGGCTTACTAGAATTTCATGTAATTCTCTATCTCATAAAAAAATCACAAGTGATACCACTGGAAGCTTAGGTTCTGAGTATATTAAGCTCAGTATGAAATCTGACTCACAAACTGCATCATCTTTACACAGAGCACTATTAAAAATATTAAACTACAGTCAATTAATGGAGAAAGGCATACACATTTAAAGGTGCACAATAAAAGTGTATTACAGATGTGTGCCCATGTTGAGAGGTATTGAGATCATTTGTTTTACAATATACATAATGCTTTTATTGTTCTTGCTCCTTGCATTTCTTTGGGGAAAAATGATGTAGGACAATTTCATAATTACCCCACAGAGTGTACAGGCTGCTCCTTGGAAGGGGATTATTATTGCATGCCTTGAATATACTATGATTCATAAGGCAAGAACATATGCGTAGCTTCAGCACCAAGAAAATGGAATCGTTATCCAGCACTGCTCACAACAGAACATCTTATTGCTTTAATAAAATGGGAAATTATTCACTGTAGAAAGTGCACCAAATAAGGGGAAGAAAGTAATATCCATGCACTTATTGGAGCTCATTGGAAATGACAAAGCTCCCTTCTGGGTCCCTGATTCTATTCAAATTTCAAGTCCAAAAGTCGTTCTGTAATAAAGTATTAAAGAGCTACCACTGGATGAGGGTAAGCTACAAAAATTAATGGACTTTCTTCTTCACAGTGCCTTAGTCATTCTGATGTACAATGTAGAACTCTGATGCACTAAAGGATTCCCTAGTGGCCTGAGGGAGTTAATGCACTCTTTTACCTATTACTAGGAAGTGACTAAGGCACTGGAGAAAAACTGGTTCATTGTTTAATATATTGTACCCAAAGATTATACCTGGTCTTCCTAATATTACAAGATGGCATGCCTCAGTGATGATCTTCTGTGCTTCAGGAAAGGTGATTATCTTATGGGTGATTAAAATTAAGTATATTAAATTATTTTTATAAAAGATGCAGACTGAGCTTGGACAATTTAATAGATGACCAAAAATATTAGAGGTAATATTTCCTCTGGATAAGAGCACATATGTATGGACCAAGTAGACAATTTAGAACAACTAGTTGCTTGGGGGAGAGATGCTCATAGGGGCACTGTTGCCTTACACCCTGCAGGATAGTAAGGACTCTTTTGGTAGAGCTTTTTGCAGATCATTTTCATTCATACATTTTCCAAAAATTTGAATAGCTGTCAAAGGCTTGATTTCCAAGAAGAGATGCCACTGCATATAACTAATATTGTAATATGCTTCTGGCTTCTTCTATCATTCAACCAAAGGAAACAACGTGGTAAATAACTATAGACTAATTCCATTTCTAATATAGATGGCCTTGTCTGGCATTAGAAAATAATAAAATATTTATCTTATTTTCTCAGTGTTTTTGTATGTTCAGTGAAGTTAGGACAGACTGAGAAAGATAGCCTTTCCTTTGCTGCAGGCACAGATTTGTAACTAAACAAACAAGCTGCAAACATTTTTATCCTATAAGTAATTACTGGATATAACTTTTCTTGAAATTCGCATGTCCTGTCATCCAAATTGCCCAACATCCCCACCAGTCTCATCCCCAACCACATACAGTACAAGCAAGCACAAACACCACTGCCTCCAGGTGGTAACTGCATGCAGGGAGAACTACAGGCACTGTTTAAATATTAACCATGTTTTTAATAGATGGCATTCTTGCACATCCATTATTTGTTTGTTTCTGTGGTTGTGTTTTTTTCTATTATTTGCAAAAAAAAAAAAAAAAATAAAGCATGTGTGTCATCTTTTTATAACAGTCTACTACAGAATAAGGTACAAAAGAACACTTCTGGAAACAGCAGAAGCCAGGTCTGCACCACTGAATTTCTCATCCAGTGGTAACCATTATATCAACAGCTGGAAATTAAGAACAATAATATACAGTTTGGAGGACATAGTACAGAACTATAGTTTTTTTCTGTATTTGGTACCAATATAATAAATATATAACAAAGGTGCACTTGTTCTAAAAATAAAACAGAAACATTCTAGTTGGTTAGATACTGCACTTTCAGTACTGCACATCACCTAATACTTTTTTTTTTTTTTTTTTACAAAAAAGGTAACTTATGCAATGTTTAATAATAAGAAAACCAATAGTACACGCTAACTCGATTGTAGAAAAAGAAGAAAGAACCCAACCAAAAGCCAGAATAGTCATTTTCCAAAACAGCCCCTCCTCCGCCTTCACAACTAGAGGAAGTAATCAGAACGGTGAGGCGACTTCAGCACCAGACCTGGCTGGACAGCTCCCAGATCCTCTGTAAATCCTGAAAATGTCACAGGTCAAAGGTGTATGGGTGGGGGCGGGGCAGGGAGTGAAAGCGTTAGCTTTTTTAAAAAACTCATTTAAAGATTTTGACGTACTTATGCTCGGCCAGCGAGGGTCATTTTAAAAAGTAAATTAAAGGTTCTGTCCTGGAAAAGGTAATAGGTGAGAAATGGGCTGACTGGCGAGGGGTACCTGTCATAAACACTTTCTGGGGACTATTCTCTATGCCCTCTTGCAGTCCTGGTGCTTAATGTAGACGTTTTCTTTATAATATACTATTGCCTGAGCCCGGCTGAGGGTGGGAATGGGGAGGAGAGGGAAGCTAAAGAAAAAGTGAAAGCTTAGGGGTCAGAGGGGAAGGAAGGAAACTAAACCTTAACTTGACAGCTATGTACATTACCGGGCCCCCTCCCCTCCCTTTGCTTCGGGAATCAATGCCTTTTATATATTTGGTAGCTTGTGCGGTTTCTCCTCCTAATTGAGGGGAGCGCGGATTGGAGTGGGAAGATGCATCCTTCATTGACAATGAGAAATTATGTGATTTGTCATGCGCTTGGATTGTGTTATTAGTATTATAATAATTACTATAAATATTAATAAAGTATTATTATCAGCGTTATTTCTTCTTCCGAGACTTTCCTCGCCCAATATTTACAAATACCGCACAGTGCCTCGGCGGAGGAGAAACAAGAGTAAGGGGAGGGTAGGTAAGGAAACCAGGAAGAGGAAAAGAGGGGCCAGAGGAAAATGGAAAAGGAAGGAAGGAGGAAAAAAGCAAGGATGGCAAAGATGATGGAAACAAGGACGGGGAACGAGAGGGGCTAGACGATCAGGACAGTACCACCGTTTGCAAAAGGCCCTCGCCAGCTGTGTCCAAACAGGAGGAAGCTGCGTGTGCTCCTTGGGGACTGGAGGCTGGCGGTGGAGGCGGAGGAGCACAGGGACCCTGGCACGGGAGGCCAGGGGACGAAGAGGAGGACGACGAGGCGTTAGAAGGGGCACAGAAGGGAGAGTCCCGGGGCTGCCTCTCCAGCCGGGTTTCCTTTGTGTGGGTTGGGGCCTGCCTGCCAGGTCGGGGCAGACCCCCGCCACCGCGGCTGCCGCTGCAGTGATCCCGCTCATATTCCTCCTGAGCCCTCTGCATCTTCCGCTTCTTCATCCTACGCTTGTGGATGTGGAAAGTGGAGAGGGACAGCACGATGAGGCAGAAGATGAGGGTAACCAGGACAATCAGCACCAGCGTGGAGGAGAAGGACTGGAAAAGCTGCTGTCCCACCTGCGTGATGCAGGTGCCGCTGCCACCTGCGCCTGGGCCGCGGGCACCCGTGTTGCCGCTGCCGCTGGCGTTGGGGGAAGCAAAGGTCCGGTTGAGGAGACACGGCGGCAACGCCAGCCTCAGCTCCTTCGGCGCCCTGGCACTCATTGGCGCGGGGCTGGGAGGGGCCGGGCCCACTAGGCTTCCCCTCTTGGGCACACTGTTCCCACCAGCCAAGAAGAGGACGGAGCCCACGCCACCCAAAACTGCTCCCTGTAGAGGGAGGGGGTGTGCGAGCAAGCCAAGGACTAAGGGAGCAACTGCTGGCAAGCAAGGCGACCAAGGAGTGAGCGGCGCCCGAGAGATCCTCGCCGATCCCACCTGGAACGCGTCTTCACACGCGCACCTTTCCTTCGCGGAGGCACCAGGCTGCAAAGACACAAAGCTTAGTTAGAATCTCGACCGCTGCCCAGGGGAGTGCGGTCGGGAAGAATCAACCACCACCGCAAAGCGGCCCTCTGGGCACGCTGCCTGAGCTGGGCGCTGCCCGTATTTTCGGTCAGCGGACCCCAGCCTGCCCACCCGTGGCCGTGCACCAGAGCCACCAGCAGCCTGCTCACCCCACTCGACAGGATGGGGTCTACGCCGGCACCGCGGAGGTGCAGATTACTCAGCAGATAAGGCAACCTCCCTTCCGCCCTTCACAACTTTATAATTGCAACAGACAAGCAGCCGCTTCGGATTGAAGTCCCTACTTCCCAGAGCTCCGGCTCTCCTCTTTTCTGCACCCTCTCGGTGGATGTCTTCGCCTGGATCCCTCCCCTCCCAGCACCAACTCCGGGCCACCGCGGGGGCTCCGGGTACGCAGTCCTTCCTTTCCCTCCCCCTCCAGACTTGCCCTCCCTGGACGGCATCAGATCCCTTGGGTCCCATTCCCAGGGGGATACCCCTGGAACCACATCCCACTCTGCCTCTGTCCGCGACCGCGGCTGACGAGCAGGAACGCGCTCCATTTCTTCTCCAGCCTTCTTCCCTGGCATTCTCCCCTCTCCAAACAACAACAACAAAAAGCAGCTGAAGCATCTTTCTCAGCTGACACATTCCCACAAACGGCCCCCTCCTCCCCATCTCTCTATGTCCCCAACTTGGCAGTAGCCTGATTCTTTCTAGAGGAACTGGAATGGAAAGAGGAGGGTTCCCGCCTGCAAAGTTTGGGGAACAGACCTTCTTTCAGTCCTTCCTAGACCCAGCCCGAAGGCCCCGAGGCTTTTCCGGCGTACCGGAGCCGGTAGACCCGCAGCGCACAGGAGAGCCTCCTTGCTGTTCCCAAGAGGCAGCTGCAAACTGTTGCACTGCGGAGCAGCGAGGCAGCGCTCAAGCAAGCCGGGGCAGGGGCAGAGGCCGGGGCCGGGGGCTGGAGCTATGACCGGGGTGGCTGCACAGGCCGCGTGAGCTGTCCTCCCCACTCGCGCCCGGCCGTCAGGCCACCCGGCCATCAGAAGCCTTTAGTCACACCTTGTCTCTTACCTGGACCGCCAGCTGGCTGCAAGGAGGGAGCCCCCGCCGCGCGGCTGCAGTGGCGGCTGCAGAAGGCGCGGATTGAATGGGCCAGAGACCGAGCCGCGCTGCTGCTGCCGCTGCCGCCGCCTTCACCGCCGCTTCAGCGAGCTGAGCTCGCAGCCTATTGCCAGAGAGGCCGGTGACGTCAGGCAGCCACTGCCAGGGCTCCAAGCCACCCCTCAGGCCCCCACCCACCCTAGCACCCCAACACCTTGTCCTAGCATAGCGAGCCTCTGACACACACTTCCCAGTTCGCTGCCCTTCTCCAGCCCAGGAACTAGGAGGAGCAACCCCCATCCCCACCCTGCAAGCAACCCACCTTTCTCACTCTCTTGCCTAGGAAGAGTTGAATCTTCAGTTCTCCAGCTGTCTGATTTCGTTCTAGAGCTGACCCTTTGGTCCCAGAATCACACTTTTACACCCTGGATAACCATTTCCCATCAGTGCACAGATCAGACTTTCTCCCTGGTGGCTGATGAAAATTTCCCCCACCCCCAGTTCCTCTCTGTGCTGCCCCTGGTTCTGAACATAAACTGCGTGCATTAGATGACAGGGACATTTCTCAACACAGGTGTGAAAGAACCCAAAACACAAACCTGAACAAATTAAACAATCGAAATTAACCATTTTTCTCCCCTGGAGTTTCCAAGTTATCTTTCACTCCATCTGATTCATGATCCTTCTTGCAGCCCTCACATCCTCATCTCTAGGCCCCAGACTCACTCGATGTATTAAACACTCCTTCTATTCTGTCACTCTAGACACTCATGAGCACACAAAGCATAGTCTTACAAGGAAGAAATATGAAATTATTCACAGGAAGGCAGAAATGAACTGCCTTATGAAAATTCCAAGTATTTGTAGCTTGCACAAAGTACCCCTTCATTGGCCCTAATTCTTGGTAAAGTGTTTGGAGCACAACCTTTTAGCAAAATGGATAGAACTTCCAGAAAAGAACTCAACAGACTCCCTAAATCTTGGAAGAGAGTAGTTAACTATTGGTTTAGGAGGCTTGGAAAAATATGAATAGTGCATTTAGTTACAGAATCCAGCTTTGAAATGGAGTATGCTCATTTTTCTGTTGGAGAAGCTAGCTGGGAACAGTACCTAAAGGCATCGCATGGTTTGAAGGCACTCAGGTGTATTACTAAATGTGTATTTTCTTCTTTCCTCCTTGTTTTCTATCTTTGAGTCTGGCACAGTGCCTCGTAGCTTACTTGATAAATGATGCAGTGTATGTTGTTGCTCTTTCATGCTATGCCTCAGAAATGACTGATGCCCAGTTATCTGCTTGTATTTGCTGTATGTGTAAAGAAAGAGGGTCTGACATGTGGAGGAAAAGGCTGTCTGTAATCTGGGGGTCCCTTCTTCTGACTTTGTTTAGGCTCACATAGTCACTGATGTCTGCCCCCCGCCCCCACCCCAATGGTAGCATCACCTTCCTGCCTGGAATGAGAGTACCAGATGCCTGCAGTAGCCACGTGCCACATTTGGACAATTTGACTTTGGTGGGCTCAGGGGATAGAATGGTGAGCCTTTTTTTTTTTTTTTTTTTTTTTTTTTTTTTTTTACTCTGTGATTAAGTGACATTTTACCATTGATGCCTGACAGGCAATGCCCCATTTTTTTCACACTCGCTTTGCTCCTGAAAAGTTGAGTCTAATAAACATTTTGTAAAGCAAATCCAATTTAGATTCTCCAAAAAGAGATCTGGCTATTTCAAGAGACTCTTCAGCAAAAAATAAAAGTTTTTAAAAAAATGTTATTTTGTAAAGCAAAGAATTTTTACATAATTAGAATTAACTCTTGGCCATGCATGGTGGCTTACGCCTGTAATCCCAGCACTTTGGGAGGTAGAGGCAGGTGGATCACCTGAGGTCAGGAGTTGGAGATCAGCCTGGCCAACATGGTGAAACCCTGTCTCTACTAAAAATACCAAAAAAAAAAAAAAAAAAAAAGAAAAGAATTAGCCAGGCATGGTGACAGGTGCCTGTAATCCCAGCTACTCAGGAGGCTGAGACAGGAGAATCGCTTGAATCCGGGAGGCAGAGGTTGCAGTGAGCCGAGATCGTGCCATTGCACTCCAGCCTGGGCAGAAAGAGCAAAGCTCCATCTCAAAAAAAAAAAAAAAAAAAGAAAGAAAGAAAAGAATTAACTCTCAATGGTCTGTTTTCTAGATCTGAAGGAATTAGTTATTGGGTTTTCCCTATGGGGAACATACCTTTACAACATGTTGTAATGGGATCGCAATATGTATGTAATGGAATTCTTCTTACACGCCAAGCTTCTAGGACATGTCAGAAGGCTTTCAATGTTATTCTTTTGTTACAAATGATAGCCATCTGTTATACCAGGAGTGCTAAAACTGTGTGCATTATTTTATACACCCTATGAAAAGACAAGGTCTTAATCTGGAGAACTTACAGTCTACAGCAGATGAATGTGATTCACCAGAAAATGGTATTTAATTGGAAATGATTTAGCTAAAGACATTAGTTTTCAGGTCAAAAGCACGGGACCCTTTTTTGTCTTTTCTCTTTCAAGAATAGGCAGTAGGGTCATAATTTGTTCTTACCCAGAGGACAAATGTGCTAAATACATAGATTTGGATGTCATTGGGTAGTGTGTTTCAAACTCAAGGAAGAGTAATGACAGCAAATATGCACACCTCTTGGACTGCAGGAATTGATCCCACTGAGTTGGCACATGATTTTGGCACATCTGGCTTAATGGCAAGGCTTCTCCCAGACAACACCATTGTTGCCACTATTTTTGGCACCAAACTTCACAAGCCACACTCCCAAGAGTAGAGAACCAAGAAGCTTCTGAGATTCCTGTAATCTTCCATTGTAATGGGAAAGCCCCTCTGGACATAAGCATATTCCAAATATTTAACAGCACTTAATATTTGCTTCCAAGTTTAATGAAGAATCTCAATCTAACTTAGAGAAAAGTGCCACATGGGCACCTGTACCTAAATCTAAGAAGCATTGAATCAATAATAATTATAGCTATTATTATTTGCAAAACACCTACTATGTACCAGGCTATAGTAAATCCTATATTAGCATTAATCCTCTCTACAACCTTGCAAGGTTTTTTTGCCAAAATACAAAATTATTCATTTACTCACTTGTTCAACAAAAATCTGAGTACCTGCTATAGGAAAGGTGAGAAAACTAAAGCTCAAAGTGTTTAAAGGCCATGTCTAAGTAACCCACTGAGAAGTATATTACCACACATATTATTGGGCTGAAACACAGGTAAACTGATTCCAAAGTCAGTATTCTTTTTATGACTACTTTTCATAACTAATGGCTTTTCTCTCTCTCTCTCCCTTTCTGTTTCTCTCTTTCACACACACTCTTCTATTTTTATTTTTATTTTACCTCTGTCTACTTCTGATTGGGGTTATTATGTAAAGCTAGAGAAAAGCAGAGATGCTTGGTTGAAGTGCAGGAGGGAAGATGAGAAATCTCCATTGTTCAGGTCCTTCCTTCCAACCAGGAGCAGTCTACAGGATCTCCACAGATTCCCGTGGACTGAACAAAGTCTAGTTTGACTTAGGCAAGTCATTCCAAAACACAGTGCAGCATGATATATACCAGGCTCCTCTTAGATTTACAGGGACTTTTCCAGATAATGTGCAGCTGATTTTGACATTTTGCCTAATCTTACATCTCCTCTAATCTGGATCCCTGCATACCTATAGAAGTATGCTTATATGTTGTCATGTTACTATTAAATCAACTACTGCCCCACCTAGCAAATAAATAATAAACAAAGCTCACAGTGAAGCTCTTTACTTTGTTCTAGTTTTATTCTAGTTCAGTCTTCTCATCCGCAAAATGGGAAAAATAATAGAATCATTTTTGCAGTGCTATTTTAAGCACTGAGCGTAAAGCAAGCATTCTATAAATAGCTCATTGCATTATAAAGAAAATTACTAAGATTGATATTTTATCCCTGGCAATAGAAGCATTACATTGTTTTGGACTTGAAAATTCAGAAAACATTTGGTAAGTATTAGTGTCCTTTATGGGAAGATGACTAGAAAGGTGAAGGGCCTGAAAATAATGAAAGATAATAAGCAATTCAAGGAGCTGGGAATATTAATCTTAGAGATGGAAAGATGTGGGGAATGTATCATAGCCTCTTAAAATGTTTGGAGTATCATCAACAGAAGATGGATTTATCCTACCCTACGTACTCAAGAGAGAACAGAAATGTAGTGAAACACATGTAGGATAGAAAGCCTCTTTCAATTCATTATTTCAGTAGTGGAAAGACCTTTCTAACCACGTAGCTGGTTATCATATACCTCAGCAGTCTTCAAACTGGAGGAGTTAATCCCTGAGAATACAATAGACATTTTCCAGGGGAATATATGTGTAGTTTTAAGGGAATTATTTTCCAAGTCCTCTACCTCTATATGTACTTCTCCCCAAAATATATCTGGTTTAAAATTTTTTTGTCACCTCTCCTTGCATTTGTCCTATTTCACAAAAGAAAAATGTATGTTTCACCAGTTCTCAATCTTACTATAATGCATTTACTCAGGGTGTGAAAACCTTTGCAGAACTAAGAAAAGCAATACCTTGAGGATGTGGCGCTCCTGAGAGAGGTGACAGCTGTCATCTGGGGGACAAACTATGTATCAATTTATCTTAGAATTAGAGTTTCAAAGTGAGGTGGTTGTCAGAGGAATGAAAGTATTCTGGTTTATTTAAATTGAAAAATGGATCCAGACTGTTTTTGGAGACAGTAAGCCTGATTTGTCTATTTAGATTGACAGAACTGGATTTGCCTGATAGATTGTATGAAAGGCATCCTATACAAATTGAATGAGTTAAATCTGTTGATCCAAAGTTTTGACAAAATATATTTAAAGAACACATAGGATATGGAATAGGCCAGACTTGGAAACTCATTTATTGAACAAATACCCAGAGTGTTCCTACTGTGTGCCACAAATTGTATCAAGTGCTTGGTACACCAGGGATCAAGGAACAGTCTCTGCAATTGGGAACTTACATTCTAGTTACACAAGTGATCACATTCTGATTATCTGGTCAAACAAAGAGAATGTTAACAATTCCCTCTTTTCCTAATATTTTTAAATGAACTATCACTCCTGTCAAAGAACAGAAGAATGTAAACTAAGTAGACTGATAGATGTGAAGTTAAAGAGGCAGATAGGTAAAAATAGACGGACCAGCAGATGTCAAATATTTGATAAGATCTTTGTGACGAACAGATCCTGGATAATGAGAGTCCTGGATCATGGTCAGAAACCGAGTGGCATATGCTTCTTTCAAGTGCAGTAGGCTGTGAATCTGCTTTTCATAGGAAAGATAAACTGAAAATACTTCCATCATCCAGAAAAAGATATGCCTAGATTAGGGTTTCGTAACCTTGCCACTACAGGAGTTTGGGGCCATATAATTCTTTGTTGTGGGAGGCTTTCTAGTACCTTGTAGGCTGTTGTGGTTAGCAGGATTCCAAAGGTGGTCCCACAAGATTAAATCATTAAATCCAATGGTTATTTAACAACAAAACTAACCCAGATACTTCTGTGACTTTTTTTTTTTTTTTTGAGAACCGGTCTTGCTCTTTCATTCAGACCAGAGTGCAGTGGTCCGATCATAGCTCACTGTAGCCTTGACCTCCTAGGTTGAAGCAATCCTCCTGCCTCAGCCCCACCACATTGCTGGGACTACAGGCATGTGCCACAACATCTGGCTATTTTTTTTATTTTTTGGTAGAGCTGGGGGAGGTCTCACTATATTGCCCAGGTTGGATGGTATGATGAAAATGTTTTAGATGTAATCAAAGTCCCAAATAGCTAAACTTAAGATATGAAGATTATTCCAATAGGTCTGATCCAATCAAGTGAGCTCTTCAAAAGAAGAGGGTTATTTTTCCCCCTGCCTAGTGGAAGAAAAGGAAGTCAGAGATTCAAGGCACTAGGGGGATTCAACATGCAATTTTGGATGTTGAAGATGGAGGGGCCACAAGCAAACCAGTGTGGGTGTCCTTTAGTTGCTGGGAACAGCCTTTGGCTGACAGCCAGCAAGGAAATGGGGATTCCAGTGCTACAACTTCAAGGAACTAAATTTTGCCAACAAACGTGAATAAGCTTCCAAAGGGATTCTTCCCCAGAGCCTCCAGATAAGGGCCTAGCCTGGCTGTCATCTTGATTTCATCCCCGTGAGACTCTAAGCAGAGAACCTGGTCAGGCCCCCACCACTTCCTCCACCCAATCAGACCTCTGACCTACAGAACTATTAGGTATAAATGTGTGCTTTTTAATCTACTAAGTTCATGGTAATTTGTTATGTAGCAATAGGAAACTAACCTGGGTGCTAAGCACCATTCCTGACCTCTACCCACTAGATGCCAATAGCACCCGTCCCCAGTTGTGAGAACCAAAAATGTGTCTAATACTGCCAAGAGTCATGAGGGTGAGGGGATAGCAAAGTCATCCCTGGTTGAGAACCACTGGACTAAACATACAACTTGTCACTGTACAGTTAGAACACAATGGTTCAAAGAAAGAGACGGTTGTCTTCTTGAACCCTACCTGTATCTTAAGACAATTTAATTGATTATTTTCTCTGAGTTGTTTGAGAAACTCTGATGTGGAAAGAAAACATCAGGCATTCTCTAAGAAATCAATCTGCAACAAAAGCAAAAAGCATTAGGTCCAGGGATCAATCAAGAGGGTTTGGAGGAGAACAAATAGTGCCAATACAATTTTTTTCCATGGTAAATGAAATTTCATGCAAAGAAAAAGGAAATGATCTTACTAGATTTGAGTATAATTTTTTGAATTTTGTTTCCTATGATACGAAAGTCCACAGCAAGAAAGAAACACTTGGTTTGAGTCACATATTTTTTAGGCTGGTGTACAATACACAATGCCCTAGAAGACTCTGATGGAACACAGTGATAGTGACTTATTCCACATTGTGGGTGGCCATCTCAGTTCTTCCTGTTTCTCACTTCCTTATCAAGCAAATATTACTGTATTCATTTTAAGACCGAAAAGACAAAACCAAATGGCCCCATGGTTTTAAACTTTTTTTTTTTTTTTTTGGCAGAGTTTCACTCTGTCACCTAGGCTGGAGTGCAGTGGTACCATCTTGGCTCACTGCAACCTCTGCCTCTAAGCTTCAAGCAATTCTACTGCCTCAGCCTCCTGCATAGCTGGGATTACAGGCACCCACCACCACACTGGCTAATTTTTGTGTTTTTAGTAGAGACGGTGTTTCCCAATGTTGGCCAGGCTGGTCTCAAACTCCTGACCTCAGGTGATGCACCTGCCTTGGCCTCCCAAAGTGCTGGGATTACAGGTGTGAGCCACCACTCCCAGCTTCAACCTTTTATATCTTAGAGTCTTTTTTATTGTCTATATATCACTTTATGCTTGAACAAGAAAACAAATGAAGAAATGTGAATATGGCTTTAAAACAACCTGGGAGTCATTAACCACAAAGTATGACTGACTAGGAAGAAACACACAGGACAGCTTAGATTTCTTCCAGCTCAACATGTTGCTATCAACTATGCTTTTTATTACCATAACAGGACATACAGAGTAAAGCCAGAGTGTTTCTGAGGAAGACAAAAGCAACAATAAAGTAGGATTACTGGCAGGTTGAACAGGCACATCTGATGTAATCAAGTGACACTTTTTTTTTGTTTCACTGTCCCTTCAGATACTGTACATACTTCTTTTTCGGCTGCTAGATTAAAAAAAATTGACAGGTTTGGTGACTTTTTGAATCACTTTCAGTTAAAAGACAATCCTACAACCTTTTAAATCATAAACACAATGTCAATTCAGTAGAGCATTGAGTCTAAGACACTCATAAAAATTCAAAATTTATTCTCTTTTCTCAAAGCTTGGGGTCATTCTAGACAGAAAGCCTGGAGCATGAAAAGGAGCAATATTTGGCTTCTTCTCTATTTCTCTGGTTTTTCTTTTTCTTTTCCTCCTCTGCTCATCCCTAGATTATTAGATAGTTTCTTTCATCTCGGTAGTCAAAGCAAATAAGAGGAAAATGGTAACAGGACAAGAACATTTTACTTAGATTGGTTCTCTACACTCCTGGGGCCTGAGAGATGTTTAGACTGGCATAGGATGAGGAACTCTTTCCTTGACCTGTTTACATTCACCTGTTTTCTCAGTAGTCACTACTGACTATTTCTTCATCTATTAGGAATTTCTAATTTATTTCAACTCCTTGCTGCTTAATCCTAAGAGAAAACTTTTGAGAAAGAACATTCAATACCTACCCAATAGCTTTTCTACCTGAGGAAAAGGAGCTGGGAATTTATGCACCAACTCCATCTCATTTACTGCAGGCCATCACTTTCTAAGTATTGAGGAACTATCCCGGCAGCATGTTAGAATCAATTCCAAAAGTCCTTCCTAGTACATTTAGCTGAAGCCATGAGGGAATGTCCCCATTTCCCAAATTCTCTCTTTCCAGCCTTTTATTTCTCACTGCTGGGCTAGCATTCTCAAATGTTCACTTTGAGGTATGTTCTCTCTGATTCTTCCAGGAAAGATTAGCCAGTTCTTGCAGCTCGTTTTTTAACAATCCTTTTTATTTTCCTGGAACAGGTAAAGTATTTTCCCAGGGGTTCAAGCTGAGTTTTGGCCAATGTTATTGTCCTAGAATCTGTAGGGGAAGTACAGGTAAACCTTAAAGAAGACAAATAACATCTTATGAGGTGTTTGCCTTAGGTGAGTCTTATTTATATTTTCTAGGCAACAAGAATATGACATCCTATAACAATGGAGAGTGAATGACTTCCACATGCCTAGAGGTTTGGGAGAATCTGGAAGTTCAAGGTTCCCAAGCATATCTATCTCAAATATCCCCATCTCAGGTCTCAGGCATACTCCTTTCCTATCAAGGCATAAAGTCTCTTATCTTTACCTTCAAGGTTGAGAATTAAGTCTCTTCAATTCTCTCTCACACACACACTTAGGTCCCAGATCTGATTTTCAGCTGGATATGCTCTGTAGTTATAGGAAATATATTATCTTTAAATGCTGCATTGTCTTTTGAGTTTCACACTGAGCTCTTATTTTATGTCAGCTGAATCAAGGCTGTCATTATTTTTCCTTCAATACCACTATGACAAAAACAATTTCACAGTCTTCATAATTACCATTGCCATCATACTGAAGAAATGCTAGCAATATTACACAAGACTAAATCCTATTGTAATTCAGTACAGATGAGAGTAGTGTGATAACCACTATACTACAGAAATACACCCAGATGAGAGCACTTGTAATTGAGATACTCAGTATGCCAGGAATTATCAGCACTTATCTTATCCACACCAGTAATGGAGCCCTTTTGTGATCTGGCTGGCAAGTTCTAGAATCCAGAGTATTGTTCCTTGGTCTTTTTCTAGTGCCAATTGTCTTAGTTTGGGTTCCCCCAGAATCAGACCCTGAGACAGGGACTTGAATAAAAATAGTTTGTCTGGAAGTTGTATAGAATCCCAGTAGGGGAGTGAGAAAGTGATACAGGGAAGAAAAGACAACCAATAAAAGGCATACTGCTAAGCCAGCTACCATGAGAGTTCATGCTCACAGGGACACTTTTGGAAATAGTGCCAAATACATGCCTTAGGATTATTCCAGATTAGAAACAAGGGAGCTGTGTTACATGTCGGTGTATAAGAGCACTTCAGTCTTACCTCACTTCCATCTAGTTTTAAGACTGCTCCAAGGAGGACCTAATTCCCTGACAATCTGGCCTACTTTACGCACAGGTAGAGTGGCCTCCTCTAGTTCCAGAAAAAGTCCTTGGGAAACAGTTGCTAGTAATTAGAAGTCAATAGCAGCACACTGAAATAGAAGGGTTTAACAGATATAGGGGAAGCACTGACAACATCTGTTACCAGTTCCTCCATGTGGCTCACGTTTGCTCTATGGAAAACATTCATATACCTTTGCCCTGAATGGGCTCAAAGAATGCAGATCAGTGCAATTACAGCAAACCTCTCCTGTTCTGCCACCAACGCAACCTATCTGCCTTTTGTCATCTAGGTTTTCTGCATGAGAATCAGACCCAGGTAAACAGAGCACCCCTCTCCACCAACTGCAGCAACACACCACATACACACACACACACACACACACACATATACATGCCAGGTATTTGGCACCATTTCTCGAAATTTCCCTGTGAACATAAACTCTCGTGGAAGCTGGCTTAGTGTAGTATACCTTTTATTGGCTGTCTTTTCTTCCCTGTATCACTTTCTCACTCCCCTACTAGTATTCTATACAACTTCCAAACAAACTATATATGTGCATATCTTCAAAGGACCATGTAAGAATCTGCCCCCATTAGGCATGAGGCAAAAGAAAAATGGAAACTGTTAATGCAGCAACAGCCCACTCTTAGGAAATCTTTTCAGCAATTCCCCCCACCTCTCCCTATGTGACTCTTCTTTTAGCTCTTTGATATGGTTGGGAGACCAAGAATCATGAAGGTGTTTATTGAAAATTTCTGTTATAAATTATCATACAGAAATATGAGGATTGTTCTCACATTTTCACTGGTATTTGACATCTTTCAGTTCCACCCCTCAGTGGAAATGAAGGCAGCATGAATTCTAGTTAATATCCTTTTATAGTAGTAATTGATACTATAGCTTCAATCGACACTTCATTAGGGACAAAGATTTACAGCTTAAAGAACATATGGAAGTTTCTCAAAAAAGTTATTTCAAAAAAGATGACGATGAGAGGGGGAGGAGACCACAGATGTCACCATTATTTACAGAATATCAAGTACTTTCCACGCATTTCCTTTTAATCTTTACAACAACTCTATGACCTAAGATTGGTTATTCCCATTTGTGTGGAAGAAACAGGCTCATAGACTTACCCAAAGTACACACTGTTCATGGCTGGGTCCAGGCTAAAATGTTCTACTGTCTGGCTCAAAAACTCATGATTATTCCATTATACCAGGGACAGCTACCACAGACTCTAAATACTGCTAGGGACTAGCAAGAGAAAATCATTTGTATGATGTATACAACAAGTTTAAGAGAGTAAAACTGGGGAAAGCATAGTTCAGGGCTGACGAAGCAAAACAAAACATCACAGCCTTGAATGAGATGGGGCCCCAAGAGCTCCTAGTTTGCTAATTCAGACCAACATCCATGTAGTGGATTCGAAGCCAGTCAAACTTAGGTATGGACTCTAACTGAGCCACTACTAATTCTGAAAACTTGAGATGAATCACTTAATCTCTGTCAGCCTCAGTTTCTACCTCTGTAATGTGGAGATAACCAATTTCTCCTTTAGAGTATAATGTGAAGATCTTAAAACGTGGAAATTTTCTAGCATACAGAAGGCACTCTGCAAATGGAAATTCTTAAATTCTCCAATGTATAGTAGAATTCCAATCTTAGTCCCTCTTCATTTCTTCAAACCTCTATTCCTTGTGATTTTATAGCATAAAGAGGAGAAGTAGGTGGTGAAGAATACCTAGAGTACATAGAGTTTCTACACAGTAGTTGTGGATTATTTCAATTTATGGAAGTATAGCATCAGGGCTGATTGACATAAAATCAGCTATTGCCTGACTCCAAAGCTGAATGGTCAGAGGAATGCCATGTGGAAGAAGAGAGAGGCCACTGCACATTCAGGTCTGTTGGTTGCATGAGAAAAGGAAACACAGGTTAGTTCTGACTCTATTATAATACCAGTTGACCTATCTTATTGGAAACACAGGTATATTTTGTGTCAAAATAAATTTATGATAATTATTAACAGCAAAATTAAACCAAACATTAAAAAGGACAGATATCCTAACTAACAGATAGTCTAAGTTATATTATTTTTGTGTCATAGGATTCACTTTGGCACGATGGTGCTGATTTATGAAGATCTTTCAAGTGCATTACATTTATTCTTAGGAATTTAATCAGAGAATCCAAAGAAGCTGCCTTTTCTCCTTTTTTAATGGGAGAATAAAGCAAACTCTTGGGATTATGATGGTATTGGATCTCAGAAAAACACATCTTGCTTTTAGATTTGAGCTTTCCAGCAAGGGCATTGAAATATAATACACTGTAATCCATTACCTAAATCAGGTATTATGTCAACAGAAGTTCATTTGTTTCCCATAACATTAACACAGTTCAAAATTATCTCCATATCTATCACTCTTCGTCAACAATAGCAAGTGGGCCATTAAGTTCTCCAGTACTATCTAAGAATTAATTCATTAGAAGCAAAACCTAAGGAGAATTTAAGAAGCCTAATGTCCTTTCCAGACCCATAGTAAGTTTCCACTTCAACAGTGATGGACCAGAAGGCCTCTCTAGCTTCAGTCACGGAAGACATAAAGGAAACAGAGAGAAAGAATAAAGAACAAGAATTAGCAGTCTGTGGACCCTAATGACCCAATGACCTGTTCATACCTCTATTACAACAGTTATCACATTCCTGAAATTATTCATCTACATATACAACTCCTTCCTTGCAGAGCAAGGCCCTGGATGGCAGGCATTATGTTTGATTCCTCTCTGTACTGTCTAGAGTAGCTGCATCATAAATAAAAGCCCCACACATGTCCAATTCCATTAGTAGCTTTTAGTTCCCTTCCAAAAGTTGTGTATACAAAGAATTAAGCAGATAGGTTTCAGTTTTGCTTTTTCTATGCCCTCTGGTTCATCTTTCTGTGAAAGAGCTGACGAGGATCAAGGTGATCAAAGGAGGAAGCAGGAGCAGTAGGCAGAGGCAGCACCCCCAAAGATCTGGGGTGTGGAAGTATATCTGAAAGCCCTTACTAACATGTCCTTATCCTAAACCCCAGACTAGAGAAAGAATAAAAGTCAAGGGAGATATCAGTAGAAAACAGAAAGGGAACAGATATGCACCTAGCAACTACTATCATATGTAGCATTTGCAAACATGATTCCACTTAATCCTTGTAACACCCTGTGGGACCAAAAATTATCTCCATTTCCTAGATGAAGAAAATCAAAGATTAAGTAATTTATCTAAGGGCACACAACTACTACATGATGAAGCCAGGATTCAAACCTTAGTCTGCCTGTCTGAAAAGCTTTCTCTTTCCATTAATCCAGGGTGCCATTCTGACAGATATTGAGTAACAGTTCATTGAACTTGTGGATACAGCCTCCATTGACCAGGCCTCTGGCATAAGCAGTGGCTATGTCTTCAGGTGGCTGGATCACTTGAGCACCAACAGCCAGAAGGCTCAAAGGTTAGAAACGGAAGAGCTGGTGTGAACTGCCTGTGCAATCACTAGAACCCAAAGGATTAACTTGTTCTTTGCAAGGTTACGGCGGCTATGTTTTCAGTGATTCAGCACCCAATAAGTGAGCTACAGTCAATTTTATGCAAGGCACAAAATTCCTATTAATAGTTTCCATTCCAATAAAATATACTAGATGCTTTACCAGGTCTTTTATAATTAATATCTATTTATTTGCAAGTCAGTTGTCAAAAAAATCTTACAGACTGGGCACACAGCTCACGTCTGTAATCCCAACACTTTGGGAGACCGAGGTAGGTTGGTGGGCAGATCATCTAAGGCCAGCAGTTTGAGACAAGCTTGGTCAACATGGCAAAACCCTGACTCTACTAAAAATACACAAATTACCCGAGCCTGGTGGTGGGTGTCTATAATCCCAGCTACTCAGGAGGCTTAGGCAGGAGAATCTCTTGCACTCAGGAGGTGGAGTTGCATTGAGCTAAGATCGTGCACACTACACTCCAGCCTGGGAGACAGAGCAATACTCCAACTCAAAAAAAAAAAAAAAAAAGAAACTTACAAATGATTTTATTTCTACCTTTTTATTCAATACGAGGCTTTGGCTCTATTTGAGATGTCAAGTGGGACCACACAAAAGCCTGCATTTTCTTCTTACACAGCCCATTCTCTCTCAATATTTGACAACAGAAGATGTCCTCAGAGGATTTTCATCTAAGAACCACAGGCCTGCCTACTCCTGGCTTATTTCAAGTGAAGAACACAAATCCCAAACACAGCCTAACAGAGGAAACGGGATCAATGGAAATTCAAAGGTGACTTCTGGAAGGCCTGCCTAAAGCTTGTTCTCATATGACACCTTGTCCTACAAGAAGCCTCTCTTAACCATCTTATTAAAGGACATCAACTCTTTTAAAAATTGTTAGCATTACCTTTCAGTAGGCTACATAACCCCAGAGGGCATAGTTGGTACCAGTGGGAAATAGCTAAGAAGCTGATTTTGATTCAACATAAGACCAAACTTTCAAACAACTATTGTCAAATGGGGAAGTAGTTGAATTGGGAGAGATTCAATATTAAAGTCTATTAACTCCCAAGGTCAAAGTTATTATTTGATGGCATTAAATGTAATCGGTGACCCTGCAGAGCCTAAGGGAATGGTACATTGGAGAGCTAAGTTTTGGTGAGATCTTACAGCCTGGAAGGCTGTGGCCTTGTAGTTCTCTTGCTGCAAAGTCCTGTAGAGTACAGGATGGTCCCGGGTGCCTGAAAAAAGGCTTGTAGCAGGCCAGACCCAAATGGTCATCAAATTGAACCACTTATGAGAGAAAGTACTGTGTTAGAGGTCAGGAAAGAATCAGTTACCACAAGCTCACTCTTGATTCTCTAAATAAAAAAGTGAAAGACAAGCTCATCCCACCAACATCCTTTCCCCAAATCAAACATCTCTAATGGTGGAATCACAGATTATAAATTACTATTGCCAGAGCTCATGGAGACCCAAAAGCAAAAGCTTCTCGAACAAAGACAAGGAGGAGTTCAGGAATGGGCAGGCAGCACAGTGAAAGAATGGAGCATGTTTGGCCTAGGATAAATCTCCTGGGCACAGGCCTCCCATCACCAGCCTGCATACTCTGTCTCATCTGAAAGTGGCATGCCCACCAACCCAGAGATAATGACCCGCTGCTCCTTAACTTTGCTGACAGTCAGTGCTACTTAGCTGCCTGTAAATGTGCATATGAGTCTGATCATATTCACCTCCCTTGACTACATCTCTTATGCTCTGCTGATATTCATGTAGGAAATTGTGTGACAGTTTCATAGAAGGGGCTCAATGTCTAAATGGCAAGTCTACATTCCCTGTCACTTGGTCTTTCTGCCTCCTTTTTGATTTAACATGACACCATGGCATTCATTCTGTCCAACCTTCAAAAGTACTTTAGAAGAGGCACAGGCTTTGGAATCTGACAGACCTGAGTCTGAAATCTGTTTCTGTCACTCCCAATTATGCAACCATGGGTGTATGGAACTTTTTAAACTCTCTGAAACACAATCTCAATTTATTCATCTGTAAAATGGGAATCATAATACCTTCCTGGAAGGTTTGAGAACTGGGATCAATGAGGATTCGTGGGGGAGGGTTAAACGAGATCCCAGGAAATGTTCAATAAATGTTTGTTCTCTGCCTCCTTAGACTACACCATGACCTTTAAGAGGCCAGATCCTCTATCCAACAGGGTGTGACACTTTAAAAATAGAATCATTTTCAAAGATGGCTCTGTGATGTATATAAAATAAAGTACCTCCTGCCAACTAAATAAATAGAGAAGAGCATGTACTCATTACTGTTCTAATTTAATCTATCTAAGTGCCTGGAGGTCTTTGTGAGGTAAATATTATTTTCACTCCGACCTTGGGTGCAGCATTCCCATTGAATTTATCTCAGTTCATCCTTTTATGTCATGCTGAAGCCTTCCGAATAGACTGAAAGCATTTTGGTAAAAACAGAAATTAGCATGATCTAAATAACCAGTAAATACCTGGTTACTTGGATGATTAGAGAATAGGATATTCTGGGTAACTTGCTGTTCTGCCTAATAAAGACTTAGCATGTATGCCTAAATTACCTATTTTCAAAGAATAAAACCCATCAAAACATACAATCTGTTCTGAACATGAGATATTTAGTGATGATACTCAGAGGCTGGCAGGGACATGGGACTCACCAGAAGGATTGTCAATAACTTTGGCACAAGAGAATGAGCAGGGCTGTGCTCTCACATGCTCGGGTCATTTTTTGAAAGCAGTTTTGACTTTGATGTGTTTACTTGTTTCTAGTTTCTTCTTTACCAAGATTTATAGAAAAAAATTTGTTCTAGGTTCTCCTCCATAAAATTTTTCAAAAAAGTATTTACATATCCTGCTCAATTTGGACAATTCAGTAGAAAATAAGAACTGCTCATGTTCAGTGGGTCACTGATGAATGAGTCAGTCTGTATGGACTCAACCCTTCTAGTCTTCTGCTCCTACATGGGTAGATCCAGATATTCAGGAACTCAATGCTGTTTTGATATCCAGACACAGTTTATTTTTGTAAGAAAGAATTTTCTTTTAAAGCAAATGTGAATTCATTGTAAAACATTTAGGAAATACAGCCAAAAGGGGAAAAAAAGAACAGTATCTGTAATTTACCATTTTGAGATGACTACCATTAATACTTTTGAAAGTCTTCTTTGCAGACATAAATAAAGATATACTTTTCATTTATGGGTTCATGATATACAAACTGCAAATGGTATCTACCTTCTTACCTTTTCAACAATCTGTTATGATCATCTTTTCATGTTAATATTCTCCCTCAATGCATATTTTAATGATTACAAAGGATTTTACATATTATAAATTATTCTGAAATCAAGCAATATTCTTCTTTAAAAAGAAAAAAGGAGAATAGTTTATAGCTAAATCTTTGCTTAAATCCATTTATTTCCACTGGATTAATTCTTGGGAGTGGATTTGAAGAACCAAGGTCATTTAAAAAAAATTATACATTGTCAAACTCTTCTCCAAAGATTTAAACCAAAGTATACACTCCACTGGCAGTGTACTGCTGTTTATGTGTCTGTTCCTAAGAAGATTGTCAAAGTCTTCATATTAGGGTGTGTAGTATTCATCTTCATAGTCAACATTTTTTATGTTTTTGTACAGTCACCGAAATATTTGTTGAATGAATTTGATGACTCTTCCATTGTTTGAATGAATGTGTAATACAGGCAAGTTTGTATAACGTTCCTAGGGCTCAGTTTTCTCTTTGGCAAAATGAGAATTTTGGTTATATGCTTCCTACCATTCTATGATTTCACATCTGTTGTGTGAAATGCAATGACCAAGATACTCTGGGGAGATTACACATATATACAATATATAATAGTGATGGGACATGAACATATATCACATGTAAGCTAATTATAATTGAACAGAAGTATACATAGATGTGCTGAATACTCAAGCAGAATAAGGCTAGATGATACGATGGGAGATTATCGAAAGATGATACTCAGCTAATCAGACATCTCTTGCTTTCTATCTTTAAAAAAAGTCCCTTTCTCACTCAGGATTTTGTGTTTTATTGGTATCTAGAAAACAGGAGCCATAATTATCTTGAAACTCAGTGTTCTTTGGTTATTCCACTCAGGGCAAAGCTTATCACACTAGGCTTTAGGAACATTTCAATCATCGCTTTTAAATTGCCTAGGATAGAATTGTATTTGTTGACTTTTATGTTCCTTGACTTCCTGGTACATTGGTGGTGAACGGGTGTAGACTGCTCTAGATTATCCATGCAGCTACTGTGCTTACCTCTATAGCCCTTCTTTTCCAGGCCATCCTTGGTTAAGTATGGACAATCAAAGGCTTAGCTGATAGTCACAGAATCGTTTGGTTCCCCTAATCACTCAGTTTATTACTTTATTAATTCATGGTTACTTATTGAGAATTTAACATTCTAAGCTAGTAGGGGGGGGTGCAATTTGGTATACACAACAATGGCAGGTATAAACATGATCCATTGGACACACAAAGGAAAAACTCACCAATCTCCAGAAGCCAGGGGAAGTTCTCACAGCAGATGACTCCTGAAAATGATTCTTGAGATGGTACTTAAAGGAGGAGCTCAAGCTTGTCAGGTAGATGGGAGTATGTGGGTAAGAGTGTAGGAAAAAAAATGGGATTGAAGTAGAGATATAGCACAGAAAAGGGTGACAGAATCGTGGGTTTATCACTGGTAGGTGTGTTTCCTATCAGTCTCCCACTACTCAAACCTCTCTCCACCACACTCCCACAGTTCTCCTTGCACAGACCATCTAGTGGAGAAGTAGAGGTCTTGAGTCCGTCTCCATTCTTTGCCATAACTCCAGAAAAGGTCTTGCTGCTTTCCAGTGATAGCTGGCTCTGTGACCACTGGTTCATCCTGAGTGCCTCCACTTGGCCACTCTGCATAGACCCTATCTGATCCAGCATTTATGGCATTATGGGTCATTTAGTCTCCAACTTACACACACCTCATTTTTTTGGTTTAAGAACTCCCTGCTCCTGGGACAAGAGGCCAGGGCACTTTTGGAGGTATGTCCGTCACAATTACCCTCAAAGAATTTCTTTCAAGCTCTGAAGCCAGATTTCTAGATGAGGCACACATTTTCCCCACTCGTCTTATCAGATGACATGTCCAGAAGCTAATCTTGCTTAAACCAGTAAACTTACCTGCATCCACATCCATCCTGAAATCTTTTTAGCTGTCCCAAAAGAAGTAGCACACTTTCTTCTGCTCAAAACTCTTCTCTTCACCCATGTCCTAAACAAGTGCTTCCCAAATCTAAGAAACATAAAACTCAGTTGAAAACCTTGTTAAAAACATGGATTTCCAACGCCCAAATAGCTGAATCTGAATTATCTGAATTCTCAAGTGTACGAGTCAGGAATCTAGAGTTTCACAAGCTCTCGACATCTTTTTCTCGGTGGTAAAATATTTCAAGCATTTTAAAAAAGGGGATGTGAGATATATATTGAGTGTATATCCTAGGTGATCTCATAAAACTAAGCAATCTCTAATCTGTAGAACAGCATTTAGGATCCATTATTCTGGATTTCCATAGCTTCCTGCTTCTTCAAGAACCAGTCACTGTCAGTTCAGGGGCCTCAACTTCATCTTCTCTGCAGATTCCCTTTTCTTCACCTAGCAATGGGTTCAAGAATCTCTCATAAAAATATACCCTCTAGACTCTTCTTGCTATCCCTCTTTAATTTCTTTTACAGCTTTCTTATGCTAGCCATGAAGGAAAATAGTCTCACTCCACATTCTCTCATCAACCACTTTGATTTCCAAGCCAACAACTCCATGGAAATTATCATTATTATTATTGTGACGCAGTCTCGCTCTGTTGCCCAGGCTGGAGTGCAGTGGCGCCATCTCGGATTACTGCAAGCTCCTCCCAGGTTCAAGCCATTCTCCTGCCTCAGCCTCCCCAGTAGCTGGGACTACAGGCGCCCGCCACCATGCCCAGCTCATTGTTTTTTCTATTTTTAATGGAGACAGGGTTTCACCGTGTTAGCCAGGATGGTCTCGATCTTCGGACCTCATAATCCACCCGCCTTGGCCTCCCAAAGTGCTGGGATTACAGGCGTGAGGAAATTATTTTTTTAAAAGTTCATTCAAAAGAGCTGGTGATTTCTATTTCTTTAACCTGATGCACAGAATTGAGTTTTTCACCCTCTTCAGTCAAGGAAAACTTTCATTGACATTCTATGAAAATACTCTTAAAAATATTTTTTGTTGCATGCTTTCTTTGTGGTCATCCTAATTCTACTCTTCTTATCTGCCTAAGGTACAACCCACCTTCTGTGTGATATTTTTATGTACATATATGTTATCAAATGCAAGTATATTCTTCATATGTATAGTTTACATAAATGTTACCATGCTATAAAAAATAATTTTCTTTCTTTGTTTCAGGTGTTTTTAACATATATCTATATTGTTATATATAAATGTTTTATTTCTCTAGACTTCTTAATAGTATTCTATTCTGTACACATACCACAAATTTACTTATCCATGCATGAGTGATGGACATTTTGATTACCTTTATTTGCCAAGATACCCCTGTGATATACATCTATATATATACACACACATATCTATATATACACATCTATATATACATCTATGTATATATTATGTATATATGTACAATTTTATATATATACTCACATCTATATATACACAATCTATATATACATATATGTCTATACATCTATGTATAATGTATATATAGATGTGAGTATATATGTATATATATAAAATTGTGCTTCCTATGAGAAAATTTATTTCAAAGATTCTCAACCTTGGCTATATATTAGAATCACCTGGGAAGTTCTTTTGTTTTTAAATACTAATGCTTGGAGACCTCACCCTCACCCTCCCCACCTCAAACCCAACTTAGTTGTTCTGTGGTGGGACTTGTACATCAGTATTTTTATTAAGGTCCCAGGTGATTCTAACATATATATGGCAGTGAGAATTATTCTAGGGCCTTGCTCTTCAAAGTATTGTTCACCAACCAGCAGTACAGACATCACCTGGAATTTGCTATTAATGCAGAATCTCAGGTCACACCACAGACCTGCTCAATTGGGATTTGCATTTTAACAGCATCCTCAAGTGATTCACATGTGCAGTAAACTTTGAAAAGCACTGGTCCAGTTTGTACTCCCAGGAATGAAAATATTGGTTTCTAAGGTACACATATATTTGATTACACTGCCTACCACCTGAGTGCTCAACAAAATGACTGCCTTGATTTACCCTTCCACTAGTACAAGGAGATAATTTTTAGCCCATATACTTAAAAGCATATTCAATTTTAACAGTTGATCCACTGTAGAGTTCTCTGTTGTTTTTATTTTTTAAACAGATTTATTGTGGCATAATTTATATACCAAAATTGTACATATTTAATGTATACAAGTTAATAGTTTGGACACATGCATACACCCATGAAACCATCACCATAATCAAGGTAATAAACATATCCATCACTTCCAAAAGATTCCTTGTGCCCTTTTGTCTTTTACTGGTTGGTTGGTTATTTTGTGTTGTGTAAGAGCACTTAACATGAGATCTATGCCCTTAAATCTTTTAAGTGCAAACTATTGTTAACTATAAATAGAATGCTTAACAGCAGATCCCTTGAATGTATTCATTTTGCATAGCTGAACTTTATATCCACTGAACAACTCCCCCATTTCCCTTCCACTGGCCTATGGCAACCACTATTCTAGTCTCTGCTTCTATGAGTTTGACTATTTTAGATACAAGTGGAAACATGCAATATTTGTTCTTCTTTGACTGGCTTATTTCACTAAGTAGAATATTTTCCAGGTTAATTCATGTTGTCACATATGACAGAATTTCCTTTTTTAAGGGCTGAATAATATCTATTGTATGTACATACCACACTTTGACTATTCATCCATCAATGGACATTGAGGTTGCCTATATATCTTGACTATTGTGAATAATGCTTCAATGAACATGAGAGTGTAGATATCTCTTTCATATCCTGTTTTCAATTTTTTGGATATTTACTCAGAAGTGAGATTGTTGGGTCATATGATAGTTCTGTTTTTAATTTTTTTATGAAACTCCACACTGTTTTTCAAAGCCACTCTACCATTTTACATTTCCTCCAGTAATGTAAAGAGATCCAATTTATCCACACATTGGCCAACACTTGTTATATTTTGTGTTTTTGATAGCAGCTGTCCTAACAGGTGTGAGGTTGTATCTCATTATGGTTTTGATTTGCCTTTTCCTGATAACTAGTGATGTTGAGCAGTTTTTCATACCTGTTGGCCATTTGTATGTCTTCTTTAGAGAAATATCTACTCAGTTTCTTTACCCATTTTGAATCAGGTTGTTTTTAATTTATTTATTGTTACTGAGTTAAAGGAGTTCTTTATGTATTTTGGATATTATAGATACGGTTTGTAAGCATTTTCTCCCATATGCAGATTTTCTTTTTATTCTGTTGATTTTTTTTTTTCTGTGCAGAAGCTTTTTAGTTTGAAGTATTCCCATTTCTCTATTTTTGCTTTTGTTGCCTGTGCTTTTGGGGTCATATCCAAGAAGTTATTGCTAAAACCAGTTTCAAGAAGTTTTTTCCCTGCGTTTTCTGCTGGGAGTTTTATACCTTCTGGTCTTATGTTTAAGTTTTCAGTCAACTTTGAGTTGGTTTTGGTGTATGGTATGAGTCCAATTTTATTCTTTTGCATGTGGATTTCCAGTTTTCCCAGCATCATTTGTTGAAGAGACTTTTCTTTCCCCATTGTGTATTCTTGGCAAACTTTTTGAAGATCGGTTGAGATGGGTTTATTTCTGGACTCTCTATCATGTTCAGTTGGTCTGTGTGTCTGTTTTTACACTGGTACCATACTATTTTAATTACTATAGGTTTTAAATATATTGTGAGATTGGGACGTGTGATGCCTTCAGCTTTCCTTTTCTTGAGATTATTTTGGCTATTTGAGATCCTGGTGGTACTACATGAATTTTAGGATAGTTTTTTCTATTTTTATTTTTAAAATGTGTTTGGGATTTTATGGGGATAGCAGTGAATCTGTAAATCATTTGGGGTAGTGTGGCATTTCAATAATATTAAGTATTCTAATCCATGAACACATGATATGCCTTTTTATTTATTTAGGACTTTTTATCAGCAATGTTTGTAGTTTTCGGTATACAAGTCTTTCAACTCCTGGTTTAAGTTCATTCCTAAGTGTTTCATTCTCTTTGATGGTATTGTAAATGGGATTGTCTTTAATTTACTTTTTATATAGTTTGTTGTTAGTGTATAAATACATAACTGATTTTTTTATGTTCATTTCGTGTCTTGCAGCTTTATTGAATTTGTATATTTAAAACCTGTTTATTAAAAAACAGGTTTTCTAGTGGAGCCTCAAGTGTTTTCTACATATAAGATTATGTCATCTGCAAACAGAGATAGTTTTACTTCTCCTTTTCAGTTTTACTTCTCCTTTTCACTTTCTTTTTCTTGCCTAATTCTTCTGGCCAGAACTTCCAATATCACGTTGAATAGAATATTAGCAGTGGGCTTGCTATATGCACTTACAATATTGAGGTAAATTCTTCTGTATCTAGCTTATTGAGATTTTTTTTATCATGAAAGGATGTTAAATTTTGTCAAATTCTTATGCCATTATTGAGATGATCATGTGAGTTTTATACCTTATTCCCTTAATGTAGTATATCACATTAATTGATTTGCATATGTTAAGCTATCCTTGCTTCCCAGGGATAAATCTCACTTGATCATCATCCATGATCTTTTTAATGTACTGTTGAATTCAGTTTGCTAGTGTCTTGTTGAGTATTTTCGCGTCTATAGGCATAGAGGTGTTGGCCTATAATTTTCTTATAGTGTCTTTCTGTGGTTTTGGTATCAGGGTAATGCTGGCCTCATAAAATAAGTTTGGAAGTGTTCTCTCTTCTTCCATTTTTTGGAAGATCTTGAGAGGGATTGGTATTCTTTAAATGTTTGGTAGAATTCTGCAATGAAGTCATCTTGTTCTGAGTTTTTCTTTTATGAGAGATTTTTATTATTACTGCTTCAACCCCCTTATTAACGGTGTGCAAATTTTCTATTTTTTCATGATTCAGTCTTTGTATGTGTCTAGAAATACATCCATTTCTTCTAGGTTACACAGCTTGTTGGTATATAATTGCTCATAGTAGTCTCTTGTGATCCCGTGTGTTTCTTTGGTATCAGTTGTCATGTCTTCTCTTTAATTTCTGATTTTATTTATTAGATTCTTCTCTACTTTTTTCTTATTTAGTCTAGCTAAAAGTTTCTTGAATATTTTTATCTGTTCTAAAATCAGCTCTTTCATTGATCTTTTCTATTGTTTTCTTGTCTGTATTTCATTTATTTCTGTTCTGATCTTTGTTATGTCCTCCCTTCTGCTAACTTTGGCTTAGTTTGTTCTTCTTTTTCTAGTTTCATAAGGTGTAACATTAGACTGTTTATCTAGAACCTAATTTTTTAATGTAGGCATTTGTCATTATAAATGTACCTCCTAGAACTGCTTTTGCTGCATCCTGTAAGTTCTGCAGTGTTGTGTTTCCATTTTTGTCTATTTCATGTATTAGCCCATTTTCACACTGCTGATAAAGACACACCTGAGACTGGGAAGAAAAAGAGGTTTAATTGGACTTACAGTTCTACATGACTGAGGAGGCCTCAGAATCATGGCGGGAGGTTATAGACACTTCTTACATGGCAGTGACAAGAGAAAATGAGGAAGATGCAAAAGCAGAAACCCTTGATAAAACCATCAGATCTGATGAGACTTATTCACTACCACAAGAACAGTATGGGGGAAACTGCCCCTATGATTCAAATTATCTCCCACTGGGTCCCTCCCACAACATGTGGGAATTATGGGAGTACAATTCAAGATGATGTTTGGGTGGGGACACAGAGCCAAACCATATAATCTCAGATACTTTTAAATTTCCCTTTTCATTTCTTCTCTGACCCATTGGTTGTTCAGAAACGCGTTTAATTTCGATACATCTGTGAATTTTTCAGTTTTCTTCCTGTTACAGGGTGAGCATCCCAAATTCAAAAATCTGAAATCCAAAATGCTTCAAAATTCAATAAACATTTTCTTTGTGCATCAGGTTGATTCTCAAAAGGCTTTCAGTTTTGTAGAATTTTGGATTTCATATTTTTGGATTTGGGATGTTCAACCAGTAAGTATATAATGCAAATATTCCAAAACCCCAAAAAATCCAAAATCCAAAACACTTATACTCCTAAGCATTTCAGATAAGGGATAGTCAACCTCTATTGATTTCAAGTTTCATACCATTGTGGTCAGAAAAGATACTTGATATTATTTCAGTCTTTTAAGTTTGTTAAAATTTAATTTGTGACCTAACATATAATCTATACTGTTCTGTGTGCACTTGAGAAGAATGTGTTCAGCTACTGTCAGATGGAATGTTCTGTATATGATTGTTACATCCCTTTGGTCTACAGTATAGCACAAGTCTAATGTTTCCTTATTGGCTTTCTGTCTGGATAATGTATTCATTGTTGAAAGGAGTGCTGAAGTATCCTACTATTATTGTATTGTTTTCCATTTCTTTTCTCTTTCTTTCTTTCTTTTTTTTTTTTTTTTTTAGATGGGGTCTCACTCTTTCACCCAGGCTGCAGTACAGTGGCATGACCTCAGCTCACTGTAACCTCTGCCACCCAGGTTCAAGTGATTCTCCTGCCTCAGCCTCCTGTGTAGCTGGGATTACAGGCACGTGCCAGGATGCCCAGCTAGTTTTCATATTTTTAGTAGAGACGGGGTTTCACCATGTTGGCCAGGCTAGTCTCAAACTTGTGACCTCAGGTCATCCACCTGCCTAGGCCTCCCCAAATGCTGGGATTACAGGTGTGAGCCACCTCACCCAGCCACTTTCCATTTCTCCCTGTCGATGTTTGTCAGTGTATCTTTAGGTTCTTTGATGTTAGGTGTATGTGTGTGTGTGTGTGTGTGTGTATATATATATATCTGTGTGTGTGTATGCATATATATATAACTACATTACTTTCTGATGAATTTATCCTTTTGTTATTATATAATATCCTCAACCTCTTGTAACAGTTTTTGATTTAAAAATGTCACTGGGATTTTTATGGGGGTAGCATTGAATCTATAAATCACTTAAATTTTTTCTGCTATAAGTACAGCTACCCTCGCTCTCTTTTGATGATCATTTGCACAGAATATCTTTTTTCATCCTTTCACTTTCAGATTGTCCTTAAATTTAAAGTGAATTCTTATATACAGCAAAGAGTTGCATCTTGTTTTGTTTTTGTTTGGGTACTATGCTCTGTCTTTGGATTAGGGAGTTTCATCCATCTATGTTTAAAGTAATTATTGATAGGGAAGGACTTACTGTACCTATTTTGTTCATTGTGTTCTCTGTTTTGTAGGTCTTTTGTTCCTCTCTTCATTTCCTGCTGTATTCCTTTGAGGTTCATTGATTTTTTTTTTTTTTTGTAGTGATACTTTCTCTTTTTAGCTCACTGTTGTTTTAATTTACATTTACTAGCTATATTTACTTTTATTTTTATTTGTAGAGACAGGGTCTCCCTATGCTGCCTAGGCTGCTCTTAAACTCCTGGGCTCAAGCAATTGTCCCGCCTCAGATTCCCAAAGTGCTGGGATTATAAGTCTAAGCCACTCCACCCAGTTTCTGATTACCAGTTAGATGGAGCACCTCTTCATATACTTAGGAGCCATTTTAATTTCCCCTTCTGTAATTGCCTTTTTCCACTGATTTGTAACATCACCTCTACCTTATAGCAAATTCTTATACAAATTGTACCTGTTTCTGGCCTCTACTATGTTCTGTTGGTCTATGTATTTGTAGCTTTTAGTTATTATGATTTTGTAATATTTCTTAGTATCTGGTAGGCTAAGTCTACCCTTCTTGATCTTCTTGCTTTATCAAAATATTTCTTTAGTATACAAAGACTTTATTTCTCCATATAAACTTTAGGATGTTTGCCATATTCCCTCAAAAAAGGCTTCTTCATTTTCACCATAATATTTTTAAAATTCCCATGAGTTTTGTGGATAATTTATTACTAGGTATTTTTATAGATTTTCCTCAATTTTAATTGGTATCTATTTTATATTACATTTTCAGTTGGTTATTGTTAATTGGTATAGAAAATGCTACTGTTAATCTTGCCAGGAACTTTGCTAAAGTCTTTAATATTTTGCTGATTTCCTAGGTTTCTATTGAAATTATCTGCAAATAATATAATTTTTCTCTGCCTTTCCAATGCTTATGCTTCTGATTTCTTACCTTATTGCATTGGTCAGAATCTCCAGGATTTTATAGGACTAAAAATGCACCTAAGGTTTTCCATAATATAAAATGTAGATTGTTAATAGTCCTCTGATAGGTGAATGTAATACATACATTTCAGTCCAGTTGAACAACATGTTCATCTTATTTGGTCTCTCTCCAGTTTTTAATGCTATTTACAATTATCCTTCTTGAAATTTGTATTTTATTTCATTCTCTACTGGTTTTCTCGCTATCTTTGGGTTACTCCTTTTCAACATACTTCCCAGGTTTGTTCATTCATTCATTTATTCATTCACTTAAGCAACAAGTGTTTATTGGGGACATCCCATATGCCAGATTTCTGCCACCATTCATCGGCCTCATTCTTTAGCTTTGCGTATACTCTTCCTGGAAAAACTTACTTCCATGGCCCTAACTACTAGATATCATAAGTGCCCAAATCTATTTCTATATAGTCTATTATAGATCTACTATTATATATCCTGAACATAAGGTCTGGATAGCCTACAACCAATTTAAACCCATCATGTCCTCCCAAATGGCTTCTTTTGCATTCTACCCCACTGGGTTAACTGCACTATTTGTTGTGTAAAAATCAAGTCAAAGAGTGCTTCCTCTTCTAAAAAGCCTTCTTCAGTTTTTCCATGGGTTACACTTTCCTTTTTGGTTCCTTTGGTGTCTTGCTCACCTTCCTAAATGAAGTATAAAGGTATTTATACTTGCTATAATAATGTATTAATATGCCCATTCCTACCATTGGACTAGGAGCTCTCAGAGAAGCAGGAACTCTTTCTTTCCGTCGCTGAGTCACAGAGACTGGCAGCGTTGATGCTTGCTGAGTAAAGACTGGTTGTTGTCCACTGTGTGAAGCAGCCCTCATTTTCTCTTCTCTCTGAGGCTTGCAATTCTTATTCAACACTATTAAATCAAAAGACTCATTTTACCAAAAGTCATTTGAGAAAGAGAAGGTGTTTCATTACATTAAACCATACTTTGAAAAGGAGAGCAAGGTGAAGAAAGAGGAAGGGTATTTAACTCAGTGCAGGTTAACTCCTGAGGTAACATAGGCACATTCAGTTCCCATGTCCTTTTCTCACATATGTCTCCTTCCATCACCTTCATCTGCACTGTTCTTTCATGCTTAGGCCATAAAGGTGAGTTATTTGGTGCTTTTATATGGTTTATTTAGTGTATATTTAAAATGTATTACCATTATTTGCTTATCAACAAACTGGAGAAAATGAGTATGGAATAAAATCCAGGTAAAGAGCGGAAGATCGGGGAAAGAACTAAGAATTGTTCCCTTGAAACATTTTGAGAAAACTGAGTTCTGTCTCTACCCTTGGGCTTCTCGAGAGGTCTGGAATAAGGGTTCAAGGTGACAGCTGCCTTGCCAAATTTGCAGGAGTCTGGAAGAGATATAAAGAAGTGTAAAACCCTAATTCTCAGCATTAAAAGGAAGCTTACTTGTCATATATTACAACATTCCTTATTGAAACAGAAACATTACCCTGCCTGGAGTCTTTCTCACAATCCTAGGGAAAAAAATCAAGCAGAAGATTTTGTTCTTCCATGCAGATAAGCTGAGGGTATCCTACATGGAAGGAAAGAGAACCGGGGTAGAAACTTAAGATAAAAATTAATGCTTTGGATCAGTGACATTTAGCAAAGTGATTAGGCAGTGACATTAAACAAGTTCCAAGGCCATTTCCAAGTGATTTCTGTGGCCACCTGTGCTGCTCAGGAAAACCATGTTTGAGGTGGGAAAAAAAGAGACTTGATCTTAATTAAAACCTGAGGGTGCTTGTAATGGAAAGTTCAGGATAGAGTCGTTTGTTTTTGCTATTAGTATACCTGTTCTTTGTTTAAAAAAAAAAGAAAAGAAAAAAAAAGACTCTTTTTTTACTCTAGGGAGCATAATGAAGGAAAAATAATTGGTCAGAATACACGGAAAGTACGGAGAGAAAAAAGACATTAATGGTGTTCTAGAGTGAAATTGTCCATCTCTGACAACTGCCTCTCCAGGCAGATCTATCAGAGTAAGGGCTGTGCTTTTCATCACAGTGACTTATGTGTAATTACTCTCTAATCCCATGGGTTTATCAAATATCTCTTTGGCTGTCCAAAATCATTGTCCAGAAACTGGATAGCACCTGCTAGATGCAGCCAGAGTGAGAGCTTCCCTGTAAGTAATGCCTGGTTGGTAAAAGTCAGATAAACCCCCCCTTCCATAGTCATCACTGCCACTTTGCACATGCTTCTCCCCTGCTGCCTGTTAGCTGACGTCTCTCATCCCCAACCTTCTATTCAGGTCTCTGGATATGGTCTTGCTTCTCATACCATGGCTATCATATTACTTAAGGGAGGAGGGGGATCTGCTGTCCTCAACATATTCAAGATTGCCCTAAGCCTCTGAATCCATTTGGCAGATGAGTGGAAACCTTTTATGGGTCCAGACTGAAGTGGCAAATATCATTTACTTACATGTTTCACTGGCCTTCCATGTGGTCATACCTCACTGCTAGGAGACTAGGGAATGTAGTCAACAGAAAAAGGAAACAGATTTTGTGAACAGCCGGTCGGATACTGCAACATTACTCCCTCTAGTTTCCACCTTAGCCTCCCCCTTGGTGTTGACTTTCTGACTACCAACTTGGTATAATTCAGCAAAGTCCTGTTATTGGAAACAGCCTCCAATAGGGTAAGCCTAAATCTGCATGATCAACTTGAATTCCTAAATTCATCTATCAGCTGCCACCTGCAATATAAGAGGTGGACTTCTCAGACTACCTGGCAAGAGGTAAAAGGAGAGGAGGAATTAGGGTGGGTGGTGGAGAGATAGGGCCTGCTGTCCTTACAATCTGCTAGGAAAATTTTGCAAACACCTCAACCCCTCAGTGCCGGAATAATGTATGGGCCATTCCCCAAATAGCAGCCAAGGACTCAAACATATAGGGAAAGCTTGAGTGAGGAGTAAAATGTAGGACAGCTCAGGGCCTGTGTTTTGGTTGTCAACCCATGTTTGTGTGCTTTGAAATTCTAGGTTACGCAGCAGCTTGAGAACAAGATTGTTGTCAGTAACTTCTGCCAATGAATTCTGAGTCATTTACCTTGATTTACGAGGAATGAGAAGAGAGAAACTCTTCTCCTTGCATTTATTTAATCAGTTGAAACCATGTGGATTTTTAGAGACAGTCTTAATGTAAATTACCCAAATGGTTTAGCACCACTAGATACCTCCAACCCAAGTCCAAATTCAGCATGATTCTTAAGGTAAAAGTGAGATTTTTGACAAAATCCACTCTTCACTTAGAGAATCCCCTTCTCCCCTTTTCCCTAGTTGGACTGTAGGATTTCTCAATAGTGACACTCTTGACATTCTGGGCCATATAATGCTTTGTTGTGGGACAGGGAGCAGTCCTGTACAATGGAAGATATGTAGCGGCATCCCAGACTCTACCCACCAGAAGTACCACCCTGTAAGGGGCCAATAGCATTCACTTCTACAAGTGGTAACAATAAAAATGTCTCTAGTTATTATCAAATGTCTGCTGCAGAAAGCAAAATTATCCCTAGGTGAAAATGGCTTAACTGGGAAGAGCTTTGGCTTGCTCTTCTCTAAAATAAAAAATTCCAAATATGTACACTTTCCTAGCCTATTGCACAAAGAAATACTGATTTACAGTATATACTGCCTCAGGGCAGTATATACATAAATACCTATGAACTGATTTTAACTGGTTAAGAGCCATTTTCATTTAATCATAATGTATGGAGAAACTGGTCAGAGAAGAACAGCAGGATAGTGTAGAAAACAGAAGCTCATGGGAACTACTAGAGGAGGGAAGGAGGGAGGGGGCCAAGTGTTGAAAAACTATTGAGTACTATGCTCACTACCTGAGTGATAAGATCAATTATACCCCAAACCTCACATCATGCAATATACCACGTAACAAACCTGCCCATGTACTCCCTGAATCTAAAATAAAAGTTGAAATTATTTAAAAATAAATAAAAATTCAGATTACAAGGAAAAATGAAAAATAGAAGTCAGGAATAAGAGAAATGATATACAATATAAGCACCTCATATCCATGAAGCATATTTTACATAAAAATATGCACTGTGTCCCTTGTCCTTGTGGCTACCCTTCCAAGTATATTGTAAACAATCAATAAATAGTTACTGATTTTTGAATTAATTATTGAAGATAACATCCCAATTTTTCAGATAAGGGAGTTGAATTTCTGAGTGGTTAAGTAATTTTTCCAATGTTACAGGGACAGAAAGTGGCAGAGTTATGATTCAAACTCAGATCTGTCTTACCTTCAAACCCATGCTTTTTTTTTTTTGACAGAGTCTTACTCTGTTGCTCAGGTTGGAGTGTAAATGTAGTGGCACCATCTCGGCTCACTGCAACCTCTGCCTCCTGGGCTCTCCAAGAGAATTTCCAAGCGATTCTCATGCCTCAGCCTCCAAAGTAGCTGGGATTAGAGGCCTGCACCACCACACCTGGCTATTTTTAATAGAGACGGGATTTCACCACATTGGCCAGGTTGGTCTCAAACTCCTGACCTCAAATGATCTGCTGCGTCTGCCTCCCAAAGTGCTGGGATTACAGGTATGAACCATCACGCCCGGCTCATGCTCTTTTATAATACTTCTCAGTTGTGAATTCCCCTGCAGCCCCGCTTTATTCTCACTGTGGAGGGGGGAAAAAAAAAACCGTCCTGGGAAGGATTTTTTTCACATGTTGATCAGCAATCCAGCTGCAAAAGGAAGCCCTGCGTGTGCCAGAGCCCATCAAAGACATTGCGAGTTTGCGTGAAGCCACTCAAGAATTCTCTCAAAGAGATACTTGGAATCTATGTCACAGAGTAGACAGAATGAAAAAGGAGAGCTATTGTTGCCAAGAGTAGATGGAGCCTATGACCAAATATGCTGTCATTACTTGTACAAAAATAAAAATAGACAACCGATGTTTTGCCCCTGAATAGACTAGAATGGCTCCTAGATAAACTTCTGAGCAGGGTCCCAGTTTTCAGTGTTTGTTTTCCAAACTGACCCAGTAGTGTACAATTTAAATAAAGATACCATTACCTGTCCATCTTGATTAACTACAGCTATCTAGCTGTGCCACGACACAGGCTTTAAAATGGCTGGGAATGTGTAAATAGTCATTGTTTACTCCAAACTGATAGCATCCCTTGGAACTACTCTCATCCAGACCATCCGTGGAACCTAATGCTGGGTTATCTGTTGGTATATAGTAAAGGTGAAAATATGCAACAAGTGACAAAGATGCTCCACATCATGTCATCTTACACTTATTAGAATGGTCAAAATCCAGAACACTAACAACACTAAATGCTGATGAGAATGTGGAGCAATGGAATCTCATTCACTGCTGGCAGGGATGCAAAATGGTACAGCCACTTTGGAGGGCAGTTTGGCAGTTTCTTATCAAAGTAAACATACTCTTACCATACAATCCAAAAATTGCGCTCCTTGGTATTTACCTAAAAGAAGCGAACGCTTATGTCTGCACAAAAGCCTGCACACAAAGGTTTACAAGAGCTTTATTTATAATTGCTAAAACTTGGAAGAAAATGAGATGTCCTTCAGCAGGTGAATAGATAAACTGTGGTACATCCAGACAATGGAATATTATTCAGTGCTATAAAGGAGAGAGCTATCAAGCCATGAAAAGAGATGAAGGGAATCTTAAGAAGTGAAAGAAGCCAATCTGAAAAGGTTATATACTGTATAATTCCAACTACATGACATTCCAGAGAAGGCAAAACTACAGACCAATGAAAAGATCAGTGGTTGCCAGTGGCTAATGGATAAAGAAGGTTGACTAGGCAGAACACAGGGGATTTAGGGCGATGAAAATACTGATACTACAATGGGGGATACATGTCATTAAACATTTGTTGAAAAACCCATAGAATGTATAACACCAAGTGTGAATCCTGATGTAAAAACTATGTGTTTGGATTATGATGATGTGTCAATGTAGGTCCACCAGTTATAAGAAACATACCTCTCGGATGGGGATGTTGATAATGGGAGGAGCTATGCATGTGGGGGCACGGACTATAGGAAACCTCAGTACCTTCCTCGCAATTTTGCTGTGAACTTAAAACTGCTCTAAAATATGTTGTGAAAATAATAAACAAATATTAATTTGGGTCCAGCTATCTGTCTGTCATTGGGATAGGTGCTAGGGGTGGAGAGCAAATAAAATATAGTTCTACTTTTTAAGCAGAAACGTATCCATTCAGAGAGATGCAGCAAATGTACATGGGAAGGGGATATTGCAATACATGAAAAATTCTGTGAGAGTTTGCATTCTTGGTCGGCAAATATTCTCCTTCTCCTCCCACTGTGGGAAGAGTAGACCTTCTATGCCCAGTTGATCTTGGGTTTGGTCACATAACTTGCTCTGGCCTTAGAGTATTAGTGAATGTGATCTGAGCAGAAGCCTTAAGAGTATTTGCGTGTTTGGCTTGGTTTGTTTTCACACTCCAGTGGTCTGCCAAGAGAAGAAGCCCCAAGTAATCACTGCCCCTTCAACCTGGGCCCCCAAATAAACATACATGGGGCAGACTTGAGCCCAGCTTCTCATCTGGAGCCAATGTCAGTTAACTCTTAGCCTGCAACAGAGCTGCCCAGATGAGCCCATCCTAAATCAGTTGAATCACTATTGAACTGTGGACCCTCAAGCTTAAGAATGCTTGCTGTTTAAGCCACTGATCTTTCAGCAGTTTCTTATACAGCAATTACATGCCAATACCAACACCAAACAAGGAGCATGTAATAATAAGTGTATGTATGTGATCAAAATTGCCTTTAAAAAAAAGATAGAAATTGAAGTAGAGAGTGGAAAGAAAACTTTTAATTGCTTAAAAGAAGATAGAGGTTATCCCAGGTAAAAGGAATGGCATGAGCAAAGTTAGGTAGGTAGCTGGAAATGGTTAAGTTGCCTTGGGGGCCCAGTGAACAGACCATTTTGACAGATGCCAAATATTTTTACATCTTTTTTGTTTTGGTATAAACTGTAAAGGTAAGTTGGCATAAACCTCTAGACGACTTTGAATATAAATCTAAGGAGATCTGACATGTAACCTCAGAGAAATGGTTAAGAAAGTCTGCAACTGCTTTTGTGATTTGGGGATAAACAAGCAACTTCAAGCAAACCTCTTTACACATGTATTAGAAACAGAAAATGGAGGCAATTCTTAGGGAAAGAGATTTCAAAAGCGAGAAGAAAAATTGTTTTATACATAATGAAATGAATTATGGGTGAGACATCCTGCTCTGTTGTGTTATGTGTTTATTTTAAAAAGGAAGCTCAGTATAATTCTAATGAAGATATTTTTCAAGGTTCAGAAGATGGACATTTGAATCAAGATAGAGATCAATAAAGGAGGCTGAATTAAACGTCAGTCTGTAAATTGCCAAAACATAGACTGTTCTGAATCATCAACTTGTTAGTGATAAGAAGGGTGGAAGGAAGTAGTGGAATGAGACTTCAAGGCTCGATTTTTTCTTTGAGGTTTTCAGAGCTACAGGAGCTGCTGTTTGCAAAATGATGTGTTCCCTTACTGAAAGAAATCACCAAAACAGGTCCCAGAGCAAAAATCTTAATCCTTTTTGCAATGAACACCCTAATCCTATAGCAAATGTAACCAGTGAAGTTCAAGGGAGAAGGACAGGGACAGTTTGAGTCAGGATTTCATTAGAGACGCGAAAGGCTCCAGTTCACAATTGCAAATGACAATCTCATTCTGTCAGTCAGAGGTAGGTAAGAAAAGGCATTTTAAACACAGTTCTTTCCTGGGGAAAACTGCTAAGGAAAAAAGAACATACCCAGATGGCCAGTGCCTAAGGGAATATGAGATGGGACGAAAGGAAGTCAGGCAAAAAAAGATCAAATAAATTCCACATGCACGGCTTCTTATTGCCATTTCTTCTTTGTATAGTTGCTATGGCAACTGTGTTTTGGAAGCTCTCTAAACCTGCGTCTACTCAGTGCAAAGTGATCAAGTATTTGGGCTGAAATGACCAGTCAATCTAAGCCAACTGGTTTGATTTATTTCCAACTCGTGTTCCCCCTCAACTCTAGTCAAATTGAGTAGCTGCCTAGCTGAATTCAGTGTCATCTTGCAGAAATAAAGTTGGTTTACCTGTTGTATATATTTGCATTCTTGCCTGATAATAAGATGATGATGCCCTTGGGATATGTCTTCCCCTACTAGTGCCCCATTCATTCTGGGGTTACAAGCAGCTCCAGAAGGGGATAGAGTGGCTGGGAAGGCAGGAAAAGACTAGTTGAATAATTCATACACTTGCCTCAGGGATCTAGGCACACAAGCAAACTGAGGAGCAAGGAAAAGCACTGCATCAGAGACCCAGCAGCCAAGCAGAAAAGAACCAGGATGGAACAGTTGCCCAAGGCAAGGCAGAGCTGAGAGACAGATGGAGGCACCAAAACGAGATCTGGCCAGTGAGGCCATCTTACCCAGGGCAAAGGCTGCATATCAAGCTGCTACCTAGGCTGTTACCAAACTGAGGGTTTACTCTAGCATCCCCTGCTGCTGCCATTCCATGGGAACCCAGTCACTCTTCTCTAAGTAAGTCCAGCTGTGGATCACTGTCCTGCATCTTCCACCTGGCCCTGGCTTGACATTAGGCCATGCTTCCAGATGGTTGATCCAAACACAGTGGCTCATTTCTGTTAGATTCTCCCAAGCTCTTGCCCTGGGCACCTTTGCTGATTGCATTGAAGAACTATTCCCTCCCGTCCCAAACCCCATCTGTCAACCCAACATGCAACGTGAGGCTTCTCAGTTCTCTTCTCTTAGTGTATTATCTGTTGTCTGCCTAAGATGTCAGCTTGGCTTCTCCAAGATCAGAATCCCCGGTCAACCAGGAATCAGAATGCTGCTTCTAGCCTAGTCAGTGCTGGTATTTTACAGTCTCTCTCTCTCTCCCTCTCCCTCTTTGGTCAAAGAGGAAAAGAACAAAAAGGAATGACCTCTTATTAATAGAAAGATGCAGAAATTATAAAACCAATATTCATCTACAAATTTCTGGGTAGGAAATACTGGAGATGTCTGAGTCTTCCACAAACAGAACTGGCCTGTGATATTGTGAAGTGAGTTTGAAGCTCTTTTCTTTCTATATGTTGTCTTATACCTTAGTTTCCAGGTGCCCAAGACCATGGGAGCCCACCCCTTGCATCATCGTGCCCTGGATATAAGTCATGGAGTCAAAAGAGATCATGTCAGAGCTTTAATATTTAATGACTGCCCCCACTGGGTTTTGGACTTGCAAGGGGTCTGTGACCCTTTTTTTTGGCCAGTTCCTCCCATTTGGAACGGGAACATTTACCCAATGCCTGTACTCCCATTGTATCTTGGAAGTAACTAACTTGTTTTTTTAGTTTACAGACTCATAGGTAGAAGGGACTAGCCTTGTCTGAAATAAGAGTTTGGACTTGGACTTTTGTGTTAATGATGGAATGAGTCGAGATTTTGGGAGCTTTTGGGAAGGCATGATTGCATTTTGAAATGTGAGAAGGACATGAGATTTGGGAGGGGCGGAGGTGGAATAATATGGTTTGGCTCTGTGTCCCCACCCAAATCTCATCTCGAATTGTAATCCCCACGTGTGGAGGGAGGGATCTGGTGGGAGGGGAGGGGACTGGATCATGGGGGTGGTTTCCTCCATGATGTTCTGGAGTGAGTTCTCATGAGATCTGGTTGTTTGATAAGTGCGTGCTGCTTCCCCTTTCTTTCTCTCTCTCCTGCCACTGTGTAAGATGTGCCTTGCTGCCCCTTTGCCTTCCACCATGATTGTAAGTTTCCTGAGGCATCTCCACCCATGTGGAGCTGTGAATCAATTAAACCTCTTTTGTTCATAAATTACCCAGTCTCAGATAGTATCTTTTATAGCAGTGTGAGAAGAGACTAATACAGCAGGACCCTCTCTTGCTCCCCAACACCACAGATCCCCCCAATCACATGACCTATGATATAGCTCCCACTACCTCATTTTCTTTATCAAATTGAGCTGCCCTTGTGCCCCCATTTTCTCAGAGACAGGGCCCTTCTTCAGAGAAATGGGTGATAGTTGAAAAATTAGATAAAATGTCCTTCCCCAGACAAACTATTTCATGACCATCCCTTTTATTACAATTGTGGAAAATACTTCAGAAAAGAAATTCACAAATTCCTAATGATGAATCAGATAAATTGAAGAATTTGTTCCATCTTTCAAAAACTACACTTGCTATTTTTTAGAGGCTAAAACTTGGCATCCTGCTCTAATAAAAATCAGATAAAACTATTGAAAAAGTATAATGATGCTGATGATAAATAATAAGTGATGATATGCCTCTAGAATTTATAAATGCTTTCACATTATCTCCTTGACTTCCATTTTAACCCATAAGATACATATGATTTTATACCTATTTTATTTTACAGCTGAGACCCCAAAATTAAATACCTAACTTGGGTTTTCTGACTCCAAACTATACTTTTTTGGTATACTTTCATAAAATCCTTGATTCTCTAAATCTGTATTTTCTCATTGTTCCAGTTGGTGATTTTGTAGGAATCATTTTTCTCCTTTCATTTTCTACATAACTGCCTGATAAACTATGTACTCAGAGTTAGATTTTGCCTCTAAATAATGAATTGCACTTATGTTTTCTGAAGGTTCTCTTGTTAATAAAACATTTTCCACCTCCATCTTGCCTAGAAAAATTACTTTAAAATTTTGTGTAACACTCCAAGTATAAGACAAGAGCACAGATTTGAGATCAGACATCCAAAGCCATTATGAACTAGTTGGAATCGCTGATACTGATAATGAGATTATGAAGTCTTTATCCCAAATGTGACTAGGTTTATGGATTTGGGGCTTTAATTAATTTGACTTAGTTGCTAGGTTGTCTTTAGTGTTGTGTGTGTGTACATTGCACACACTCGAACACCGGCTGGGCAGGATGGTAAAGGAGTGAGTGGGGGACAAAGCACTTGGGAAGACATCAGCTTCTCTCTACTTGTTAGATATGTAAGAATAGTCTAATGTTTTATAGGTTTTCTTGCTTCTCTTTCACATTAGCATAACCCAGTAATGATGGTGATTTTAAGAATTTAATTTGGCAGGTAACTGATTCATATTTTAGATCAATCACTTATGGTATTTTCACAAAAAAATAATAGTTGGAGATGTTCCCATTTAAAAACAAATGTATGCCCAAGGAGAATGCATTTCTCCCATAGGTTTTTATAATGATTTTATTATGTCTACAGAAGGGCATAACTTAAATACTTAATGGAATGATAGACTGCAACAGTGTCAATAGGGCTGAATGTGTTATGTAAATGACATACTTTTTCATAGGACTGGGGGATATGTGTTTTATTGGTATGGGCAAAACATCACCTGTGATGTCTCCTTCAGGGCTCAATGCCAAAACAAAACAAAACAAAACAAAACAAAACAGGTTTTCAGGTACTAGAGAGGAAGGAACTTTACAATCCTACTTATAATAGATTCCTATAAGACAAGAGCCAGTATATTCTAGATTCTATTGCTCCACCACTAGCAAGAAATACTACAGGTATTTTTTAGCAAGAAATACCTATGGTATACACCTATAGTATTTCTTGCTAAAAAAAAAAATCCAGAAAAATAAATTGTTCTCTGAACAGCAATATATACTCTACACTGAAGTAATTTTGTTCCTGGGAACTTTTAATACACTGAGCTGATTGTACTGGGTGCTCTAATAAAGTTGCAGATTAAAATGACAAACTGTTGAGTACTGAGTCTGTGAACACAGGGTTATTTTCAGTGGTGACAGGGATTCAGACTCTCTCTAAGGCAAGCTTTGAAAATTGCTTAGTAATTCTGCCTTTTCTTTCCAAAGAAAAGGAAAGGAAAGAAGAAGAGGCTGTTACATTTCTTCTTTCCCAGCAGAAGACTACAGCCCTGAATATCTATAAGCTTATAGGCTGCCTTAACTCCGAGAGACCAAAGAATAAGGAGGAACAGAACTATCCAGCCCCTGGTCTGGGCAGTGGGAAATAGGGGAAGATGAATGGGCTCAGATCACTGGGGTAATTAAAGGAACCAGACATAAATACAAGACAACCCTCTCTTCTTTGGGTGTCTATTCCTGTCCTCAGCTTCAGAGGCCCTCTGAGCTGGTCTCTACCGTGGAGACCCTGGAAAAGTAAGGAAAAACCGCACATCATCTTCAGGCCTTGCTTCCCGTGTATTCTGAATGACTCTACCATATAAATGGAACTAAGGCCCATGATTAGCCGGAGTCTGCAGTGCACACTGTAAACAAACACTCTACCGTCCTCTGTCCAGCTCACCTGACACATAAGACCCAAACTCTTGACACCTCTAAAGCAAGCATTTGATACTCTGTGAAGAACACCAATTTGATCTGATAGAAGGGTATCAGCTTCTGTACCAATGTTCTCCATTGTATTGTATTTTACTGCAGTACAACTCAACTAGATATATGGCGTGTGTGTGTGCGCACGTGTGCACGTGCATATATATACCTACCATGTGCTAAGTATTATGAGGGATACCGAATATTTAAGAACGATTCCAGCCTTGCAGGCACTCATAGTCTATTAAGAAAATGAGACAAGTATTCAACAACATTTGAATCCAGATGGAAGTTAGGTGCAAAAAGAGAGAGAGCTGCACAGCACAATACATGTAGTAGGGGCTGGGGGAGAAACAGATCAAGGGAAGGAAGAGAGAGTGCATCCAGCACCCTCATTTTCACTCCATGGGCCAAGACAGGGTTTCTCAAGCTCAGTATTTCTGACATTTTGGCTGAATAATTCCTTGTTATGGGGGCTGTCCTGTGTATTGTAGGGTGTCTAACAGCATCCATGGCCTCTACCCACTACATGCCAGTAGCACTACCCCCTGCTCCCAATCAATCATGATAATCAAAAATGTCTTCAGACATTGCTAAACGTCCTTTAGAGAGCAAAATCACCCCTAGTTGAGAACCACTTGACCGAAACTATTCCTTTGTAAGAATATAATTGAATCTATGTACCCAGAGATATTTCCACTTATTTGAACACCATCCAGGCAGTAGTTTTTCATAAATCTTCTCCACCCACCCTTTCCTGCCTAGGTTAAGTGCAGAGTGATGTTGCAAGATTAAGTGAGATAGGGGTGGGGGTGAGGGGGTGTTTTTTCATTTTGTAAGAAACCAGTTTAACATCTGGTCAAAACACGCATGTTAGCACTGACGCTATGTATTATACCACGTATTGTGTCAGATTTTATGGATTTATTTCTCCAGCTGTTGGGGCTGCTCCTGAAAGACAGCTCTCAGCTGTTCTCTCTTTGCGGACGGCCTTGGCCAGAAATATCTGCCTTACCCAAGGTCGTTCCTCATTACAGGGGCATCCTGAACCCAATCATGGTGGGGATATAAAAGGCGCACGGGCTGCCTGAATACGATGCTGTGGTGGTGGTCACTGGAGCCTTGGGACCTGTGCAAGAAAAGAGGCACTAGAAGGAAGCATGGTGCCAGGAATTACACTGATTTATTTTATAATTCTGCATAGGACTGGGCCTGCTGCTGCTGGAAATGGAAATTTCACATACATTGCACTGACCTCCTTTCCTAACCATATCTTGAAAGGAGCCTTCTATTTGGGCTAAGAGGTGAAAATAAGGAGGACAAAGGTCAAAGAAGGGCCGGCTATTTAGGGTAGTCAGAGAGAGAACATATGAAACATTTCAGCTAAAATTGGACAGAAAGAAGCAGCAGTTAAAAGTCACTCTGTAGGAAATTAGACCAGAAGCTGGACTTAAAAGCCCCAGCCTTGCCTCTGTGGAGTGTCACCTTTCTGATCCTTTCTGAGCAAAAAGGAGAACAGTGAGTTTTCTCTCAGAGATGGCCAGGAACCAGGAGTGGGTGTTGTGTGCGATGCTGCTTCATGCTCAGGATAAAGGCCTGTGCCCTTGGCCAAGACAAGTGATGGGTCAGGGTGGGAAAGAACTGCTCCACATCCGTAGACTTGTATCTCTAATAATTTTTACACTCACTGGGATTTAAGTCTTTGCTTGGAGGGATCATCGTGTCCCTTACTTTGTTTAGCGTACCTATCTGCTGAGCCAACATTTTGGAACATCAGGTTGAGGGTGTTGACATGAAACAGGGCTGAGAGTGAACACAGAGCCCCAGAAACCCAGCTCCTGGAAAGAAAACATCACCATGCCCTGTGAGAATCAGTGCCTGGGCACAGGAACTGTGCCTTATACATTGTTGCAGGTCGGGTTCCTGGGGAAGCAGACTCTGAGACAGGGATTAGCATTCAGGGTGTTCCTTACAGAATACTTTTTTAACATCAACAGCTGTAAAAGGGAAAGGATGGAAGCTGGCTTGGGCAGATGGGGACGTTAAGAGAGTTCCCATGTGGAGCTCTGGAGCTGGCATGGTCCTGCAGTTGATATGAGTGAGTTGGAAGAATGAGTCCATCTTCTGGTCTAATTTCCTACAGAGTGAGTTAACTGCTGCTTCGTTCTGCCCAACCTTTAGCTAAAGTGTTTCATATGTTCTCTCTCTGACTACCTTAAATAACTGGCCCTTCTTTGTCCTTTTTTCCTCCTTATTTTCACCTCTTAGCCCCAATAGAAGGCTTCTTTCAGGATCTGGTTAGGAAAGGAGGTCACTGCAATGTACATGAAACATATTTCTAGCAGAAGCAGGTTCAGTCCTATGCAGAATTATAAAATAAATCAGCGTAATCCCTGGCCCTCAGCTCCCTTCTAGTGAGTCCCAAGTCCCAAGGCTTCTCTTGCCCAAGTCCCAAGGCTCTGGTGACCACCACATCAGCACCTTATTCAGGTAGACTCTCACACCCTCTGCACTTTCCTGCCTCTCTTTTGCCCATTAAAATCTTCCTCCTTTTGCCCCATTTACTTGGCCCCTGGTAGGCTGCTGGAGGGCTATTTACACATGCACTTGGCTGTGGTGTGACTAGATCACAGTGTTTTTATATGTTATTCCTCCCACAGGGTATTTGTGTTTTCACGTCAATCTCCAAGAATGTAGGGACAAGTAGTGTTAGGATCTCATGAAACAAGGAAGGGCCATTTGTGAGCAAAGTAAACTTTTTCCATTCTGTAAATCATGTTGACAGGACCGTTTCCCTCACTCATGACTCTGACCCACATACTCCAACCAACCTGAGCAAGGAAAGAAGGACCTCTTGTCTCTCATCACTGCATGGCAGTGCAAACGGGCTAACCAATGCTTCCATTCCCATGCATGGGACGAAGTTGCTGAACAGCCAACTCCACCAAGCTAACAAAGTGATGAATTCATTTCATGGAAATAAAATTTGACTGATTTGATGAAGCTGACAGGTTTGTTTTCATACTGTTGGAAAAGAAACTAACTTACCTTTTTTCTTTTCCCTTTTGTTTTCTACATTTACTTCTAAAAGACCTACTCAGCATACACTATGACGCTTAATTAAAATAAGCTCATAACAAATCAGTTGCAGACAATACAACAGCCCAAAGTTTCCCCAGGGTGACAGAGGGTTTGGCCTCGCACATCACCCCTGCCATTCACACCTCAAATCTTCCCAAAGCTGTGCTCAGCAAGGACTCCAGGACATATGAAATCCAAAGGAACAATTGAGGAGATGCAGGACTGAGAAAGAAAGAGACAAACATATTTATCGGTCTCACAGAGAATTGTACTCAGTGAACCAAAATGAACCTGACAGAAAACAAAGGAAGAAAAGTCTGCAGCCAGAATTGCGAAGACCCAACAGTGGGGTCCCAAGCAGAATTGACACCCACGCAGTCCCTTTGAAAATAGGCGTTGGAAAGATCTTTCCAGGATTGCAGGTCACATGCTAGCTCCCATCCACCCTCAGTCATCTCTAAAAGGACAAATGCAAGTTTCCACAAGTCTAATTAATGTGATGTGGCAGCTTTGCCTGCAAAATAAACACTGATCCCTAGAATATCAGTTAGTGAAAGACGCCTGGGTCACCTTGCTTGGTAGTGTTCAAGTTTGTTTTCCACATTAAATCTTTTGGTTTTTCTCAAACAATAATTGTAACAAACACACATATAGCTGATCTAATTGGAGCCAGAATGAAGCAATCAACACGCTTAATGTAACTTCCACCTCCTCATTCCAAAATTGCTTTTTCCCTTTCTTTTTTTTTTTCATTTAGTTCTAATGGTGTATCTATTCAGTGCTCACCATAAGTCTTTTGCCAAAATTTTTCTGGCCATCTCTTAGTTGTTTGTAGTACGTTTCTTAAGAAGGATTCATGAATCGATTTCTGCCTAAGTTCTTTCAAAACTATTTCCCTGTAGTCTGTATATCTGAAGCCTAATCACTCCTCTGTGAACCTTTCTGCACATTTGCTCATCACCTGCCCTGGTGCAGGTGACTATTATCTGGCCCTAGTCCTGTTGGAGCTAAATTCTTTTCACAGCAGCACCAGCTTAAGTTTTAACATCTGTACTTTTAGGTTTGGTTTCTTCGCTAAGGGGATGTGTTGTACAAGTTCTTCCTGAAGTCTGCTGCCATTTGGTGCCCTGGGTACCTTGGCAGTTCTTGCCCAACTCCCCGCCACACTTGACACAGCTTCCCTCACAGCTCTGCCTCATAGATGCTTTTGGCTGCCATTATGCACTATTTGGAGCTTCCAGACTTACATGCCCCCTGGTTTCACTGAAAATAAAGTTTGTGTATATTACATATTAAATATTTTATTTAATTATCTTTGTTTGGTTTTAGTCCCTGAAGAAGAAAGGAATGGAGTCTAAGCTAACCTACCATGTTTGTACTGGAAGTCCTGCCAACAGCCTTTAAGGAGGCCTGGTAAGAGACCTTTGCCCACAAGAGCACTCTGCATTGGATTACAATGACCCAAATCAATAAACTCTTCTCTTGGAAGGTATGAATGTTAGCTACACAGAGAAGGAGAGTCAGTCATTCAGTGGAGCAAAATGTCAAAGCACGGGAAAGAGACTTGGAGAGAGAAGTGCTGACTCGAGAGAAAATGAGCTGCCAGAGGCACATTCTATTTCAAAAAACCTACTCTAATTCTTTGTACGGTCTTACCTACTGCAATAAATTCTTCAGCTATCTTGCCTTCTCAAATTATTTCATAAAAACACATCACTATGGCTCAGAACCTGAATGAATGTATCAAACTCAGCATCCACAGCCCCATAGTAACTGGATTTTATTCCTACTTCTCTAAGTAGTTTGCGCTTGCTTCCTTGGTTTCCTCCTCCCGTTTTCTTTAATAGAAGGTAATGGATATTCTATCCTCAGTCCTTGGTAGCCTTTTCAGTTTGCATGTGTTTCAACTCAGGCAAATGACTCAATACTTGATCCCAGTTCCTGCTTCTCTTCCATCGTTTATTTGCAATCCACATTGCCTACTGCAACTCACCAGTAAGGTCTTCCCAGTAAACCCAACTGTAACCAAAGTTAAATCCATTATTTCCTTACTTGATATCCCAGCCTGACTTTGGTGTCTATTCTGATTATTTTATTTCCCCTGACTCTCAAACCCCACCACAGGCAGGTCATTACTGACAATGACTCTTTGAGGAAGAGATTTCTAATACTTATCAATATCTGTACTCCCTCCTCCCTCCTGCACATAAACCTGGATTTTATTTTCCAGCCTCTCCTGCAGTCAGATGTGACCAAAGGAATATGAGTGAAAGGAATGTGTGCCTCTACCAAGCCTGACGCATATGAAGAAACAAGCCATCCATCCACATCTGATCCTTGTCTTCTTCTCCATCTGCCAGCTGAATAGAGCGAAAGAACTCCTGCTGGCCCACACTGGACTATGACATGAGCAAGAAATATACTTTTATTATGTTAAGCCACTAATATTTTGGGATTTTTTTTAGAGCAATGGAATCTGTCATGATGAATACATTTTTAAATATTCTCTTTTTTTTTGCTAAAATTGATGCATATTCTGCATACTTGCTTTTGTCACTGATCATGTACATTTTTCCAAATCTGTTAGTATAGAGGCAATTCATTCTTTTTAATAGGGGTGTAATAATCCTATATGTATTGCAGTATATATTTGATATGTTATATTCAACATATATGATTTAATAATTACTACAGATGAGTATTTCTTTGCTTTTAGATTCCTACTTCTATAAATGATGCTGCAATAAACATTCTTATACACCCCCATGTGTGTTATTAACACAACTATTCTTTTGATAATTTTCAAAATGATAAAATTTGCCAAATATCCCTTTGGCTTCTCTTGACTTCTTTCTTCAAGTTAGTACCACTCCCAGTCTAATTTGAAGGCAATCTTCATCAATTCCATGTCCCATTGTCACCTCCATCTATTATATCACCCCTGTGGTCTGCATCCTAGTTCAGACACCTACTACCTCTCACCTGCATGATGGCAGGAGATTGACTGTTCCTTTAAAATGTATTATTTTGGAATGCTGGCTTAAGCAGAATTAATTGTTTTCCAAATGTCATCAACTCCTTAGACATTGTGAGTTTCCTATAAGGGGATACGTTATGCAGCATTCCCCAAATTTATTTTACTATAGTTTTTTTCCAGGGGGCATCTTAAAAGATTAATGTATAAAACACAATTTGGGAAGTGCTGTTCTATATGACTCACCAAAACCAGTTTGTTCTCACTTTTTAACAAGATAAATTTATGTCACATAGACAGTCATAGATCTCCACTTTGCCCTTAAGGATCATAATTCCACATATCATTTGAAGACTATTATTCCTGGGCATTTGCAGGAGAACATAGTGAGTAATTCTGAAATAAAATGTAGTTGTTCCTTGGTATCCATGGGGGACTGGCTCCGGAGCCCTCACAGCTATCAAAATTTCAGGATGCTGAAGTCCCTTACATAAAATGGCATAGTATTTACATGTAAACGACACACATCCTCCCATATACTTTAAATCATCTCTAGAGTATGTACTAGTAAATTTTTATTTTACTATGACTGTGTCTACATTATATCAAATAATTCACTTTAAAAGTGAAAAATGTATTCAAGCTGATTGTATCACATAACATAGATTTAAGAGAATGAATTTTTAATGACACCGACTAAGCTATATACAATTTATCATTTTCTTTCAGAGAGCATTACAGAGTTGTTTGGTGTGCCAGTCAATTGCTTACTTGTTCTCAAATCCTTTATCTGACTGTCCCCTTGTGTCCTCTGTATCACAAGGAACTGCACTTCTTAGGCTCTCTTTTCAATTGGCATCTGGAAATACTTAGCCAATGTTGGGGGAACTGGTAGAATACCAGAAAGCAGAGAGAGAGAAGCCAGGGCATTTTCCCTCTTTTTTAATACCTTGGGTAGAAACTTTAGCAGATTTTTTTTGCCATGGTTCAAGCTACCACTACACAGCCCCTCCTGTGGTCCCAGATAGTCTAGGCAGCCCTGTCTTGGTCTGACTCTTATTAAATAGTCCTGTCTCTGGATTTTGGAAACAGATTTCCTCCCATTGTCTTCCTAGCCCTGGAGATAGCGGTAGTCTTCTGCTGTTTCTAATCTCTAGGTTACCTCACTACTTCCTGTTTGACTCTTCCCCTCCCAGACCTTGCCTATTCCTTTTACTAAATGCCCTCTTATTAAATGCCTAAAGTGGTCCTTCTTTATGACTGGATCATGACTAATAAGGAAAATGGAGCAGATAACCTACTTTAGAATGTTAGTAGTGAGTCCATGGCATGGCCCATGACATTTTAGCAATGGCATTGACTCAACATGGCTAAGATTATCAGATGCTTCAAAAATACCTAAAAACAGACTAAAAGATATTATACTAGTGAGCAAAGAGGGAAAAATCAGTAAAGTTTGTCTCTGATGCAGGGAAGCTATTGTTTGCATATTGGTTTATACTAAGGGTACTAGTCTAGATGAAGGAAGATATCACAAAATCAAGATAAAATAAATAATATGAGCACATCAAGTAGCCCAGTGAAGAAAGTGAAAGAAAGCTAATTTACTGATATGGTCTGGCTCTGTGCCACCACCCTAATATCATCTTGAATTGTAATCCGAATTTGAATCCCCATGTGTTGGGGTAATCCCCACCTTGTGGGAGGTGATTAGATCACGGGGGCAGTCCTCCCATGCTTTTCACATGATAGTGAGTGAGTTCTCACAGGCTCTGATGGTTTTATAAGGGGCTTCTCCCCTTTAACTTGGCACATCTCTCTCCTGCTGCCATGTGAAGAAGGATGTGTTTGCTTCCCTTTCTGCCATGACTGTAAGTTTCCTGAAGCATGACACATATTATTTTGGGGTAGTGGTTCTCTCTAGTACAGAAAGAGGAAGAAAAGAATAGGTTAAAAATCTTTGGTGGTATCTGTTACGTATCACTATTTTTTAAAGGTTATAAAGAAAAATCTCACCTGAAACAAAGCAAAATGCTAACATAATCTTGTGTTGTGGGGGAGTTACAATTTCCAGTCCTTTTCTATATGTTTGAAATAGGTCTCAACAGTAAAATATTATGTTTTATAAACATAGTGATTAGTTATATTAAACATATAATAAATATCTATGAATCTACAATTCAAAATGGAAACTAGGAATATTACAATAACATGCTTCTAACTGTTTGGTGCCTGGTCCATTCCTTACCTATTATCATTCCCCCTTCAAAATGTAACCATTATCCTGAATTCCTGGTTTATCAGTTCTTCCTGTTCCTTATTATAGAGGTTTATTATAGCTCTATGTATTCATAAAATGTATACCCTAAATGATTTCTAACTTTTGAGATGTGTTGAGTCTCTCTTAAAGGCAAAAGAAGACTCTTTATATACAATTAAAACACCTAAAATTTAAAATGTATATTTTCTGGCTACATGAAATTAAACTATATTCAATAACAAAAAGATAACTAGAAAAAAATCCAATTGCATAGAATTAAATCTAATTTCATGGAAATTAAACAATATACTTAGATATAAATTATGATTCAAGGAAAAAAATCAAAAAAGAAAATAGAAAACATTTTGAACTGAATCATGATGATGAAGATACGACAAAATATAAATAGTTATGGAACATAGTTAAAGCAAGGCTTTGAGGGAAATTATTAGCTTTATAAGTTTATATTATAAAATAAAGGTAGAAAATCCATTTTTTTAAGCTATCACCTCACTTAACTAAAAAAAAACCCAGAAAACCAAACCTATGAAAATTAGAAAAAATAAAATAACAAATATAAGTGAAATTAATGAGAAAACAATACAAGAGAAAATAAGACCCAAATATTTCCCCATAAAAAAAATAAAATTGATCAACTCCTATCAACTCTGATCAAAAGAAAGAGAAAGAAAAGCATAAATTACTAGTACCAATGAAAACAGGACATAACTTCAGATCTTTCAGACATAAAAAATAACTTTACACTAAAAAAATTGACATTTACACATAATCATCAAGAGAATAGAAAAGTGATGATAAAAATTTTAGGAAATATACAGGTAAACATTTTCACAATCTTGAAGTAGTCAGAGATTTAGTAAGATCCAAAAAAGTGCTAATTATAAAATAAAATTTTGTTATATCAGATTCCATTAGAATTAAGATTTCCCATTTATTGCAAGATACCATTAAGAGAATAAAAAGGCAATTCACAGATGTGAGATATTTGCAATACATACATCTGAAAAATGGTGTAAATCCAGATTATATAAATAACTTATAAATTAAAAAAAGAAAATAAAAAATATTAAAAACTCAGTAGAGAAAATAGAAAAAACAATGTTAAACATATACTTCACAAATGAGGATATTCAAAAAGTCTATCAGCAAAAGATATAAGTGAACACCTAACTAGAGAGAATATACAGATGGCAAATAAGTACGTGAAAAGATGTCCAACACCATTAGCCATCAGAGAAATGTAAATTAAAACTACAGTGTGATTTCACTGCACACCTACAAATGGCTAAAGTAAAAAAATAGTAACAAAACTAAATGCTGGCAAGGATGTGGGAAACTCATGCATTGCTGATGGGACTGTAAAATAGGACAACTACTCTGGAAAACAGTTTGGCAATCTGTTATAGCACTAAATATGCAAGTACCATCGACCCAGCAATTGCTCTCTTAGACACTTATCCAAAAAGTGGAAATGTATGTTCACCCAAAACTTTGTACCAAATGTCCAGAACAGTGTTATTTATAATAGCCTCAAATTGAAAACAACAATGGCCAGGTGCAGTGGCTCACTGCTGTAATCCCAGCACTTTGGGAGGCTGAGGCGGGTATATCACCTGAGGTCGGGAGTTCAAGACCAGCCTGACCAACATGGAGAAACCCCATCTCTACTAAAAATACAAAATTAGCCAAATGTGGCGGTAGGCATCTGTAATCCTAGCTACTCGGGAGGCTGAGGCAGGATAATTGTTTGAATCCAGGAGGCAGAGGTTGCAGTGAGCCGAGATTGCGCCATTGCACTCCAGCCTGGGCAACAAGAGCAAAACTCCACCTCAAAAAAAAAAAAAAAAAAGAAAAAAAAGAAAACACCACCAATGTCCATAAATTGATAAATGCTTAACAAAACTATAGTGCATACATACAACTTAATACTACTGAGTAGTGGTATTCTAAAATGAATGAATTTCCAGAAAGAAAACTAAGAAATTTCCCCAAAAGGCCCTCAGTTTCCACAAAAATTCTTTTTTTATTTTGTTTTTGTCTTTTGTTTTTTGTTTTTGAGACAGTGTCTTGCTCTCTCATCCAGGCTGGAGTGCAGTGCCACGATCTCGGCTCACTGCAACCTCCACCTCATTTTGTGTTTTAGATAGAGACAGTGTTTCACCATGTTGGCCAGGCTGGTCTCGAACTCCTGAGCTTAGGTGATCCACCCGCCTCAGCCTCCCAAAGTGCTGGGATTATAGGCATGAACCACTGTGCCCTGTCTCCACAAAAATTCTTAATGTAGAAGATCATCATGAGACAAAATACCCTTTCATTAGATGAATCAAGATACGTATGAGGAAAGGTGTCTAGAAATGACAGATACAAAAGAATGTAATATGTTGAACATGAAGTTTGAATAATCAATGCATCTCCTTTATTATACTTTTGGCAGGAGTGATGACAGTTCGAGACAAGGACAAGAGCACCAGACTTCAGAACCTGACATCCACAAAATGTAAATAAGTTGAAAATTCAGCTCTGTCACTTGACATATGAGTTCTGCCCTCTGCCCCTACTCCTTGCAACTCTTTGAGCCACAGCTCTGCCTTCAGTAAGTGATTCCTTTCCATAATAGGACAGTGGGAAGATGTTTTGCTCATAAAGAAACTGACTATAGCTATTGATTTCTGGAAATTGTTCAAACAACAAGGTTTTCAATTCCTTTGTTGACAAGTGAAAATGTTTTCTTTGTTAACTGATGTTTCAGAACGGGGCTTTCTACATTGAAGAAAAATTAATGAAGAAAAATAAATCAATTTTACAAAATGTCCCTGAAAAATTCTACCCCAAACTGTCCTGAGATTTGCTAGTCAGCAAGCTTAACATACAATTTGAAAAAGAAATATGAAGTTGAATCCCCAAGATAGTAAAAGAGCAGACATCGGGGAGGACATTATTCTAAGTGAAATAACTCAGAAACAGAAAGTCAGACTGCATCTCCTCACTTATAGGTAGGAATTAAAGAGTGGATACACATGAACATACAAAGCAGAATAATAATAGACCCTGGAGACTGCAAAAGGTATGAGGGTGTAAGAGGCACAAGGGATGAAAAAATTACCTATTGGGTACAATGTTCACTATTCAGGTGATGGGTACACTAAAAGCCAGACTTCCCATTACGCAATATATGCATGTAGGAAGTTTGCATTTGTACCCCCAAATCCATAAAAATGTTAAAACAACAATGATAATAAAGATCTTCTTTTAATAGAAAGCAGACATCAGGCTCTATTATTCATCCAGAATATTAATAACCAAATGGAAGAGACTATATACATAACATCAAAGGTCCCCAGGTCAGAACACAGTTTCCAGCTTTCCCTACTCCCCACCCCAACCCTAGTGACCCCCTAAAAGTCTGAATATAAGCAAATAAATCCCAGAATATTGCACTGAAAGAGACCCTGTAAATCATTTGTTTTACAATGAATACAAAAGGTAATGAAGGTATAGTATTTACCATCCAGACACTTACAAAATTAAGAACAGAAGAAAGCAAAGAGGTTTCTAACATCTTAATGCACACAAATTCAGGGTCTGTTTGAAAAACAGTCACCAACTGCAATTGCTTCACAATATAGTTTTGAGAAAACCATTAGCAAGGTCACTGCTGAAATAAGCCAAGGCATAGCCATTCTCCAGCCATCTACAAGTAGCAAGGAAGTAGATTGAGCCACGTCTTATCTTTCCTCAGCTTCATGAACTTCCAGATTACCTTCCTCTTCACTCTGGAGACCTTTATAAATCACGTGATCAGCCCACCTTTTGGTTTAGGGGTTGGCAAGAAAAGCAAGCACGTGCAGACAAGGAAGTTGTTAAATATAGAAGGTGAGGACAGCTACTGAATTTTATAATACTGGATTTTGTGAAGCTACACACTAGTGGTCCTGAGAAGAGAAGCTCAACTGTAGGAGTCCTGAAGGCTTTGTGGAGAAAGAACAATAGGGGAGGGGGTTAAATCCTTCAGTTCCTATTAGGTGGAGGTTGATGTCACTTCTAGTCCAATAGTAAGGATGGGCTTTTAAAGTTCTTGATATGGACTAAGCCATTGTTTCTTAAATTACATAAAGAGACTTTAAAATGTGACAGTGTTAGATCTGGAATAGAAATTGTCCTGTAGAAATTAGTGTTGGCTCCAAGAACAGAATCACAGAGAAAGCTACAAGCAAGTCCATGTCTCTCTGGGCAAGACCCTCCAGAAACAGGGGAGATGGGTGCAAAAGGTTTATCTGACTTTCCTGTTGTTGGATCTTAGGATTCACAAGTGAAAGAGATTTGTTATGGTTCATTTATTCATTCAGTGAATATTTACTGAGCATCTGCCGTATGCCAGACAGATGCTGTGCTAGCTGCTGGTAATATGGCAATTCCAACGAAGCCCTTGTCCTTGTGGCAGTTAGAATCTGAGAGGGAGAGATGAACATTAAACTAATAATTATGCACTTACTTATTAACAGATGGGAAAGTCTAGCTGGGTCACTTGATGGTAAAGTAAAATAAAATGAAATGAAATGAAATGAAATGAAATGAAATGAAATGAAATGAAATGAAATGAAATGAAATGAAATGAAATGAAATAAAACAAAATAAAATAAAATAAAATAAAACAAAACAAAACAAAACAAAATGAGGCTGAGAGAGGAAGTGACTTTCCAAAGGTTAGTCAGGTAGATGAGTCAGTGAAGCATATGGTTAGAAGCCTATTCTAAGCTGTGACCCAAGTTCAAGTCTTGGCTCCACTTCCTAGTAGCTGTGGAATATCAGACAAGGTACATAACATTTCTCAATGTCTCTATATCAGAAAGATGGGGGCAATAGCTCTATACATTTGGTGTTCTTAAACCATTAGTGAAGTAACATACATAGTGCACTTACCACTCAATAACTGTCAGTTGTCATCTTATTATTGACAGAGTTAGCACTGTTGTCCAGGTTTCTTAACAGCAAAGTCACTGCTTCTATCCCTGCACCCCACTGACTTGATACCATTTCATGTTTTCTTTCCTTTTCTATCTAACCAAAAAAGTTTCCTGGAAAGTAGGTCAGATTTTAGCTAACTCTCACTACTGCAGCTTTTATATGGAGGAGGGGGCACAGGAAGCTCTTTAGCAATTCTGAGTGCCCATCTAGGCTTCTAGAAGGATGACAAAATATTTCCCTGAGAGTTTATTTAATTTTGTCCCTAGGCTTGTTCACAATTCTGACCATCTGGTCCTGGAGGCTTCTCTATTTTTAATATTTCTACTTTGAGTGTTTTGCTTTCTTAACCTATTCTAGGATTAGTCGCCCCCTTTCAACCACCCCCTCTCTCTCTACCAACCCCTGATTTATTTTCCTTGAGCATATTACTCAGTAGGACAAGTTTACTGTAGCCTGTAACTTGGATAAACTCAGAACTAAAAAATAGTGACATCTCAGGTCATCTGAAAGGTCACAGCAAAACCGAACTTTGCACAATATTCATTCATGATATTGTTCCAACAAGATCACACCAAAGGTACATGTTACAAATATGAATAGCATTTCATAGAAGAAAGCTTTTCCCACCTGTATATAAAACATACAGGTATATAAAAAAATTTTCTCCTGAAAAAATAGACCTTGTCAATGTTGGTCAGGTAGCCCTAAAGAAAAAAACCCAGCTTGAGCTGTCCATTCAGGGTCCTTCTAGGCCATCTGTTGCTGTAGTTAAATGACAGGATGTGATTGGGGTATGTATCAGAAGCTTTCCTGCACCAAAACAATCTCTCTGCCAGCCTGGCTGCCTGAATTCCCCAACAGCAGTATCATTCCTTCAAACTGGAGCACTGTCCCTAGAAAATCTATTTCCTGAAGAATAGAAATTAATAGCCTTTATCAAACTAGGTCAGTTTTTTTTTTGTTTTTTGTTTTTTGTTTTTTTTTTTCTTTCTGATCTATTGACTCGTCTAGCTAGAGGTAGGACTTTAAAAGACTAGTACACAGGACAGATACGATTTTATGGGATAGAGGTGGAAAGAGGTTCCCTTCCTTTGGATCTCCCAGCCCTCTGTGTTCATCTCTGTCTAACCCTCATCTCACTGGACTGCCAGTGAGTCTACTTAGCCATTTCCTTCACAGTCTGTGATCTCTCTGTAACCCAGAAAGGGTTTTAATAAATGTTAGAATAATTGATAGACAGAACACAGTACTGACAATATCAGAGGACACTGTAAAGACAAAAGATGGAAAAGACCATATGGAAATTGGAAATCTTGATGATAAAGGATGACAAGGGAAATAAAGGGTGAGCTACGAACAAAATATCCAGGATCAAAGTATCTACAACATTACTCACATCTCCACAAAACACAATCCCCCAATCACATCCTGTCATAAAACACATGGGGGGAGGGGGTGTTTGTTTTGTTTTTGTCTATTTTTTTTCTTTCTAAACATCTTTTAAGAACTTGCAGTCTTTTGTTTTTGGACGTCCTAATAGCAAGATTGGCAGTAAGCAAACTTAAATGTTATTCTGATGTCACCAATAATGAAACTAAGAATCTGAGAATAAAATTTACTCAAGATCACACAGGTGATAAATTTATTGAAAAGAACCTAGACCTTTGGCCTTCTGATATGCTCATTGCCTCTCTGCCTTACTTACTGTGCTCATTTTTAAAGAGGCCTGGGTCAGTGGACACAGTGAAAAAGAACGTAAGATTTGGAGTCAGAACACCTACCTACACTCAAATCTTGCCTCTGCCAATTTATGACCTTGGGAAAATCATTTTTTGTTTTCCAAAATGTAACAGCTTAGTGTTTTTCTCCCTATTTATATAAGATTTGCATTTCTAAGACATAACTTGAAAATCTGTATTGCAAAACACATAGTAAAGCTTGATAAAATATGACATTATTTTAAATACATAGTTGAGCTCTTAGGAAAGTGAAGGAAATAATCAGGAGCCAAAAAACAAGGATAAAACTAAACACCAGAGACAGCAGCCACTTTGTGAGCCAGCACAGTCACAGTTAAAAGAGACACAATGGATCATGGGACAGTATTCCATCCCCAGGAGCTAAAAAATCTGAGTTTTAATACCCAGTTGTAGGTGGTGGGAGAATTCCTGGGCTCTGACTTGGGGAAAGTTGAATTTAGACCCTCACATGGATGGAGAGGGGGATGAGGTGAGGAAGTTGGTAATGACAGGGAAATAGATAAATGGGGAAAATGAAAAGATCTGGGTGAAGATAAAAGAGACCAAAAGGAAAAATGAGAACCTAAAAGTAAGCAAAGAGAAGATGAAAGTGTGGACTGAAAAACAAAAGAAGAACTGACCATGAACTCAGGAAGACTGCAGGAAGTTTGTATGTTTCTACTTGTGCCCTAAGTGGGAAATTCAAAATCGAGAATTTGCAATAATAGCCTGCCCTCATATTGCTTTGGTAAGTGAATGTACACCACTTTCATGGTCAGGGAAGCCTCAAATTGAGAAATTAATATAAAAGGTGTCCCTACCTGGTAATACCATTGGGTTGGATGGAAAATTCCCTTGGGAAAACAATTTCTAGGAAGCCACATAAAATTTCCATAGGTAAGGCCCAGGTAAAATGAGCTCAGAGTTGTTAACAGACAAAAATAAATAAATAAAATAAAAATAAAAAACTACTGTGAGTGAGCCAGCAAACTCAAGAGCCAACAGCAATAAGATTTCCCAAAACACCAGGTGCTCTCAGATAGTCCTGAAAAATATTTTTGAACAATGAATAAATCAAAACCATAAGATATAAAACAGGATGCAATATTTTTCAAATGCCCACACAACATAAAATATAGAAAAGAATAAAGAAGAAAATAAAATTAACCTAAATTCTTACCACCCAGAGGGTTGATATGTTAACATATAATTTGGTGTATCCTTCCTTATACATGAACATATACACATGAGCATGTGAGTATCTACGTATGTCCACAGCAAACAAAAAGCAACCACATTATGTAAAGTATTTTGTAAACTATTTTCTTGAGATAATATGCCATGAAAGCTTTTTTATACCAATAAATATTATCAAATTAGTCTAATTAATTTCTGAACACAAGATACACATATAATTTTCAATACATGGATATACCTACATTAACCAACTCACACACAAATTAATCAGTTTCATTGGTGGATATCTAGCTTACTTCTATTTTTCTTTGGTATAAGTAATGCTTTAATAAACATGCTTACAAATATCTTGTGTATTTTCTCAAAATAAATGTCTTTAAGCAGAATTCCCTGATCAAATGGTTTGTAAATTCTCAAGGATGGTGGTACATACTGACAAACTGACCTCAGAAAAGGTTGTATTAATTTACACTCACACTAAAAGTATTCAAGAGCTTCTGTTTTTCCATGCTTTTATCAATATCCAATATTTGCGGAAAAGACACTCTTTACAACAGATGGTGCCAGGAAAATTGGATTGCCATGTACAGAAGAATGAAGCTGGATCCCTATCTCTGGCCATGTACAAAAATCAGTGCAAGATCTATTAAAGACTTAAACATAAGACTTAAAACTATGAAAATACTAGAAGAAAATCTAGGGAAAACTTCTGTACATTGGTCTAACAAAGAATTTACAACTAAGATCTCAAAAGCACAAGCAACAAAAACAAAAATAGACAAATGGGACTTAATTGAACTAAAAAGCTTCTACACAGCAAAAGAAATAGTGAACAACCAACCTGCAAAATGGGAGAAATATTTGAAAACTATGCCTATGACAGCGGACTGATGTTCCAAATTTACAAGGAACTCAAGCAACTCAACAACCACCACCACAAAAATAAATAAATAAATAAATAATTCCATTAAAAAGTGGGCAAAGGACATAAACAGACATTTTTCAAAAGAAGACGTAAAAATGGCCAAGAATTTGAAAAAAATAACATCACCAATCATCAGAGAAATGCAAATTAAAATCACAATGAAATATATTATACCAATTAGAATGTCTACTATTAAAAAGTCGAAAAGTAACAGATGCTGGCAAGGATGCTGAGAAAAATTAACACTCATATATTGTTTATGGGAATGTAAATTAGTACAATCTCTATGGAAAAGGGTGTGAAGATTTCTTAAAGAACTAAAAGTAGAGTTCCATCGACCTAGCAATCTCACTACTAAGAATCTACCCAAAGGAAATAACTATATTAAAAAAAAAAAAACCTGTACTTGTATGTTTATTGCAGTACTATTCACAATAACAAAGATATGGAATCCACCTAAATGTACACACATACACACACACACACACACACACACACACACACACAATGGAATAATATTCAGACAAAAAAGAGTAAAAATATGTCTTTTTCAGGAACATGGATGGAACTAGAGGTCATTATATTAAGTAAAACAGCTCAGACATAGAAAGTGAAATACCACATGTTCTCACTTATTAAGTGGCAGCTAAATATTATATTGTGTACACATAGACATAAGAGTATGCAATAATAGACATTTGAGACTTGGAAGGGTAGGAGGGTGGGAAAGTGGAAGGAATGAGCAATTAGTGGGTAGAAAGTATATTACTCAGGTGATGATTATACTAAAAGCTCAGACTTCATCATGATGCAATAGATTAATGTAACCAAACTGCACTTGTACCCCTTAAATTTATAACAAAAAGCCCAAATTTTTGCTAATATGGTGACTGAAAATGATATATTCTATTTAGTTGCATTTGTATTATTAATGAAATTGCAAATATTTAATCATGCTTATTTTTATGCTTCTTTGTGAATTGCTTCTTCATGTCTTTTTTGCATAAGTCATGAAATCTCACTGAAACTCAACTTCCACAGTTGTAAAATGACATCAATAGATCCCACATCTCAAGGCTGAAATATATATAGATCAAGTAGATTAATGTCAATGAAAGCACTTTGAAGACAAGATCATATAGAGGACTTATGTGATAATCTAACAATTATTTACTGAGCACCATCTGTGTACTAAGCTGTGTGCTATGTTTAATGGAAGAATACAAAAGAAATATAGTTCATAGATTGTCACTCAGGCATATTGGTGAATCTGAAACGACTTGGGCACTTACAATGTGTGCCTATAAGTTGTCACTGTGTTGTATGTCTTCCCATCATTTCAATTTTGGAAGACTCTCATAACAATCATGTATTTTAGAATCATTTTTCTTGTTTCTGATCAAACAGTATGCATCAGATAGAATCCTTATCTCCTGGGGAATTATCATGCTTAACAAAACAGACAAACAAACAAAAACACCCTGTAGTCACCAGGCACTGCACTTGAAAATGCCAAAAGAGCACAGTGGTAGCTCAGTTCAATAATGACAATTCTAAACACATCAATCAGAGTGCAGGCAGGTTTAGTTGTTAGGTAATTTTCCTGTTAGAGTTTTCTAATTTTTAGCTTACTCTTGTCTGTGCTTGTGATTGGACAGACATGTTTCTTCTGTGGCTGTATTCTCTCATAAGAGTATTTTTAAAGTCCATTTGAAAGAAAGGCAAATAGCAACTATTTGAATCTCCTAGTAAATGGATATTTCCTCCCTTAATAGGAACAAGACTCTCTGTTTGTCTGTTATTGGTGTATAAGAATGCTTGTGATTTTTGCACATTGATTTTGTATCCTGAGACTTTGCTGAAGTTGTTTATCAGCTTAAGGAGATTTTGGGCTGAGACGATGGGGTTTTCCAAATATACAATCATGTCATCTGCAAACAGGGACAACTTGACTTCCTCTTTTCCTAATTGAATACCCTTTCTTTCTTTCTCCTGCCTGATTGCCCTAGCCAGAACTTCCAACACTATGTTGAATAGGAGTGGTGAGAGAGGGCATCCCTGTCTTGTGCCAGTTTTCAAAGGGAATGCTTCCAGTTTTTGCCTATTCAATATGATACTGGCTGTGGGTTTGTCATAAATAGCTCTTATCATTTTGAGATATGTCCCATCAATACCTAGTTTATTGAGAGTTTTTAGCATGAAGGGCTGTTGAATTTTGTCAAAGGCCTTTTCTGCATCTATTGAGATAATCATGTGGTTTTTCTTTGGTTCTGTTTATATGCTGGATTACGTTGATTGACTTGCATATGTTGAACAAGCCTTGCATCCCAGGGATGAAGCCCACTTGAGCATGGTGGATAAACTTTTTGATGTGCTGCTGGATTCAGTTTGCCAGTATTTTATTGAGGATTTTTGCATCAATGCTCATCAGGGATATTGATCTAAAATTCTCTTTGTTGTGTCTCTGCCAGGCTTTGGTATTAGGATGATGCTGGCCTCATAAAATGAGTTAGGGGGGATTCCCTTTTTTCTATAGATTGGAATAGTTTCAGAAGGAACGGTACCAGCTCCTCCTTGTACCTCTGGTAGAATTTGGCTGTGAATTTGTCTGGTCCTGGACTTTTTTTGGTTGGTAGGCTATTAATTATTGCCTCAATTTCAGAGCCTGCTATTAGTCTATTCGGGGATTCAACTTCTTCCTGGTTTAGCCTTGGGAGGGTGTACATATCCAGGAATTTATCCATTTCTTCTAGATTTTCTAGTTTATTTGCATAGAGGTGTTTACAGTATTCTCTGACGGTAGTTTGTATTTCTGTAAGATCGGTGGTAATACCCATTTTATCATTTTTTATTGTGTCTATTTGATTCTTCTCTTTTCTTCTATATTATTCTTGCTAGCAGTCTATCCATTTTGTTGATCTTTTCAAAAAACCAGCTCCTGGATTCATTGATTTTTTGAAGGGTTTTTTGTGTCTCTATCTCCTTCAGTTCTGCTCTGATCTTAGTTATTTCTTGCCTTCTGCTAGCTTTTGAATATGTTTGCTCTTGTTTTTCTAGTTCTTTTAATTGTGATGTTAGGGTGTCAATTTTAGATCTTTCCTGCTTTCTCTTTGGGCATTTCGTGCTATAAATTTCCCTCTACACACTGCTTTAAATGTGTCCCAGAGACTCTGGTATGTTATGTATTTGTTCTCATTGCTTTCAAAGAACATTTTATTTCTTTGTTCATTTTGTTATGTACCCAGTAGTCAATCAGGAGCAGGTTGTTCAGTTTCCACGTAGTTGAGCGGTTTTGAGTGAGTTTCTTAATCCTGAGTTCTAGTTTGATTGCACTGTGGTCTGAGAGACAATTTGTTATAATTTCTGTTCTTTTACATTTGCTGAGGAGTGCTTTACTTCCAAACTATGTGGTCAATTTTAGAATAAGTGTGATGTGGTGCTGAGAAGAATGTATATTCTGTTCATTTGGGGTGGAGAGTTCTGCAGATGTCTCTATTAGGTCTGCTGGGTGCAGAGCTGAGTTCAATTCCTGGATATCCTTGTTAACTTTCTGTGTTGTTGATCTGTCTAACGTTGACAGTGGGGTGTTAAAGCCTCTCATTATTATTGTGTGGGAGTCTAAGTCTCTTTGTAGGTCTCTAAGGACTTGCTTTATGAATCTGGGTGCTCCTGTATTGGGTGCATATATATTTAGGATAGTTAGCTTTTCTTGTTGTGTTGATCCCTTTACCATTATGTAATGGCCTTCTTTGTCTCTTTTGATCTTTGATGGTTTAAAGTCTGTTTTATCAGAGACTATGATTGCAACCCCTGCCTTTTTTTGTTTTCTATTTGCTTGGTAGATCTTCCTCCATCCCTTTATTTTGAGCCTATGTGTGTCTCTGCAGGTGAGATGGGTCTCCTGAATACAGCACACTGATGGGTCTTGACCCTTTAACCAATTTGTCAGTCTGTGTCTTTTAATTGGAGCATTTAGCCCATTTACATTTAAGGTTAATATTGTTATATGTGAATTTGATCCTGTCATTATGATGTTAGCTGGTTATTTTGCTCATTAGTTGATCCAGTTTCTTCCTAGCAATGATGGTCTTTACAATTTGGCATGTTTTTGCAGTGACTGCTACCAGTTTTTCCTTTCCATGTTTAGTGCTTCCTCCAGGAGCTCTTGTAGGGCAGGCCTGGTGGTGACCATCATGAGTGAACTCCCATTCACAATTGCTTCAAAGAGAATAAAATACCTAGGAATCCAACTTACAAGGGATGTGAAGGACCTCTTCAAGAACTACAAAACACTGCTCAACGAAATAAAAGAAGATGCAAACAAATGGAAGAACATTCCATGCTCATGGATAGGAGGAATCAATATCATGAAAATGGCCATACTGCCCAAGGTAATTATAGATTCAATGCCATCCCCATCAAACTTCCAATGACTTTCTTCACAGAATTGGAAAAAACTACTTTAAAGTTCATATGGAACAAAAAAAGAGCCTGCATTGCCAATACAATCCTAAGCCAAAAGAACAAAGATGGAGGCATCATGCTACCTGACTTCAAACTATACTACAAGGCTACAGTAACCAAAACAGCATGGTACTGGTACCAAAACAGAGATATAGACCAATGGAACAGAACAGAGCCCTCAGAAATAATACCTCACATCTACAACCATCTGATCTTTGACAAACCTGACAAAAACAAGAAATGGGGAAAGGATTCCCTATTTAATACATGGTGCTGGGCCGGGCGCGGTGGCTCAAGCCTGTAATCCCAGCACTTTGGGAGGCCGATACGGGTGGATCACGAGGTCAGGAGATCAAGACCATCCTGGCTAACACAGTGAAACCCCGTCTCTACTAAAAAATACAAAAATCTAGCCGGGCGAGGTGGCGGTCACCTGTAATCCCAGCTACTCGGGAGGCTGAGGCAGGAGAATGGCATAAACCCAGGAGGCGGAGCTTACAGTGAGCTGAGATCTGGCCACTGCACTCCAGCCTGGGTGACAGAGCGAGACTCTGTCTCAAAAAATAAAAAAATAAAAAATAAATAAATGGTGCTGGGAAAATTGGTTAGCCATATGTAGAAAACTGAAACTGGATCCCTTCCTTACACCTTATACAAAAATTAATTCAAGATGGATTAAAGACTTAAATGTTAGACTTAAAACCATAAAAATCCTAAAAGAAACCTAGGTAATACCATTCAAGATAGGCATGGGCAAGGACTTCATGTCTAAAACACTAGAAGCAATGGCAACAAAAGCCAAAATTGACAAATGGGATCTAATTAAACTAAAGAGCTTCTGCACAGCAAAAGAAACTACCATCAGAGTGAACAGGCAACCTCAGAATGGGAGAAAATTTTTGCAATCTACTCATCTGACAAAGGGCTAATATCCAGAATCTAAAAAGAACTCTAACAAACTTACAAGAAAAAAACAAACAACCCCATCAAAAAGTGGGCAAAGGATATGAACAGACACTTCTCAAAAGAAGACATTTATGCAGCCAACAGACACATGAAAAAATGCTCATCATCACTGGCCATCAGAGAAATGCAAATCAAAACCGCAATGAGATACCATCTCACACCAGTTAGAATGGTGATCATTAAAAAGTCAGGAAACAACAGGTGCTGGAGAGGATGTGGAGAAATAGGAACACTTTTACACTGTTGGTGGGACTGTAATCTAGTTCAACCAATGTGGAAGACAGTGTGGTGATTCCTCAAGAATATAGAACTAGAAATACCATTTGACCCAGTCATCCCATTACTGGATATATATCCAAAGGACTATAAATCATGCTGCTATAAAGACACATGCACACTTATGTTTATTGCAGCACTATTCACAATAGCAAAGACTTGGAACCAACCAAAATGTCCACCAATGACAGACTGGATTAAGAAAATATGGCACATTCATCCGGGCTAACTCAGTGAAACCCCGTCTCTACTAAAAAATACAAAAAACTAGCCGGGCGAGGTGGCGGGCGCCTGTAGTCCCAGCTACTCGGAGGCTGAGGCAGGAGAATGGCGTGAACCTGGGAGGCGGAGCTTGCAGTGAGCCGAGATCGCGCCACTGCACTCCAGCCTGGGTGACACAGTGCGAGACTCTGTCTCAAAAAAAAAAAAAAAAAGAAAATATGGCACATATACACCATGGAATACTATGCAGCCATAAAAATGGATGAGTTCATGTCCTTTATAGGGACATAGGTGGAGCTGGAACCATCATTCTCAACAAACTATCACAAGGACAAAAAACCAAAGACTGCATGTTCTCACTCATAGGTGGGAATTGAACAATGAAAACACTTGGACACAGGAAGGAGAACATCACACACCAGAGCCTGTTGTGGGGTAGGGGGAGTGGGGAGGGATAGCATTAGGAGATATACCTAATGTAAATGATGAGTTAATGGGTGCAGCACACCAACATGGCACACGTATACATATGTAACAAACCTGCACATTGTTCACATGTACCCTAGAACTTAAAGTATAATAAAACAAGAAAAGAAATAAGACTGGCATTTTAACAGCTTCAGATTGGATTAAATTTTCTAAATAATGAACTCTTTTTCAGTCCCTTTTTCTTTGTGCCTTGGAGGATAAACTTAAAAGTTGAAGTAATGGATCAGAAGGACAGTAACTAGTATAAGTTAGACTCCATTTGATGGTGTATTCCCTTTCCTGTAGAAATGAACACTCCTTTGTAACCTCAGAATAGTAATGCATGGCTATTCTACTGCTAAATGGACTCTTACAGGACACACTCACCCCCAAAAGGGACCTAATCAGTTCCTCTGTGTCACCATAGTCTACCTAGCACCATCCATCAGAATATGCCCAGCAGAAGACAGAGGAGCTGTAGTGTTATAGAAAGAGTTCAGCTTGGGACAAGGAGACTTGGGTTCAAATCTCAACCCTGCCACTTATAAGCTGTGTGACCTCAGGAAACCTACTCACGATCTTTGAGCCTTCAGTTGTCTTATCTATAAAAGAGAGAATTTGGGGACCCAAAAGATTGCTAAATTCCCTTCAGTGGCTAAGAACTCTATATCCTCGGCACTATCAGGCATATAGAATTACTACAAGGCTCAGCCTTCTCTTTCACTGATGAAACATACAGGCATTCACAACATATTTATAGAGCTCCTATGTGCCAGATATTGCCTTCTGTTAAGGAAAAACCAAGAGCAATAAAACAAAGTCCCTGTTCTCAAGAAATTCACAACCTAGAAAGAGAGAGAGACAGGTTGAGAAGAAATTTCAACATAAAGCAATGACTGCTGTGAGGAGACTCCTTTCATGCAACAGAGATTGACAGTGTTGCAGAGCTTGTAACTAACACAGAACTATGGGGCATTGGATTTCTGAAATTCGGAGAAAATGAGTAGAAGTTGAAATAAATGGTCTTCATGTGCATAAAATACTGCATTTGAGGTGATGAAGAACAAAATCTAACCCTCACTGGCCACCTGTATTAAGTCACATATGTGAAGTAATAGACATGGGGTTAGGTTGAAATGTTTAAAATCAAAGGAAGAAAGAAAGGAGGAAAGAAAGAAGGGTAGGAGGGAAGGTGGAAGGGAGGAAAAAAACAAACCTTTTACATAGATGAGTGAGTATGGGAAAGCTGCTGTTTATCTCTTACAATTGATTAGACTGTCATCTTGTATTAAAAGGATTCTGGTGTAATTGGCTAATATAAGTCTTTAAAATATTTATTAAGTATGAGCCAGATGCCCTGAGAAAGAAAAAGTGAGCCCAATACCTTCACTGGGGGCAGAGGAGAAAACCAGGGAACTGCTTAAGGTCTTCTTCTGCCCCCAAACACTATGATACTTTCCAGAATGAGTTGGAATGATAAATGAATGAAGAACCCTCTCCTCAAAATTACCAAGTATAAAATAAAGGGAGTTACCCAAGCTGATCCTGGCACCAAGTAAAACATGGAAAATAATTACTGGAAGATGAAACTAGTCAATTCAACATGCCAAAACATTACAGTGGATGAAACTCCACACGAGATCAGTTACGGTGTTTTATTCTACACTGCATTGCTTCTATTATATTTCTCAGGAAATTACCAGCTCGTTTTTCTTAAGAGACTTTGCTTATTTTTTAAATGTACTATTAAGTTATTATTGACTATATCAACCTGTTGTGCTACCAAATAATAGGCCTTATTCATTCTTTCTAACTATTTTCTTGTACTCATTAACCATTCCCACCTTCTCCCTCATTCACACTTCCCAGCCTCCGGTAACCATCCTCCTACTCTCTGAGTTCAATTGTTTTGATTTTTATTTTTTATTATATTTTGAGAGACTGATTGAAAGTGTTGGAAGAATATAAACTGAAGAACTGTAGAGAGGGTGGAGCAAAGTAGTGTATACAATACATCTACTTCCTTCAAAAAGTTCTGAGCAACAAATAAGTGAGAACACGTGATGTTTGCCTTTCTGTGCTTAGCTTATTTCTCTTAACATAATGATCTCCAATTCCATTCATGATATCATAAATGACAGAAACTTATGCTCTAAGAAGCTTCACTTTTATCCCACCTTGCACGTCTCAGGTCTCAGTGATAAGTAGGGAACACAAACATGTTGTTACTTCATTCTGATCTCACTGCTTCTATTTTTGGTTTCCTAATCAGCTCAATGAAGAAATGTCCTCATACTGTTGGGTAAGTCTTTGGAAACTGGGTAACTCTTCAATCTTGTGTTGCTTAGAACTTTTGGGAAGGAAATGGATATAATGCATACACTACTTTGCTCCACCCTCCCCACAGTTCTTCAGTTTGTATTCTTCCAACACTTTCAACCAGTGTCTCAAAATATAATTATTGAGTACTCACTATGTGTGAGGCACTGTGCTGGGCTTTGCCTCCATAGAACTTTGCCCACAGAACCAAATAAGGAATGCATGCAGAAGCAGTGGTATACAGGTTAAAAAAAAAAAAAAAAAAAAAACAACTACAACTTGAAATTTTATAGTGTTTACCTATTTATGTGGTGTAAATACATACACAATGGCCAATTTCAAGCTACCAATATGAGGTCACTTAGAGTAGAGTTGAGAATAGATGTATACAATGGGCTTTTGTGAGCAAGTTCCAGAATGACACTCAACAGGCCAGTCAACAAACATTTACTTTATAGACTGATATGTGCCATAACAGATAAACAAAAAAAGTACAAGCACAAATATTTATTAAACATTTACTTTGTATACACGTGAGTGCATATGTATATGACCACTAATTGCCCTGCGTGCATGATCTCATTTAGTCCTCATCACAACCCCTGAAGTAAGCACTACTCATACCCAAGTTTTACAAAAAAAATTAGGCCCAAAATATGATTAAATAACTTGCTCAAATCAAATAGTTAATCAATAATGGAGGTGGGATGCAAAGTCATGTGAGTTCCAAAACCTGCATTTTTAACTTCTATGCTCTATTGCCTCTCTTAGAAAACATGCTAGTTTGAGAGGACCAAAAGGTTTACCCAAACGGACTTGGGAGCAGAGAATCAAAGTCATCCTCTAAAAGGCAGTCACAGCTAAGGCCTAAAAATTTATGAGTTCTGTGGTGGAGACTTCCATTTCTGTTTCCTATAGATACACTGATAGACTATATTTTCTAGTTTCACCTATAATGTTGAGTGACTATGTGGTGGAGGGGTGTGTGTGTGTGTGTGTGTGTGTGTGTGTATAAGTGAAGCACACAACTTTCACGCTTGGTCATGAGGTTCTTCAGTTTCTCTTTCCCCATGATCCACTGAATGGAGGCATCTCCAAGGACCTACATCATGGTGAAACCATGGAGATGGATGGAGTGTGAGTCCCTGAATGGCTACAAAAAAGGCCTCCCAACTAGAAATACTATCATTGTACTCTGAAGCAAATGAGAAATACATTCTCATTGTGGTAAGTCTCTGAGAATTTTGCATTTGTCTTTTACAGCCGCTGGCAATATCTTGCCTATTACAAAGAGTGAGCCAGACAAACAAGGCTGAATGAAGAAAGGAACAGTGTTCTAAGCAGGAGTAACAGAGTGACCCAGAGGTTAGGACCATGTTCAAGGAACTGACAGAGAGTTCAGTGTATTTGGAACATAATAAAAAAGGAACAGAGAGGTAAGTTATGATCTTGGAAAGGTAGACAGAGCTATAACATTAAAGCCTTGAAGCTATGTGGGGACTTTATATTTTATTCAAAAAGTATCAGACAACCATTAAAGGGGTTCACTAAGTGCAATGCCAGGATCAAACACATGCTTTAGAAAGCTCACTTTCACTGCAGAATGGAGGATGGATTACTGAGAGCTAAGACTGCATTCAGGGAAACAGATTTGGAGACTGTTGCAGTGCCCCTGGAAGAGAATGATGATAGCTTGGCCTCAGGTGATGGCAATGGAGTTGGAGAAAAGTCAACAAATGTGAGAGTTCTTTAAAAGTTAGAGACTCCAGGACTTTGTGACACAGACACTAGCTACACTACAGAGACAAAAGCCATGGTAGGATTCCCTCTCGCCATTATGTCTGCCGTGACAATTACCAGAGACAGAATCAACAATATGAACTAGCCTTGGACATAATGTGGATTCTATATCCATGAAAATTATCTTAGTTGCAAATAACAGAAGCTAATTCTAGCTAGTTTAAACAGATAATTACTTATTAAAGGATATTAGGTCATTCATAAAATCTCCTAGCACGTCAGAGGAGCAGAAAAAAAGGTTCTGCAAAGAGAATTTATAGCAAATCATACCATAATGCTACTTCATTGGTAACTTCATTTCCACCATTGCTGGTCTAAGGCCCCACAGCCGTACCTCCAACATGGCCAAGGCTGGGTACGGCATGTTTGCTCAAACGCTCCTGCTTCAAAAATCAGATGTAACTGCCACCATCCTTGCCTTGGTGGTTTTTCCCAATGTAACTTTTTCTTTGTACACTAGTTTCCAGTTCAATATTTGATCACGGTACTCTGCTTGCAAGCACCAAAGCTACATGCCTCTACCGTAGCCACAAGGGCAGTTAAGAAAATGAATATTTTTGTCTTATATAATAGCAGCAAATTATTTATAAATAAGATAGTAAATCCAATTCCTCAAACACAGAATAATCTTCCTAGATGCTAGGTGACAAAAGGAGTAACAAATATTCAGCCGGGCGTGGTGGCTCACGCCTGTAATCCCAGCACTTTGGGAGGCCGAGGTGGGTGGATCACGAGGTCAGGAGATCGAGACCATCCGGGCTAACACGGTGAAACCCCATCTCTACTAAAAATCAGCCAGCATGGTGGTGGGCACCTGTAGTCCCAGCTACTCGGGAGGCTGAGGCAGGAGAATGGTGTGAACCCAGAGGCGGAGCTTGCAATGAGCCGAGATCACACCACTGTACTCCAGCCTGGGCGACAGAATGAGACTCTGTCTCAAAAAAAAAAAAAAAATAAGAACAACAACAAATATTCACCGGGTGACCTTCCAGGGATAATTAAGCCTGCAGTCTTAATTTAGTCTGCATAAAAGTGAAGAATTGACAGGGGCAGAAACCCGGAGTGGTCAAAGGGAAGATGAACTTATTTCAAAACAAATCAGGAAACTAGGAAAGGATAATCGGTATCAAAAGACAAATCCATTCATAATCTTTGGAAGACAGGTTCTACTTTTATTTAACAAATACATTTCTCAATTATTTTTAAAACAAAATAATAACAGGAATTGACTATTAAAAACAATCCCACACAGAATCCTTTCATAAAGCAAACAATTTTCCCTTAATGTGTTTCTTCACCTCTGATTTACTTATATTAGGTTGCTCAAAGTAGGACACAAGTATTCAATAAACAAAGTCAACAGAAAGGGATAGTGGTTATCAATGATGCAAGGAATATCAGGTGAAGGATAATGTGTCTGTGGCTGAAACCTACGACCTGGTTATATAAGAAAAGGTCATATGAGGCCCCTCTGGTAAAGTGCAAAGGTTTAAGAGGGCCCTAGAAGATCTAATTGTTGAAAAAGGGAACAATCCTATCTAAACCGAGCAGTCATGAATTAACTTCCAATTTACTAAACTACTCAACATTACAGTCATGTCAACACTTCTGAGCACGTTCTAACATACAAAATACTGGGACAAAAAGCCACTACTGAGAAGACAATCAACCCATTCACTTCCCTTAAGGAACTCACATTCTAGTTAGAGAATCTGGTCTGTAGATAACAATTATTCATGACAGAAGGAACCAATCACTCTGATAAAGATCAAATAAATGTTCTGGGATCAGAAGGGGAAAACAATTAATTCTGGAGCAAACTGAATTGGCTAGAAAGAGCAGGTGACATTTGAGCTAGGTTGAAAAGAGCAGAGTAGGCAAAAAAAAGCCACTGCGGTGCAAAAGTACAAAGTCGCAGAAGTGCAGGGCTAGGGTGAGGATGGTTGAAACAGCTGTACCTATAGCACTGGGTACCGTGGTAGGGAGAGATTGGATTATGGGTCTGGAATGTAGGCTTGGACAAGATGGTTGAGGACCTAGGGTAGGGTAACATCCAAATCAGGACACATATGAGAGTGGAAGGGAGAGCAATGATGCTAGGACCATGGGCTATAAAGCAGGACTGTCCTGGGCATACTAAGATGCATGGCCACCCTAGCCTTTGAGATCATATCATGATTGTTTTTCTCTAAGTCAGGGGGAATCATCAAATATTTTTCAACCCAGCAGTAATAATGATCATGGCTGTGATTAGACTGGTCACTGCACAGCAGTATACAGCAGAGGCTAAAGAGAGGCTAGAGAAGAAGGTCATTGTCATAGTTTAGGCAAAAAATGAGACCTCACTGGTAGAGAAGCAATGGGTTTAGAGGAGGAAAGCGATAGGAGGTATTGTGCAGAAGCGCATTTGTAATACAACAGCTGAGTTTACTCACATATGTGATCAAGTACAGGTCAGGACCCAAGCAATTTCAGAGTAGGGGCTACAGAAGAATCCGCTTCCACAGTCTAAACCCTCTAATAATAGAGTTTTACTCTGCTCACTGGTGACTATCTTTACCCACTTGCATTTAAAACATAGGCCAAAGGGTCAGATTTAATAACAGAAAACTCCCTACATTATACAAATTGGGAGTTAGCTGGCTAGATTTCCTGAGGAAAAGTATCTTTCTCACCTTCCCATCACCACCACTTGAAATGCCTCCATTTACAATTCATTCCTTTGGATCGCAGACTGCTTTTGCCCTCATCAGTTCTCAACTACAATTCAAATGCCAGTAGAAGGGAAGAGTCCTTAAATTCTTATCAATCGCCACTCAGTTATACCTTTCATAAGTATCTCTCTTATCATACTTAGTGTATTCCCTGCATTATCCATACAGAGGTAAGACTTTGTTCATTTTTGCTCTCCTGTCCTGGTTTCTAATATTCTCAAGGGCAGAGACAATGTCTTATCTTTGGCATCTCAGCAACTAATCCTGTGCCTTGTATACTGAATAATAAACATTCAACGCCAGATTTTCCATTCAAGAACTGTGGGACCTTCAGTTATTTATCCTCCTGAGTTTCCCTATCTCTAGCCTATCTATAAGATGAAAGCAATCAAATCTACTTCCCAAGTTGTTGAGAGGCTTGTATTGGAACGTATCTGGCAAACTGTAAATCACTGTATAAACAGAGATCAATATTTGCAAGCAGCTAGCACAATTCCTGGCAAGCAAGTGTGTTGATTAGATGAAGGAACAACTGAATAGCTCTTTTATAAATAGCCCCCCACCCCCCAGAAAAGGGCCTGAGTTCAGCAGGGGGCCAGAGAGGGGTGGGAGCTAAGCTGAGGATAATGATGTTGGCATCACAGAATGGCAGATTTATCTTCCTTTGATGTTGAGGCAAGGAGGAAACTTCCCCCTGCCCTGGCTCCAGAGCGTTTCTCAAGCAGGGACATGTGGACTTTGGGGCTGTTAGATCCCAGCTTCTCAGATAATCTCTGAATCCCTGGGCTGCCTCGTTTGCAAGTTTTCTGTCAAGATTTACTATTCATGTATCAGCTGCGTGGCCCAATTGCGATCTGTTATTTTCATTTGCTGGGTTTAGTTGTTTATCCAGGTTTCTTCATCTGCTTCTCTTTGAATTTATCTAAATATATATCTGCTGAGCCTGAATTATTTTTACCTCTTTTCCTTCTAGTTCCCCGGCCAATTTTGAAAGCTGCCTCTCTAAACAGTCAATTTATAAGTGGGTTATTTGGAACATCTTTAAGCAAATTTCAGTCTCATTATTTTTATAAACCCCCTCATTCCTTTCTGCTCTCCTCCCCAAGAAACACCAACTCCATAAAAATCACGCACTGTGTAAGGGACGTAGAGACATAATGAAGCAAATCATGGAAAATGTGGTTGGTAGAATTATTTGTAGAAGCAGATGGTAGGTCTGAATAAAAGAAATGCTAGAACCAAGGATGTCTCCTGAGACAGGCAGTGCCCACTTCTAAAAAAGAAAAAATGCAATAAAACAGGGACTTAAGAGCAGCCTCCTTTGGAGGAACCTTTGAAATTTGGGGACCATGAGGTCATGGAAGGCAACATGTCAACAGTAGAGAAGATGCTTTAATCGTCACACCACTTATAATGGAGCCCCTTTGGAGGACCAACAGCTCTATTTCTCAGTGCCGCCATCTTCTTTAAGAGTGTCTAGAAATTCAGAGTGGGCTGCAAGGGCAGCCAAGTTCTACCTCATGTTAGCAGGCAGCCCATTTGTTAACACTTTTCCAGATCAATTATAGTTAAGAATTTAAAAAATTAGAAGGAAAATTGCCTACCTTGATTTGGGACATTTCCCCTCTTCCTGTTAGCAAAACACCTGTAATGCACCTACACTATGTGAGCCTAAATACTGGATAAGGGTCTCTGGTGATCTATTCAAGCTTGAGAACAAGTTTCCTTAGGTATATAAAATAGTCTTTACATCTGATTGCTCATAAATTCACCTCCATTGCTACAGCACTAGTGAAACCAGACCACAGTGAAATATAGTTTCCAGAAGCAAACAAATTTGATCTAAAAATAGGGAAACAGGAAGAACAAATCAACGAGAGAAGAAGGAAAATCTGTTTCTGAAAAAGCCACCCACACAGTGAGTAGTTATTAAGCCATGGATGTAAGTTTAGGGCTGACAGCTAGTGAATTATACAGATGTGCATGAGGGTACAGGCATCTCTCTGCAACGGCGAGGATAATCCAGCCTCTCAACTTCAGTTGGAGTTTGAGCAGGGCTTGAGTGGGTGAAAACTACCTAAACCATGCACACGTATTTACCAACAAAAGAAATTTGCTTCTAGAGTAAGAGGGCAAAATTTGAAATCCTGACTTATTCAAGAAGAAAAAGAAGGCGGCGGAGAAGGAGGATAAGAAGGAAATAAAAAGAAAGAAAAACAAGAAAGAAATAGACGGAGGGAAGGAGGCAGGAAGGAAGAAGGGAAGCAAGAAGAGGTGAGGGGAGGGAAAAGTAAAGTGAAGGAAGGAAGGAAGGAAGGAAGGAAGGAAGGAAGGAAGGAAGGAAGGAAGGAAGGAANAAGGAAGGAAGAAGGAAGGAAGGAAGGAAGGAAGGAAGGAAGGAAGGAAGGAAGGAAAGGAGGGAGGGAGGGAGGGAGGGAGGGAGGGGAGGGAGGGGTGGGAAGGGGAGGGGATAGGGAGATGTTCCAAGCATTAAATCCCAGCTCTCTATGACATGGGCAAGCTCCTAAACTTTTCTGAACACCAGTTTGTTAATCTTTAGAAAGGGAAAATAAGACCTTTCCTGAAAAACATTGTGAGGACTCAGAGTGAGATAGTGTTTGTAAAGCATCTGGCACATAGAGCAAGGGCAATGGAGGGTAATGGTGACAATGATGACCGATGCCAGCAGAGGCACTGATGCAAAGGAAAAGGAAAGAGAGAAGGTTGAGAAGGAAGGGAAAAAGAAGTAAATCAACTAAGTCAAACTTCTTAGAAAGAAAGGAAGTAGCAATCTCTATAAAAGTAATTCAAAGCCATCTAACGAGGAAAAAAAAGCAAAAGAAGACAGAATTCAGTGTAAATGGAGAAAGGCTCCTTTTAAATTCAATTTACTTCTAGCTAACAGCAAAAGATTTTAAATGCACAAAACAGATAGATGAATACGTTGTCCATTGACAGATGCAAGTCCTAGCTCTTGAGAATGCTCCCAAATGTAGAATTCCTTAAAAAAAAAAAAAAAGAAGAAGTTTGCTGCATTTTATTGATTGTCAAATGCCTTGGGCCCAATTCAATTCCAAAAACATTGAATAATGTCACACTAAGTGCCAGAAATTAGATGCTAGAATTCCAAAAATAAATAAACAGAAAAAAAAATGAGTTTGTGACTTGAAAGGGAAATAACAGATTAATATACCACTAAATATAATGCAAGTGGAGATGCCACAAAATCAATATAAAATACAATGGAAGTACAGATGAAATAATAATTAACTGCCTGGTACATGAGGGACTCTTCACTGAAAAAGCAACATTTTCTTTGGGCCTGGAACATTGATTAGGGGTAGGCAAGGCAAAGAAGAGAGGGATATCCATTCAGCAGAGACAACAGAATAACAAGGCAAGTGTCTGTGTGCTGCCTTTTTGGGGGCTCGGGATCTCCATAACCACACAATCCAATGCTTTGGGCTTTCCTGCTCTCTAATGGTTGGCCAATAATTCTTGAAAAATGTACCCTTCTGTACACCTAGGGTTCTATGGTCTCACCCTTGGATAGAAATTAACTGGTTCAAATATTTTATACTGAAATGTGCATGGACATTCATGATATTTTGGCAGTTGCCTTCTGGAAAGATAATGCATTGGGCTGAAAGAATGACTCCCATAGTGGAAATTTCCAGCATGTTAGTAACTCAAAGTCAGGGCAGGAGTGGAGGAGATGGACAATTCAGAGGAGAGAGCCACCTTAGCACTGAGCAGATAGATACACTTCCCATTACTTTCCTGAGTCATAGCTATGTGTAAGCAGCAGCTATACAAAGAAGAAAATTTTATCACTGATTCTAGACACCCATAAAAGGGATATAAAGGGTAAAAACGTTTTTTGTTCTGTTTAAATGTATGTTCACAAGTCCCATATGGGGCTGGGAAGATTGGGTGCGTTTGATGTGTTGCATGAAGCTCAGCATCCAGATTTACAAATGTGTTTTACATTTTCCACATCTGTGATGGCTAAGGTGTTACAAGCAGCATGCCTAGTTTTGAGTGGGGATACTTAGTGAAACCATGGTTGTAAATGTAGTGTTCAGAAAAAGTCTGACACTTTTGTAAGTAAAGAGTCATTGCGAGGGTAAGGACAACGATGCAAAGTAGAATGGCAAAACCTAGAGGCACAGTTAGAGCTCATCTCTCCATTCAGAATTTAAAATGCACCAGGGGGAAACTAGGCTGAATGGCCACCTGCCCTTAGAAAAATCTCTTCTCATATTGATTGTGAAAACACAAAGGGATGGAGGAAATATTTTAAGTATATAAGAAAAATAAGCCTGTTCAAACCACTTCAAACATATTATGACTGGCATGCGAAATACAATTTAAATAATCAGCAAATACGTATTGAATACCTATGACATGCAAGACAAGAGGTGTAAAAAGTGCATCCTCCTTAGTTCACTCCCTTAGAGAATTTCAAGCTAACTGAAGAGCCCAGAAAATATAGGAATAGAAAAATTAACATAGGTAGCCTTCTCAGTATAGCAGAAAGAGTATTAGAGTAGAAAATAAAAGAACCTGGACTTGAATTATGAGTTTGATACTTATTTGCTGTGTGACCTGTTGGACAATTCATTAAGCTCACTTACTCATCTATAAAATAAAAGGGTTCAAATATATTCAGCATAGAAAATAGATTTCAGATTAGGTGCTGCTGACTCTAACCAATCAGTGACTCCCAGGAGCAATGTGCTGATATGGATTCTAAAACTACACCTGGGCTAAGTGGAAAAAGTGCCCTTTTTGATTAACAATGACTACCATGAGTTTAAAAAGGAAAAATATTAGAATGTTTATTGGTTCATTCTCACATTGCTATGAAGAAATACCTGAGACTGGGTAGTTTATAAAGAAAAGAGGTTTAATTGACTTACAGTTCCACATGGCTGGGGAGGCCTCAGGACATTTACAATCATGGTGGTAGGCACCTCTTCACAAGGTGGCAGGAGAGAGAATGAGTGCCAGTTGGGGAAATGCCAGATGCTTATAAAACCTTCAGATCTCATAAGAGTCACTTGTTATCATGAGAACAGCACTGGGGGAAACTGCTTCCATTATTCAATTACCTCCCACGGGGCCCCTCCCACAACACGTGGGGATTATGAGGATTACAGTTCAAGATGAGATTTGCGTGGGGACACAGCCAAACCACAGCAGAAGAAGAAACTCATATATGTGTCATCTGCGCGATAATCATAAAGATACCTTCCAGCTTTAACTGGAAGGGGCTGGTTCATTTTAAATCTACTCACACACATTTACTGAATGCCTTCTATATGGCTGACACTGTGTTCTGCATTGAGATGCCATGAAGCCAATGGCACAGACCTTGCAATCAAAGAGCAATTAGAACTACAGATCCATGTTCATCTAGAATGCAATGTGATTCAGCACTATTACATAGGTATATACAAAGGGCTGTATAAACATAAAGGAAAAAGTAGTGCCACCCAGGGCAGCGATATTCAGGACTGACCCTGAAGGATGACAAGGAGTTTCTAAGCAGAATGCATAGAAAGGGTTGAGCACATGTGCAAAGTGCTTCTCATATTTAAGAAACAACAGGAACGGTTGTTTTGGTGAGAAGTAGTAAGAAATAAAACAAGTAAGTTAAATTGGGCCAGTTTAGCATATGCTCTGTAGGCCAGAAGAAAACAAAATTAAACTTGTAATTTGTACTTATCTTGTAGGCAAGATGGATTAATCAAAGATTTTAAAAGTAAGAGTTCAATACTTGGGCTTTAAATACAAGTATTAAATGCTTCCAGTGCCAGAATCAAAGCCAGACTGGAAGGGCAGTGGAGGTTGAAGTTCGACATCTGGGGCAGGGGTCCCAGTTAGGAGAATTCTGTAAAACCCCACATGAGATAAAGGGTCCAGGATTAAAGGCAGGGACATGACAAAACTCTATGGAAAATATAAAGGCAAGATTAGTAACACAATGAATGCAAGAGAATTTCATGACCATGGGAGACCACAAAAAAACTTCTCATAAAGAAGATGGGACTGATTTGAAGTGGGAAGGGCCTGAGTGAATGGTCCCCTCAAAGTCACACAGATGATGAGCAGTGAGATGGGGTCAGAATTCAAGCCACATGGCCTTTGATCCTACCTAATTTCTGTTAAACCTCATGCTTCTCTGTATTATAATACCAAGTAGAGCTGTGTTTTCCAAAGCCTGGACTACAGAATACTAGATCTACCCAATATTACTAGGTTTAAGGGAATACAGGTCTTTATAATCAAATAAGTTTAAGGACATTTTAAAAATGTTAAATAGGAATCATTTCTGGAGGACCCTGCAGATCCTCTAATGCATGAATGTGTGTGTGACTTTCTAAGAGGGGGATACAACACGGACTGTTTCCCAAACTCAATTAACTGCAGGATGCTGGTTTCAGAGATCTTCTCCTGGGGCAAATATCCCAGAGGACTGAGTTTGGTAGCACAGAACCAATGATCTGAAAGCACTTGTAGAATTTATTTAGAGAACATCTTCAAATTTAAGTATACATCTTATATTTATATTCTTATCATCAGTTTCCTGCAAAGAAATCATTCCTTTTCAGAGTTTTAGAAGCAAAGAAATTGGATTTCCAAGGGTAATAAACCACGTGCAGAGAGAAAACTCAAGTAGAACAGCCCACAGAAATCAGTGAACAGAAGGAATGAGTTGCTAGGGAGGTGACTGAGACAAAGCACACAACCAGTGTGGTTGATAACACCTACAGAAGAGCTATTTCGAGAGAGAGATAGAGGCCGGAGGAAAGTGGTAAGAGGAACAGGAAGCCAAGTGTGGGATGAACCAAAAACAATAAGGAGGACTCTTCCTGTTCCTGAAAATTCCCATATAGGCGTTCAAAAATCAGATTTGCCTTTTCTTTTTTTTGTCATCAGTTACTTCTCAGTACTTAGACTCATTTTCATTAACAGTTTTCCAAATGCAAACATCTTTGGACTGTCCATCCAAATGGTCAGTTTGGAAGAAGAGCTTGGAACAGTTGTCTTCACATTCAACTTCTTAGCAGCACTTAGAGCTCTGTGCCCCAAAGCCAGAGGCAGCCCACGGAAAGCTCTGAGAGGATTAGAAACAGGCATCCCCTCATGCAGGCACAAGGCTTGCTGAGGAACAATGCCTTTGTAAAAATTAGCAAAAGGAAATTCTCTCTCCAAGTGAATAAAACTCTATGAAAGAGCACATGGCTTGCAGGCAGAGCGCAAACGTGTTTCAGTTGCCACTCACCTTCACGACCCAGTACTCCTGTGCAGGACACAGACTGACTAGTCATATAGAACAGCCCTGTCTGTCTCCACCCTCCCATTTGCTTTCCATAGAAAATCCTCTCAAAAGGGACAGTCTTTTTCTTCTAGTTGAAGAGTCCCTAATCAGAATATTCTACAAAACTGTAATCAGCAAAATGTACTAAACTAAGATACAGACCATTTCTCTCCCTCTCAGCTTTGCTACTGACTAAGTACATGGAATTTGGACAAACTATTTCATCTCATAGGATTTTGTAGTTTGCAAAAATGGCCAGAATTCCTTGCAGTGCCTCCCATACAAGTTATCAAATCTCTCTTCATTTCTTAAATATGGACTGGCATTGTGACTTGTTTTGGCCAATAGAATGCTTTGCAAGCAATGTGATGCCAAGCTCAAAAATCTTTGTACACTTCCACTCAATCTTTTGGAATCCTGCATAGCCACCATGTGAACAAGCCCACACTAGCCAGCTGGGGGATGAGAGAGTATGTGGAGCAGAGGTAAATTGTCTTAGTTGATGTCTTCCTAACCCAGCCAGCCCCCAGCTGACCACACACATACACACGCACACACACATGTGAACACAGCCCAGTCTAACAGAGCTAAAAAGCTAGAGTCAACCGAGGTTACCAACCTGCAGAATTTTGAGCTAAATAAATAAATACTGTTATGCTACCCAGTTTGGGGTTTTGTTAAATAGCAATATAAAATTGATACATGGCTAGCCAGTTTTCCCAGCACCGTGTATCAATTTTCTATTGCTATTTAACAAAACCCTAAACTTGAATAAAGAAAATGTGGCACATATATACCATGGAATACTAAGAAGCCATAAAAAGAATGAGTTCATGTCCTTTGCAGGGACATGGATGAAGCTGGAAGCCATCATTCTCAGCAAACTAACATAGAAACAGAAAACCAAATACTTCATGTTCTCACTCATAAGTGGGAGTTAAACAATGAGAACACATTGGACACAGGGAGGGGAACATCACACAACAGGGCCTGTCAGGGGGTGGGGAGCAAGGAGAGGGAGAGCATTAGGACAAATACCTAATGCATGCGGGGCTTAAAACCTAGGTAACGGGTTGATAGGTGCAGCAAACCACCATGACACATGTATACCTATGTAACAAACCTAAACATTCTGCACATGTATCCCATAATTTAAAGTAAAATAATATTAAATTAAAAATTTACTTTTAAAAAAGGAAAATTGATACATGGAGCCATAGCTTTCTCATTTGCAAACTGATAGTTAATCCTTAAGATCCATTTTAGTTAGAAGATTCTATGGTAACAATAGATTTTCCAACTTAGTTACTACTATGCTATCTTCTCCTTTTTTTGTTAAATTTCCAGGAAATGGGGGAACAAAGTTGGTAGTAGCACTCTTCTAGGTTCTCATTTCATTCTTGGCCAGGCACAGAGGCACATGCCTATAATCTTAGCACTTTGGGAGGCCAAAGAAGGAAAACTGCTTGAGGGCTAGGAGTTCAAGACCAGCCTGGGCAACAAAGTGAGACCCTGCCTCTACAAAAAATTTAAAAATTAGCCAGGCATGGTGGTATGTGCCTGTAGTCCTAGCTCCTCGGGAGGCTGAGGTGAGAGCATCACCTGAGCCTAGGAGTTCAAGGCTGCACTGAGCTATGACTGCACAACTGCACACACACAAAACATTCTCTACACCATACTCAGAACAAAAAACAAACCTGAACTTAAGTAATGAGAGACTTTATTCAAAGGGATTATTGCAAGAAAGGGGAAATAGACTATTACGATAGGGAGACTATTGCTGGAGACTATTCCAATGTGGAGAATGCTCTGTCCCTGAGACATGCAGACCTCTCAAGAGCCAGGCAGAAAAGGTATGTTCTTTTATAGGTAGGAGTGAATAAGGTAGAAGGAAAAAAACAGACATGAGTAAGTGGGACACAAGGGTGGCTTTATGGGACAGTTGATCAGATAATATTTTCCGGAGGTCAGTCAGCATTCAGGACATTAAAGACTGGGTGTATGCTAGATCAGGCTGAAGGTGGGTCAAAGCTCAATGTCCTGGGGGAAGGAGAGAAAGTAACTAAGGTTTAAGTGAGTAAAGTAGCAGATATTTTGTCCATATTGGTCAGTAGGCACAAACAGCTCAGCTAATCATTTCTGAGGCAAGGAATGGGAATTTGGAAGCTGTATGACTGATCTTATTATAGGCAAACAAGAGAGGCAACTGTGAGTCTTATCTAAGTCATCAGGAAAGAGAAATTCTCTGCAATAAACCATTTTCTGAGACACAAAAGTGTTGAAGGGGTTGGGTGGGATTTGTTGGCTATCACTGATTTCCAGGAGCACAGGGCTTAGGTAAAAGTCAATATTGTCATATTCTACTCACACAGGCCTGTTTATTTAACCCATTACACATCTACAGATAATCTCACAAACTAAAGAAAATGAGAACCTCCCCCTCAAAGTTTGGAGACTCTCTTTCTCACTTGTTCACATATTGTTAAAGGTTCATTCTTTGGTGCCTTCCTCCTTGTGAATTCTCGCTTCTATAAATCTTTGGTTATGTGAAGCCCTAGATATTAAATGTATAAAATCTGGTGGGGTGTAGGTAAATAGAGACAGAAAGAGGCATGCAAGATACATACCGCATAAGCCTAATCATTTTTCACTATAATCCCTTTTCATGTTCTCTGGCTCACTAACAGTTTATTCTTAATTCATCAACTTTAGCTACCTGGTTTTCTGTGAAAAAATGCAACTGTGAACATAGTGTTTTGTTTCCATTTGTAGGCTAGTAAATAATGTTTCTCAGTCCTGGAATAACAACAAGGACATTTAGTTGGAAAGGCCTCCAACTGTGTGATGTGGGTCATGTTTGCTCAGCTCAGCAATTCAGAACAGTGTCCAAAGCAGTATGACCTCATTGCCTCTCACGTCCACATTTAGCTCTTCTCCAGTATTGCCTGCACTTGGATGCATGATTGATCTTCTCAACGCATGACTCTGGTTATGTATTTCCTTTCTTCAAAGATTTCAAACACTTTTACCTTGCTTTCCAATGATGTTTAAATTTTTTAACTTCAGGATCCAGACTTCTCTAAGCTGGTCCCAACCTATCTTTTCAATCTTCTCTCTTATTAACCTCTTATACCTATACCTTGTACCCCTAAATCATCCTTCATAATCTCCTTTGATTTTTTAACATGGTATTAGTCATCTCAGGCTGCTGTAACAAAATACCATAAACTGGGTGGCTTATACAACAGACATTTATTTCTCACAGTCCTAGAAGATAAAAAGACCAAGGTCAAAATGCTGGTAGATTCAGTGCATGGTGAGGGCCTACTTTTTGGCTGGCAGATGATTGCCTTCCCACTGTGTCCTCACATAATGAAGAAAGACAGAGCTTGCTCTCTCTTCCTCTTCTAGTAAGAAAACGAATCTCATCATGGAGCCCTGTCCTCATGGCCTCATCTAAACCAAATTACCTTTCAAAAGCCTTACCTCCAAATACTATCATAATGGGAGTTAGGGCTTCAACATATACATTTTGGAAGGCACATTCAGCCTATAACATAGAGTATTAAGAAAATGAAATAAAACCACATTAATATGAATATATACGATATGATGATTTGTTTTAAAATTAGTTATCAATTGATTTCAATTGCATTGAATTGAAATTAATTACCAAAAAACGTCAATTACCTTCTTTGTGAATCCATGTCCACGGTGTAAAATTTAGAATAGCTCATCTTTAAACAAGGCTGTACAAGAAAAAGACATATTCTATGGTAGATAAAGCACAAACAGTATCTATCCTCAAAAGTTATTCAAACTGCAATATAAAATGCCAAACCAAATTAAAACAACACAAATAGTGAGCCAGATCAACACTTGTTTAAAGACATGATGCATTTTCTGAATGCATAACAGAAATGTTTCTGTTAAGGGCATTTTAGGGAAGAGTTACAGAAGGGAAGGTGGTAGAGTTTCATAATCACTGTTTAACAAATGCACTTGGAAGTCCCTAACTATAAGTAGAGCCGGCAGCCCCCAAAAGAGCTTAACACAATCTCTGTAAAGGCTGATCTTACTCAGACTGACACACAGGAAAAGAGTATTTGAGTACTAAGGCTTCAGTTCCTCCTCGACACAAGGCAAATGCTCTAAAACAACTGCTGAATTGAAGTCCATTGATAAATGTGTGTAAGACATATGGGAAATACGTCTAATACATGGCTTGAATTAATTCTAAACCCTGGGAAAGTCCAATGGGAGGGGAGAATGTGGAACTGGAGAAGAGTATGCCTTTATTTGATTACTAACTGTAAACCTTCCTTCAAGCTACTAATAAGACCTGTACTCTAGACTGGATGTTTATAATGGTCAAACAGTATTGTAGGGAAGAAGACTGCACTACAGAACTCCAAATATGTATGCATAACTGCAGTTGGATTGACATGTCTGGAAAATACAGTTGGTCTTGCCTTCTAGAGCACAAAAGCTATTTTATTTTGGCATTCTTTACCACCAGTGAAGTTTGGTAAACTCAGTCCAGCAACTTCAGAAGATCTAGTCTATCTGTCCACGCCTCTGCTTTCTACTAGGCCAAGGCAACTTAAATAAAAGAAACATGGAACATTGGCAATGGTACTACATACTTGGTCAAAATAGAGACTGTGGTAAATTCAGGCCTTGGAGTAGCTTGTATTATTTTAAACTTGAATTAATCTGACTTTATTCTCTACATTAATCAAGCTAACCAATTCTCCAGGTTTATTGTAGGGATATAGATACACACACACACACACGCGTATATAGAGTATGTTTATATAATGATATATATGTAATGTTACATATATATGGTTTATCATATAATCAATGTATATAAAATTTCTTATGCCCAAATAGGTCTAAATTTAAGTGTTTTATTTTGTAAATTAAACAAGATTTTGCAGAACTTTACTGTTGCTAGATTATAAATAAAGTTATAATTTTACCTAGAAGTGCTAGGGTAGACTACTCAACCTTTCAAGATTGATATTACAGTAGGTAACCACGTACAAAGTAGACAACCCATTGAAAGGGCCCCATCCAGAAGTAATCTCATTCTTCTACCATTCCTATGGTACTTTAAGCACACTTAATTATACATACACACACACACACAGACACACACTCTATATCACTAAGATTCTGCATTAAGAAATAAAAACTAACTCTTAAAGAGTTTAATCAGAGTAACTATTTAAAAAGAATTAAGTAGAGATAATAGAATTTCCAGGAAGGCTGAAGAATCACGCCTGGGGATAAGCAACCAAAAATAAAGCCAAGACTCAGGCTACAGAACTATTCTGGGGAGTATATCCATCACTGCTACTGTTGCAAATATCTAGGGATTATGCTTTGAGCCACAGACACTGCTGGCACATGTCACAGATACTAACTTGCTAGTTGCACTGTTTCCTGTATAATTCAACCTTATGAGAACAATCGCCAGAGCAAATTCATCAACCCTGAATCTTTCTGTCCAGAGTGGCTGCACCTGATTAGCAGGGATCAGAGAACATGGTAATGCCCTCAGTGCAAAGTTGGGTAGGTAAGTATCTGGAATATTCATATCCTAGAGAGAGTGAGAGCGAGAGGCCTTATCTCCCACAAAGACTCATGAGGTAAAAAATTCCCTGAACAAAGGAAGAGTGTTTGGATTATACAAAGTCAAAAATAATGACAACTATTCATTACATTTGCACTGGTTTTACCATCCCTACTAGATTGTAAGACCTGGTTAGGTCTTATAGAAGGAGGTCTCAAATCATATTTCTTTATATCATCAAAATTAGCTATAATAGTGTTTAAACTTCTAAGGTACTCAATTAGTTTCATGAACAGAACCATGGTATAAACCATTTTCTAGAAAAGATAACTTAGAATATGGTTAGCCTATATAATATCCATTTAATTGTGTGCTTCTATAATACACAATAACATTAGCTATGACTTAAAACTTTCTGTCATAACTATGAAATTTCAAGCACAGAAATATATTGGGTGCCTGAAACTACTAATTCTTTTTAATTTGGTAATATTTGTTCTGACTAGTTTCTCTTATTACCTACAAACAGTTCATAGCCAAAATATGTGCTAAAAAATCAAGAGCTCAATAATTTGTCTGCACTTACTCCACACTGTTGTAAGATTGAAATCATATTATGTTCACTAAAGTTTGAACATAATTTCTCAGAAATAAAGCATTTCAACTAGGAAGTCTTTGCCTTTATGTTTATACTTCAGTCAGGAATTTTCTTCAGGAAAATAAAACATGTTCAGAGCAATTTACAAATTTTGTGAAAGTTTAATAAAAGAAACTCAATTTCTTCAACTCTAGTATCTGACCAACAAATAAGAAAATCTTGTATAAATGAGGGGTGAGTATCAGTTAGAGCCACTCAGCTATGGGTGCCTTTTTTTCCAAATGAGGAACTGTGCTGGTTTTCAACATTCTAGCATATGCACATGGGCATTCAATTTAAGCAAAATGTATCTCTGGAAATCATCACCAGAACCCAAGTCCTCCCTTGAGGATAGCTTGCACCAATATTGACATTAGGGGAATCTCAGAGATTCCTGAGTCCAATACAGGTATCCTCCAGTAACTGCAGTCTACTCAGTGGAAAACAACTGTCATAATCGGGATCCTCTCAACAAAATTGTCTGAAATTCCTTAGTGGCCAAAGATATGAATTGACTTACATCCTCATAAATTCTGAACATCATTAACACCTAACCAGGGCTTTTAAAAGAGTCCTCTGACTAACACATGTTGATCTACTCCTCAACACTTCGCTAGAAAAATAAGAAAAAGCAAATGAAAAAGGATAAGAAAAAGCAAATGAGTTACCCAGTTAGTATTAAATGCTACCCTTGTGCCTACCTTTGTGCTAAACATTCAGAGGGAAAAGAAAAAAGAAACAAAAAGTTAGAAAGCAATATTCCCCACCTTCAATGCTCATGTATATTCTTCAGAAAGACAAAAGTAACCCAGAGGATAAAAGTCAAACTCAATTAAAACTAAATGGATGACACTAGTCAAAAGAATACATACCATGCATCCATTCCTGAAGGACTAGAAGTGTAGGTCATGTGTTTTCTTCCTGTTGAAGGTCACATTTCAGGTTGGGGACAAAAGATATGGAAAATGTTGCTGCTGATTAAATAGATGGTATCAAAGAACATGTTTTCAGACTGTGATTTATAATTCCAAAATTGAAGGATGCTGGCAAGCAAGGGACACATCCCATGAAAAATGAGAAGAAGCAAATTACACCATGATCCTAAAGACTTAAAACAAATGGCCAAGAGTGATGAAGATAAATGACTCGATTATACTGTAGACGGAAACAATGAAACTACAGGAAGAAAGATAGTGGACGAGAGACCTCCCAACCCTTCCAAAAAGTCAAGAGACATTAGCAGGAAAAGAGCTTAGAAAAAAGACCGCCTGAGCATTAGTTTCCAAGACTGCCACAACAAATTAACACAAACTGGATTGCTTTAAAACAAGAGCATATATTCTCTCACCATTCTGGAGACTGAAAGTCTGAAATCAAAGTGAAAACAGGGTTGGTTTCTACTGAAAACTCTGAGGAGGGTCTGTTCTACGCCTGCCTCCCAGCTTCTGGTGGCCGCCCCCAGTCCTTGACATCCCTTGGTTTGTAGATATGCCCCTCCTGTCTCTGCCCGTCTGTTCAGATGGCCTCCTTCTCTGCCTATCCTTACATGGAGCTAGGCTGTGTATGTGTGTCAGCACATTTCCCTCTTTCTCTCTTTCTCTTTCTCTCCCCTTCTCCCCTCCTCTCCCCTCCTCTCCCCTCCTCCCCTCCCCCCCCCCCCCCCCTCCCCTCCCCCCCCCTCCCCTCCTCTCACTTCCTCTCCCCTCCTCTCCTCTCCTCTCCTCTTTCTTGACGGAGTCTGGCTCTGTTGCCCAGGCTGGACAACTGCAGTGGTAGGATCTCGGCTTACTGCAAGCTCCGCCTCCCAGGTTCACGCCATTCTCCTGCCTCACCCTCCCAAGTAGCTGGGACTACAGGCGCCCACCGCCATGCCCGACTAATTTTTTTGTATTTTTAGTGGAGACGGGGTTTCATCATGTTAGCCACGATGGTCTCGACCTCCTGACCTCATGATCTGCTCGCCTCGGCCTCCCAAAGTGTTGGTATTACAGGCGTGAGCCACCGCGCCCGGCCATTTCCCTCTCTATATAAGGGCACCAGTCATATTAGATTTAGAGTACACCTTGATCCAGTATGACTTTATCTTAACTACATGACATGTGCAAAGACCGTATTTCCACATGAGGCTGCACTCACAGGTTCCAGATGGACATGAATATTAGGGGAACACTAACCTAATGCAGTGGGCTATGTGAGGATGGGCTATGGGAGGATGATAGAGTATATCATTCACTACTGTGACCTTAGCACCTAGCCAACAGTAAGAGATTAGATAGATAGCTATGTTTATGTATATGTATATACATATGTGTATTATGTATGTATTAAACAAGTGAATTGTCCTAATATCACAGCATAATCCAATAAACTACATGTATTAAATTTTGTAATTTAATATAATACTAAAAATATTACAGGCTGGTGCAGTGACTCACGCCTGTAATCCCAGCACTTTGGGAGGCCAAGGGGGGTGGATCACAAGGTCAGGAAATCGAGAACATCCTGGCTAACATGGTGAAACCCCGTCTCTACTAAAAAAATACAAAAATATTAGCCGGGGGTGGTGGCGGGCACCTGTAGTCCCAGCTACTTGGGAGGCTGAGGCAGGAGAATGGTGTGAACCTGGGAGGCGGAGCTTGCAGTGAGCCGAGATTGCGCCCCTGCACTCCAGCCTGGGCGACAGGCGAGACTCCGTCTCAAAAAAAAAAAAAAAAAGGAGGGGGAGGGGGAAGACAAGAACATTATAAGTATTCTCAAGATTTGACTGGATGAAACTCAAGACAAAAACTCAGCCGTGGCAGGTGTACATTACCAACAAACCCCAGATTTTAAAGATGAGTTTAAAAACAAGTTTCTAAGTCAAGATGGCAAATGCTTTTAAAGCGCATCAAGGATCTGGTGGAGAGAGAACTTTGAGGACAAGATAAATAATAGACAGAAATGCTGTGTTTGTGGCAACATCTCACAAACTACCTGGACAGAGGAAAGGCATGTTGATTTTCCTCCAAAGGCCACATCCTGTCTACTCCACTGTTTTCTGGATTTAACATCACAAGAAAAATGGAATATTGTGTTGATCAGTAGAAACGTAAAGTATCTTAGAAGAGTAGAACCAAACCTTCTTAAGGTCAGTAGGTACAAAGTTATAGTTAAATAAGAGAAGTTAGTTCTGATGTTTGACTTAATAATAAGATATTGTATATTTTAAAATAGCTAAAATAATTTAAATGTTCTCTATATGAAGAAATATAAATATTTGAAGTGATGATTTTGCTAATTACCTTGACTTGATCATTCTAAAATGTATACATGCGTGGAAACATTACGTGGTACCACATGATTATACACAATTATTACTTGTCAACTAAAAACAGATTAATCATTGAGTGGTGTTAAGAGTAGAAAAAATAAGAATAGAGTAAAACTTAAAAAAATAAGTAAAAAATAAATACTATTTTTTTTTAAAAAAGAATCATAATAAGTGAGAAATGAAACAAGTATAGTCAGTCTTGTATCCACCATACAAGTTATTAAAAGTGCAGAGAAAACGTGGCACATCCTTTTGGCCATATACAAGAAAAAGAGAATCCAAGAAAGAATTATGATGATTCCCTTTAATTTCATGCCCACATTGTGTCTGGCTCTTTCTGTGTAATTTCATATAATGCCTATTATATTCCTTTAGGTTAGAAAAGAGAATACTCAGAAATACACATCAGTTGCTCACTCTCCAAACAATTAATTAAATCCTTCTGGGCAAAAAGAATAAAGTTTCTCTGCAATGGCAAGAAGAAAAAGAAAAGAAGATCAAGACTGAGAAAGACAACACAGAGAAAAGACTGAGGCAGGCAGAGAGACAGAGAGACAGAGATGCAGATACAGAGTAAGACAGAAAAAGAGGGGAAAGAGACAGAAGTGACAGAGAGACCCAAAGATGGATAGTGGGAAGATATACAGAGCAGTAAAGACAGAGAAAGAAAGAGACACGGAGTGATAAATTCTTACAAAGGCAGAGGGAATAGGACTCTGCTTATTGTGTTTTGGGAAGGCCGACGCAGGGATTTTTTTCTTTTCCCTGGAATTTGGGACTTCATGAAGCGATACTGCTAATATGAGTTCTAAAAAAGACACTTAAATAGATCAGGATGGTCTGACTAAAATTAAGTGGTTATTTGATGAGGATAATTAGACCGTATTCTACACAAGTTCCCAAATTGGCTTACATAAAGATACAGGGCTTAAAAACATTATATGAAGATCTAATGATTTTGATGACAAGTCACTATGAGTGTATCAGTTAAGGTGACTTGTCTGTAATAGAATCTCAAACTTTAAGAGCTTTAAGAAAGATGAAATTCCATTTGTTAATATAACCAGAAGTCCAGGGAGAGTGCTTCGGATGTTAGGAGTAAGATTTAAGCTTTGTTTCCTATGATTCTCTCAGGAATGCCCTCTGCCGTGGATCATCTGCATTCTCAGGCTGGGCTTCTCATGATCATAAAAAGGGGGTTGCCAAAAAAAGGTTAGCATTCATTCTTGAATCAAAATGTCAAGGAATTTGGGATTGCCATAAATAGGTTAAACCAATCAGAATTCAACCCTGGAACTAGAACATACCTCTAAAGCCATACTATTGCTTCATGACAGGGAATGCGTGGATTGAAAGCTGTACTATCAATCCCAATGCTCACTACAACAAAACACTATGACAAGACAGTAAAAAGGGGTGTGGTGACAAAGGAACCACTATTATTGAACACCTACAATATGCAGACACTTGAGGTACCTTGCTTTATTTATTTTTTACAATAACACCATGAGATAGGGCTTGTCAACATTTTAGCAATAAGGATACAAATATCCTGAGGTTAAATAACTTATTCATAGAAAGAGAGAAGTAGAATCAGTCCACTTTACACTAGTGTATGACCTGAGATGTTGATATCCTGCTGTAATTTAATAATGTGGCATGACCGTGATGTGACTTTGGAAAATAAAGATTTTGCCTTGATAACATCATCATCATCAAATATTCTCAACTGTTCTTCACGAGTATTAACTGCATTATGGAAAATCTACCCATGCCTCCTGAGTCCTCATGATTTCTCTGGTTCACTCTTGCTCTGGTGAAGAAGGGAAATTTCTCACAATAACTCTAGTACTAGAACTTTATTTGAGGTTCTTTATTTTTCAGGTTTCAGAGCCAACTATTTTTGCCTTTTTAATTGTGAAATATAACACACATACAGCAAAGTGCAGAAAACACAAATGTACACTTCACTGAATTACCTCACACAACATTATCAGCACCTCAAATCCCTCTGGTGCCTCGTCTCCATCACTATCCCTCAAAGGCAGCCATTAATTTGACTGCTAAACATATACACAAATATTTCCTCTGAATGCACATCTAAAAGCATAATTGCTGGGTCATGTGTGTACACATAAGCCTTAGCAGATAATCCCAATCTGTTGCTTCAGTTTCCAAAGAGGTTATACCAATTTATGCCTCCAGTAGCAATATGTAAGAGTTTCTATTGCTCTGTGTCCTCACCAAGACTTCATATTGACAGCTTTTTTTACTATTATACTTTAAGTTATGGGATACATGTGCAGAACGTGCAGGTTTGTTACATAGGTATACACTTGCCATGGTGGTTTGCTGCACCCATCAACCCATCATCTACATTAGGTGTTTTTCCTAACTATTCCTCCCCCATCCCCAAATCCCCCAACAGGCCCCAGTGTGTGATGTTCCCCTCCCTGTGTCCATGTGTTCTCACTGTTCAGCTCCCACTGATGAGTGAGAACATATGGTGTTTGGTTTTCCGTTCCTGTGTTAGTTTACTGAGAATGATGATTTCCAGCTTCATTCATGTCCCTGCCAAGGACATAAACTCATCACTTTTTTATGCCTGCATAGTATTCCATGGTGAATAGGTGCCACATTTTCTTTATCCAGTCTATCATTGATGGGCATTTGGGTTGGTTCCAAGTCTTTGCTATTGTGAACAGTGCCACAAAAAACATAGGTGTGCATGTGTCTTTGTATTAGAATGGTTTATAATCCTTTGGGTATATAACCAGTAATGGGATTGCTGGGTCAAATGGTATTTCTCATTCTATATCCTTGGGAATCGCCACCCTGTCTTCCACAGTCTTTTTAATGCTAACCATTCCGGTGAGTGTGTAGTAGTATCCCGTTGGTTGTGTACATTTGTACTTTTCTGATTGCTAGCAAGGTTACACATCTTTTCTTCTGTTTATTAATCATTTTGAATACTCTCTTTTGTAAACAGACTTCTTGAATCTCCTGCCCACTTACATATTGGGTTCTTTTCTTAACTTTTAGATGTTGTTTATGTAATTCTGCTTTATGATTCCATTATCAGTTATATGAGCTAAAAATATTTCATCTGGCTCTACAGCTTTTCCTTTTATTCTCCGTCACAAGTTGGATTCCCCAGAAGACACGCACAGATAAAGTTTAGCATGCAGAATATTTATTAAAGAATCCCCTATGGCTCAGACGAAAGGGAAAAGCTGTAAATGGGATTGAGCAGAGAGAGGAGTCGTCTGTGATGCAGAAGCCACAATGGCTTCAGCTGAGCCCACAGAGAGTTTTGGAGTGAGACTGGGCCTTCAGAGTGGTGCCAGGTTGGGTGGAGATTGCCAGATTTTTGCATCTCTGCATCAATCATTCATTGACTATGTGCTACTGTGGCAAAAGCGTGATCTTGGGGAGGGCAGCTCTCTGTAGCTGAGATAACTTCTGAAGAAACTGAAAGTTTCTGGGTGACTGCCAACAGCACACCCAGCAGGTGAGGCAACAAGTTCTTCATTGAAGGAGAATTTGAATGACACACTGGACTGTCCACCATACTTTGTTTTACTTTTTAAATTATTTCCATTTTTATTTTAGATGCAGGAGGTACATGTGCAGGTTCGTTACATGGGTATATTGCAAAATGCTGAGGTTTGAGGTACAAACAACCCCATCACCTGACTAGTGAGCATAATTTTTCAACCCTTCTCTCTCTCTCGCTCCCTCCCTGCTCTAGTAGTTCCCAGTGTCTCTTGCTGCCAGCTTTATGGCCATAAGCACCCAATGTTTAGCTTCCTCTTCTAAGTGAGAACATGTGGTATTTGGTTTCTGTTCCTGCATTAAAAACACACATGAACCTGTATGTTCATCATAGCACTATTCACAATAATGAAGACTTGGAATCAACCTAAGTGCCCCCATCAGTGGTGGACTGGATAAAGAAAGCATGGTACATATACACCATGGAATACTATGCAACCATAAAAAAGAATGAAATCATGTCTCTTGCAGCAACATGCATGCAGCCGGAGGCCATTAAGCAAATTAAACCACACTCTCTTAAAGGTGTTTGAGGAGCAGAAACTGTTAATTTTAGTGTAGTCCACTAAATTAAGTGGACTTAAAATTAAGTGGGCACTTCCTTTATCTCCAGTGCATTTTGTTTCCTATTTTAAAATCTTCCCTTACTCAAATTTATGAAAATATTCTCCCATTTTTTTTTCACATTCAGATATACAATGTATTTAAAATAGACCTTTTGTGTATGACTCAGGGTTCATTTTGTCCACAGTGATTTCTAACTCTTCTCAGCATTGATGTCAGATAAGTAGAAGATAACTGGTATCATAGTCAACTAGAAGGAAGCCAGGTGACTCTTATTAATGCCTAAGGCCATATGAGAGTTTGAGAGAATTGTTAGGAAGAATATTAATTAGAGCAGATTCTACTTGAGACCCATTCTTACATTTAAACAGGAATCTCAATAGTCTCTTGCAAATCAATAGGAGACCCTTACTTGTAGAGATTAAACTGAAAGAGATAAACATAAAGTGATAACACATTCTGGGAGCTCAATAAATGGTAGCTCTTCCTATTATTCTGGGGCTAGGATCAGTCCCAACATACAGTTGGTTCAGAATATTGTACATTATCACATTCTCCTTTCACTAGAACATATTTCACTTCTTCCTTTTTCTACGAGAAAAAAAAAAAAAAAAAAAAAAAAAAAAACCTCATCATTTCTGTTATCTAGCTTACGTTAACCATGCCCTATAGAATCAGATGAGACTTGACCAGTAACCAGAACAACATTCTCTACAGGATGTTACAACACATGTAGAGGATGTTTAAAAGCAGATGAAACTGTGTGCTGCCATTCCAGGAGCAGACAAATAGCAATTCACTGAGTCCATCCTGGGGTGCAGCCAGTATAGTCTCTACTATCCCATTTTCCAGCCTTCAAACCTTTTGCAAAATAAATTCTAAGCAGCTCAGTAATGCAAATTATTTATGAAGAATCCATGCTCCCAAAACACATATGCACATGAGGAAAGAGCAGTCTCAGCTCAATTGCATTTTCCTTCACTCAAGTAACATTTCATCAAGATACAATATCTAAATGGCACAAATCATGGATGATGACACCTTCGTGGTCCTAAAGATTTCTAATTGTTCCCCTAATTCCAAAAACAAGAGTTTCTCCCTCAGTCTCACAGCTGATGCCTTGTTCAGCAGTTAAAAAAAAAAACAAAAAACAAAAATAAACCTGTGTATCAGTGAGTATGTGTTCAGCATTAAGTAACAACAGCAACAGAAACACTACCTTTGTTGGCACCATTCTCGTATTTGTTATTTATCAACAAGGAGTTGGTTTGGCTAGCAAGCTCCATACCATCATCAAAGACCCATGCTCCTTTCAATCTCCCACTCCATCATCGGGGTACTGATTTGCATCCAAGGCACTGCAGCTTCATGGTTACAAGTGGCTGCTAATCTTCCAGACAGAGTATCTTTAAATGTCAGCATTCAAAGCTATTTTTGTTTGATTCAATTTTTTAATCAGAGATTTAAAAATTTTTCCCCAGTTCCCCATACCCTACCCCCTCTCCAACCTTATAGACTTTCCATGCCTCTCCCTGTCCTGAGACACATGCTTGCTGTTAGTTCAATTACTGGTGATGTGGAAATAATTATCATGATTTGCTTAGATCTATTATGATTTATGATTCACCAACTAAATCAGGCACATTGTCTCTCAAACACTGTCGGGGTTCTGACTTGAAGAAAGGAAGGCTCAAAGCTATTGAGTAGGCAACCAACTGCATCTGCCATAAACACCTGGTTAAAGTGGGGCAAGAAAAAAGCCTAGAAGGAAAAACTCCAAATTCAAATCATGATTGTCTTTGGATGACAGGATGTTTTGTGTGTGTTAGGGGGAGAGAAGGGTAATTTTTCTTTTTCTTTTAAGTGTTATATATTTATAAATTTTCTACAACAACCATGTATTGCTTTTATAATTAAGGAAAACTTCCATTTCTTAAAATGGAAGAAGCCTCTATAATTTCCATAACCTAGCAGAGAAACTGAAGGACAGATATCTCAATCTCCAGCCCAGAACTTCCCTGAACACACATGGGAGGTAGAATTGAGGTGCTTCTAGAAACCCTTCCCCACACAGGAACTTTGGAGTCTGTGGATAACCTATGTTTAGGTTGTGGCCACACGCTCAGTAGCAATATCTTTAGAGAATAATTCTGACTGTAATTTTTAGTAAAAACAATCAATTACCATCTGTCTGCACAGCAGAGACCGAGATGGGTTTTTTATTGGAATGGCAATCTACTTGGATGGACAGTGCAAACGATTCAGAACTGTGTTCCAGCAGTTGCACCCCCAAAATCCTAAATTCAGCCTTAGGATGAGCTTGTGCTGTGTCACTATGACCCGTGTTGTGGGGTTGGAGATGGTAGAAAAGGAGGAAGAAAGAATGACAACAGACTTCTGCTGGCCCTGTCACTATGGGTTTCTTTTTTCCATGCCAAACGGTGACATGGGGTCTTCCGAACAGAAAATAACTGGAAATTTGTTGCCTGAAAAAAGTAACTCTGAAACTAAATATGTATCACAGGTTTTAAGGTGAAGGACAGAACAAAAATAAACCAAAAACTATGACTAAGATATTTGATGTACTGTTATTTGAAATTCAGCAATACATCTTCAGGACTAATAGTAATAATAATTTCAGTTTATTTCATTTGTAATAAAATTCCAAACATTGTGCTAAGAGCTTTACATAAATTATCCCATTTAATCCTCATAGCAGCGCTACAAAGAAGGAATTATTACCCTTATTTTACCAATGAAGAAACAGTCCCAGAAAGGATTTATAAATTTTTCAAGGTCACAGAATTAAAATGTGATTGAACGAAGTTTTGAAATCTTCTCTAATGGTATCCAAATTTCATGCCCTTAACCACAACTGTTTTCTGCACCCATCATCTCCTAAAAGGTAAACACCCAATCAAGGAGGCAGAGTGATCCTCAGGTCCTGAGGCCAAAGCTAATACTAAAAATGTGAAAAGATCTTTCTGAGTATATTAGTAGCAGAAAAGAAAGGAGATTTATAGGAATTCAACACAAGGGTTCTCCTACATAAACAACTTTTACTCCATGTAAATGATTTAAAAATAAAACAACCATATTTCTAAAAAGACCAATGTTTGTATCATCTCAGGGCTTTGTAATATCCACAGTAGTGATTAAAATGCTGACACGTACATCCTAAGAATCTAATGACATTATATTACTTGAAGAAAATGGCAATGGCAAACCTCAGATGCACTCCAGTCTTTTTAAAAATTTTATACTTTTTTAATTGCGTCGATTTGATTCTTCTCTCTTTTCTTCTTTATTAGTCTTGCTAGTGGTCTGTCAATTTTGTTGATCTTTTCAAAAAACCAACTCCTGGATTCATTGATTTTTTGGAGGGTTTTTTGTGTCTCTATCTCCTTCAGTTCTGCTCTGATCTTAGTTATTTCTTGCCTTCTGCTAGCTTTCGAATGTGTTTGCTCTTGCTTCTCTAGTTCTTTTAATTGCGATGTTAGAGTGTCAATTTTTGATCTTTCCTGCTTTCTCTTGTGGGCATTTAGTGCTATAAATTTCCCTCTACACACTGCTTTAAATGTGTCCCAGAGATTCTGGTATGTTGTATCTTTGTTCTCATTGGTTTCAAAGAACATCTTTATTTCTGCCTTCATTTCGTTATGTACCCAGTAGTCATTCAGGAGCAGGTTGTTCAGTTTCCATGTAGTTGAGCGGTTTTGATTGAGTTTCTTAGTCCTGAGTTCTAGTTTGATTGCACTGTGGTCTGAGAGACAGTTTGTTATAATTTCTGTTCTTGTACATTTGCTGAGGAGTGCTTTACTTCCAATTA